>NC_092446.1:4462910-4827412 GCF_036169615.1 Heliangelus exortis
TTTTCCTTTTCCTTTTCCTTTTCCTTTTCCTTTTCCTTTTCCTTTTCCTTTTCCTTTTTCCTTTTTCCTTTTCCCCCTCCCCCTCCCCCTCTTCCTCCCTCCCTCCCTCCCTCCCTCCCTCCCTCCCTCCCTCCCTCCCTCCCTCCCTCCCTTCCTTCCCTTCCTTCCCTTCCTTCCCTCCCTCCCTTCCTTCCCTTCCTTCCCTCCCCTCCTTCCCTCCTTCCCTCCTTCCCTCCTTCCCTCCTTCCCTCCTTCCCTCCTTCCCTCCTTCCCTCCTTCCCTCCTTCCCTTCCTCCTTCCTCCCTTCCCTCCCTTCCCTCCCTCCCTTCCCTCCCTCCCTTCCCTCCCTCCCTTCCCTCCCTTCCCTCCCTTCCCTCCCTCCCTTCCCTCCCTTCCCTCCCTTCCCTCCCTCCCTCCCTCCCTCCCTCCCTCCCTCCCTCCCTCCCTCCCTCCCTCCCTCCCTCCTTCCCTCCCTCCCTTCCCTCCCTCCCTTCCCTCCCTCCCTTCCCTCCCTCCCTCCCTCCCTCCCTCCCTTCCTTTCCTCCCTCCCTCCCTCCCTCCTTCCCTCTTTCCCTCCCATCCCTTCCCATCAGATTTCCCCTTTCCCAGCAGAACAACAACATCCAGACCATGCCTGAGGACACATTCTGCAGCAGCCAAGCCCCCGGGCAGATCCGCAGGAGCTGGAGGACATCCGCCTGGATGGGAACCCCATCAACCTCAGCCTCTTCCCCAGTGCCTATTTCTGCCTCCCCCGCCTGCCCACGGGACACTTCTTCTGAGCCCCACGGCCCCAAATTCCCAGACCCCACCGTTCCCCCACCCCAAACCCCTTGGATCCCCCTGCCCCATGGAGAACGTGGGGTCTGGGGAGATGGATTTAACCCCAGCTGAGCCTCTGTGCAGGGGTGAGCTCGTGCTGGGGCAAACAGAGCTGGGGATGGGCAGCTCTAATAAAATGAAGACTTTAAAAATGCCTTCAGTGTCTTGTCCTCAACAGTGAGAGCACCAGAAAGCCCTTACCCAGCACCAGAACCTGCACCAAGAGCCCTGGGTCCAGCAGGAAAGAGTGACTTGCAGGCACTTAAAATATCATCCCAGCTTTTACCACCCAAAAATTACTGCCCAGTGGTGAGATATTTAAAACATAATGTATTCATCCCCTATATTTTTATAGACATGTAACAAACACACATAGCATGAGAGGGATGACACATCCCTGGAGAATCCAAAATCCTCAAGTGAAGCCACTGAGCTCAGCCCCCATCCCCCAGGTCCAGGGTTGCACAGTAAGAGGAAACCTTGCAAGGTCCAGGTTCTCCCCTCTGAGCAGGGTGCAATCCCCACGGGACCCTCCTGCCTGGCTGGCACAGAATCACAGAACTGATCTGGCTGGAAAAGACTTTTAGGATCACTGAGCCCAACCATTATCCCAACCCTGCTGAGTCCAGGGCACAGCATGGGCAGAGCTGACGTGGAGCATCTCTGCCTGCACCACTTCCCTCCCCTTGCCTTTCTTTTCCATTCAGAACCCAACTCAAGCATGGATTGTGTTGATCTGAAAGCCCTTGGTGAATGGGAATTTTGGAGCTCCTCCAGCCTTTCCTTTCAGGCTAGAACTAAAACGCCAGGATTTATCACCAGAGTTGTCATCTCATCCTGGAAACATCTGGATCCATCCCTTGTCCACCTATCCCCAGCTCTCTCCTCCTCCCTTCTGACACCTCCACACTTTCCTTTATCCCTGGTGACCCCAACTGCTCCCATGGGATGAAGGCTCTCTGAAAGCCAGGCTGATCTCCAGCAGGATGGACTTGGCCAACATTTCCCACCAGGCGGCCCCAGCCTTCACCTTCACCCCACTAGATGGCAAAGCAGAGAGTTTGGAAACTCCTGACCTTAACCTGGGGACTGCAAACTCCTTCTCCTGCTCTTTCCCTCCCTTCTGGGGGGGTTGGAACATCTCCTGGAGTGGCCCAGGTGTTGGCTGTTGGCAGGGGAGGGATGAAAAGGAGCTGCAGAGGGGAGAAGGGCTCAGTTTGGGGTGGGAGGAGAGCCAGGGGGGTGGAGGGATGGCTCCTGATGTTGGCTTTGCAGAAACCAAATTTTTTCCAAGAGAAATGGCTCTGGGAGGGGGAAGTTTGCTGGGCAAGGGCTGAGATTCAGCCTTTCTGCTTCATGTTCTGTGGCTCTGGGGTCTTCACACAGCCCTGGGGAAGAAGGAATGGGTTGGGGCACCAGGGATTTGTCATCCCCAAAACCCTGGAGGGGGCTGGGGTGTCTTTGGGATGGGTCTGCTGGGGACTGGGGGTGTCCTTGCTGCTGCCAAGGAGGGGAAAGAAGCTGCCCTGTAGTGCAATGTGGGACCCCCAGCTCCTGCTGCCCCTCCAGGCTCTCCTTGAACACCCCAAGGAGGTCCTGGCCCTCCTCCCCAGGAGGTGACAGTGGGGGTCAGAGGGGCTCTGCTGACCCCCCAGCCCCTGGGACAGCTTGGCCATGGCCCAACCAGCCCCCTGTCACCCGTGGTGGTGGCCGGGCAGGTGGCAATCCTGGCTCTTCTCCATCTCCTGATGGCTGCAGCTCTGCCCAGCTAATCCCTTGGCTTTCACCACCCCGTTTGAAGCCATTTCTGTGGTGGGGGCTTTATGGGCTTGCCCAGCCTGTCCCATGCACGGGAAAGGCCATGGAGCTCTGGTGGGACAGACCTGGGACTCCTGCCAGCCCAGCTGGGGGACAGCACTGGAGCAAGTGGGCAGCTGGGGAAGGGAATTAGCACCAAGCCCACGTCAGAATCTGTGAGCTGGAGCTGTGCAAAGTGTTGCTCTGATCTCAGGAGGGTTTGCTGAGCAACAGCAGGAGCTGCAGGGCTTCAGAGTCACCACTGATGGGCAATGCCGGCAGCCTGGTTGCTGGAGAGAGGTAAATGAGGTGGGAAGGGGGAGCACTGGGGGTGGAGGAGATGAGTGGATGCTCCAGCCTGGTTTGTACCTCCCAAGAGCTTCATCCCCCAGTGCAGAGTGAGCAAGGATGGACAGGGAGGAGCAGACTGCACCGACTTCCCTCCTCTCCTCCTCCTCCTCCCTGTCTGGATCCCTGTCTAGGTCCCCGGCTGGGTCCCTGGCTGGATCCCTGTCTGGGTCCCTGGTTGGATCCCTGTCTGGATCCCTGGTTGGATCCCTGTCTGGGTCCCTGGTTGGATCCCTGTCTGGATCCCTGGCTGGGTCCCTGTCTGGATCCCTCTCTGGGTCCCTGTCTGGATCCCTAGCTGGGTCCCTGGCTGTATCCCTGGTTGGATCCCTGGTTGGATCCCTGGCTGGATCCCTGGGTGGATCCCTGGCTCGGTCTCTGTCTGGATCCCTGTCTGGGTCCCTGGATGGATCCCTGGATGGATCCCTGGTTGTATCCATGGCTGGGTCCCTGGCTGTGCTCTCCCCAGGCTCCGCAGCAGCCAGGCAGAGGGCTCACGTCTCTCTCACGTCTCTCTCACGTCTCTCCTGTCCCCCTCATTCTCCTCCTCGCCTCCTCCCTCCCGGGTGAGCAGCTCCGGGTGTAATTCCCGCAGCTCCCCCCCAGCCCTCTGCCTGCCCAAGGTCACCTTCCTCGCCTGGGCTGGATTTTCACACATTGATTGCTTGGCTCTATCCCAACCCTCGGTGAGCTCCCGGTCTCACGCCAGCTCAGCATCTTGCCTCTCTCCGGGAGAAGCATCTCCATATGGGCCCCCTCCTCCTCCTCTTCCTCCTCCTCCTCCTCCTCCCTGGCCTCCCCCTCCCCCTTCTCCTCCCAGCCCCGGCCACGCATCATTAAACGGCACCAAAAACAGAGACGGGAAAGTCTCCCAGCCCTGGGGAGCTGCAGCCTCCTGGCTCCTCTGGCTCCTGGAGAGCCTGACAGGAGCTTGGGATGATTTAGGAGGAGCTGGGACAGGATGGGAGCTGCCTCTCCATGCTCCTCCTCTGCTCAGCTTCCCTCCTGCAGGTCCTTGCTGTACCCCAGCCCCTCTCCCATCACCCCCCTGCCAGTCCTGCTGCCCCCTCCTCACCCAGATGCCTGCTCAGCTCTCACCAGGATGACCAGGACCTTGCTGCTGTCCCATAGCCACCACCTGGGGACAAAGCCACCCTTTCCTGTCCTTTTGCAGCTTCCCAGCCAGGGGAGCAGAGGGAGCAGGCCTGGGGAGGGCGGGAGCAGAGCAGTGGTGGCTGCAGGTTGGGACCTGGACCAGGAATCAAAATGAGGAGGAAAAGGGATTTTACCTCCCCTGGAACACAGAGAACCTGGGAAAAGGCCACAGGGAGAACTCAGCTCTCCCTGTCTGGGCCAGTGGCTGTGTCCCTGCCAGTCCCTGACTTGTCCCCAGGACAAGCAACCAGTGGATTTATTGGCCCAGTGCAAAATCAATGGCAGGATGGAAAAAGGCCACTGAGCTGTGGATGCTGACAAGCTCCTGGCCTCCTCTGGGCTAGAAATCACCCTTAAACACTGCTGGGGAGGAAGTGCCATGGCCCAGCTTGCTCAGTGAGTGAGGCAGGGATGATAACAGCTTTATTTATAGCACTTCACTGGCTCTTGGCTCCAGGCACTGATTTGTGCTTAGCGTGTGCCATGGGGCAGCTGTTTGTGCAGCCCAAGGCCAGAATGTTCCTGCAGCCCCCCTGAAGCCCTCGCTGAGCTCTCCCCACCCAGCATCAGGCCAAGACTTTGGGCAAGTTCCACGTGTCCCACTCCTTGTCCCCAGCCCAGGACCAGGCTCCCCCCAACAACTCTTTTTTTTTTATTTTTCCTTGCATCTCATCTGGAGAAATCCTGATCTGTGTCTTAGGGTTGCACATCCCTAATACTAATGGAGTAATTAATAGTGGCCACCTGGGGAGGACTGTGCTGCTCCTCAGTTTCCAGCTCTGTCTTTCTTTCTTTAATTTCTTTTTTAATTATTATTATATATTTCGAAGGATCCCAGTGCTGGGATTCATTAGCTGGGAGGGCTGTGGAGATGAAAGCTCTGTCCATGAATTATCACTGAGGTGCAGACAGCTCCCCCAGGCCCCTTCAGCAAAACTCAACAATGGAAATAGAGGAAGGGGGAGGAAAAAAAAAAAAAAAAAGGAAAGAAAAACCAGCTTGGGATTTTCCTCTCCCCATTTTCTACTTCACCACTGGAAAAAAAGAGGAGGAAAAAACAGAGCAAAACGAAGGGAAAGAAGAAGGCACATTCTTTCCTTCTTCACACCCCCCCTCTTCCCTCCCCCAAATTGTGACTGTTGAGCATAAAAATAATCTGTGGGTAACCAGCCCCCTCCCTGCAGCCCCCCGTGGGCTTCCCAAGGGCTGGGGGTGCCTGCAGCCCCCCGGGGCTTTCCCAGCTCTCCTCCTCCACCCTGCCCCAGGGACTCTGCAGCTCCAGGGTGGGAGATGCCACCAGGACACAGTTATTCTTAGCAAAGGTCTTGTCAGCAGGAGCCCTGACGCCTGCCAAGGGCTCTGTGATGGGAGACACATGTCCCCTGGGAGGGGGGAGCCCAGTTTAACCCAGTTCCTGCCGAAGGAAGAGCTCAGAGGGGGCTGATTTTGGGTGGGGAGGGTTTTGCAGGGGTGCTGGAGCTGAGGTGAGGGGAAACTCTGCTGGGAGCATCTCTCAGGTTGGTCTGGAGGGTGCTGGAGCCCCTGGCATGGGAGGTGATGTCCCTATTGCAGGGACTGGGTCACCTCCTTTTGGGGGAGGGTTGGGGAAGCTGCTTGGTGGCTCCCCAAAAATGGGGGTGGGGGTGTTTCCACCCCAGTGCTGCTCCCAGCCAAGGGGCACCAGGATCCTCCAGGTTCTGCAGCCTCCTCTCCAAGGGGACTCTCTGCTCCATCTCCCATCATTGCCTGAGCACACCAAGCAGCCTGACCAGAGAGAAAGGATGAAATGGAGAAAAACCTCAATAATTCAATAATTCTGGCTCACCCATGCTTCCAGCCAGGCTTTTCCAGTGCTACTGGGATGAGAACCAGCATCCTGCTGGGCGTGCAGGTCTCCCCCATTCCCCAGCTCAGGGCTTCCCCACTCCTGGCTTTAAATATTAATTTTTTTTTTTAAGTGACCTGAAGCCAAATGCTTTTAAACATGAGCTGGGTGGCCACAGGTGGCTTTAGGGTTGCTGCATCCCTAAGGAAGAGCTTGGGGTGGCAGCAGCTGGCGTGTTGGTGGGCTGTGGACCCAGAGAAGGAGGAGGAGGAGAGCTGAGCTTGGTGTGCCTGATGGATCACAGCCTTCTAAAATAACCAGCCAGAGCCTGGATCTTCCCTTTCTGTAGGATGTGGAAAGCCTGGAGAGGGGGAAGAGAGAGAAACAGCTTTGAGAGAGCTAAGTGCAACTATTGCTAATTTATGATCAGAGAAATCCACGTTTGAGTTGGAAGATGAGAGGGAAAGGACCTGGTGTTCAGGCAGTGATCAATCTGTTGGATCAGGGGGTTGTGAAAAGGCTTTCCCACAGGGCAAACTCTGGGAACACGGAGTATAATTACCCCAAATTCCAGACTGAGTAATGATTTCTACCTACCTGTCACTCCTCCAGTGCTTTCAGCTGCATGGGGAGGTTCTGCTCTCCCTCACCCCTCCACTGAAGTGCCAAAGCCACTCTGCAGCTCTGCTGAGCTCCTGCTCCAGCTCTGCCTGGGGGAGGGGGGACACTTTCTGGGTAGTTTTGGGGCTCACTGCTGTCCCACCCCACCCCAGAGCTGCCCTTTCACTGCCTTTTCCTGGAGCTGCTGGCTCTGAGCTCTCAGACATCATTTCTGCAACATTTGCACCCAGCAGGGGGGAGGTGGATGGATCAGGATGGGGGGATTTTGGGGGGCTGCTTCCCAGGGGGTCCTTGCAGAGAGGGCAGCACCTTCTCGGGTAGCAGGGACCCACGGGGAGAGCCCCTGCGTGGGGCCAGGGTGTTGAGTTTGTTCTCCCACGGCCGTTCCTGGGGTGGGTGAGACACGGGTGGGGGTTGCAGGGATGCTGGGGACATCCAGCCTGGTGTCTGCTGTCCCTGTCCCCCTGGGGTTCTGTGCCCTGGCAGTGAGGTAAGGGAGGGTTTTGCTGCAGTGGGCCGTGGACAGCTTCTCTAACACTTCCCTGAAGAGCCAGGCAGGTTACCGGGCACATTAGGAGTCCTTGCACATAGCAAATGGATTGCTTGCTCTCTCCAGCTGGCTCTGTCCTTGTCCCCTCCCCATGGCCAGGGCTACCTCCGGTGTCGCCCGGGATGGGTGACTCAGAGCACCCAGGATGTGGGTTCCATCCCCCCCCAGGTCAGGGCTGCGTCTCCACCTGGGATTCCCAGCAGGATGAGCCACCAGCTCCAGGCTGCACCCGGGGGAATCGTGGGTGGAGTGGGTGACAAAAATCTGCAAAGGGCAGCCAGGCAGAGAGGGAGGAAAAAAATTAAATTACCCTGGAGAGAGCAGGGATGGGCTCTGCATCTCAAGTGGCTCCCCAGGAGGTCCGGATGGTCCCTCCCAAGAGGATCTGTGGCTGCCCAGAGCCTCTGTCTGAAGAGGGGGAAGGATGGCACAACCAGCCCAAGTGGAGAAGTGAGGAGCGTTTGGAAAAAGGATTGCTCTGCCTGCAGCAGTGTGGAGCAGCCTGGGGTGGGCTTTGCTCTCCTGGCTCCAGCCCCATCAACAGATTATTCTTCTGATTTATGAGAGGAGAATCAGATCCTGAACAGGCTCTGAAATGTGCTGATCGTGCACTCAAACCTGGACTGGCTCTTGTCCATCCCACAACACTCGTTGTTCAGAACACTCGTGGCACAGAGGGAATGAAGTCCACGGGTGAGGGAAACTGAGGCACGCGGTGAAATGAGCATCTCTCGAGGGCTCAGTGAGCCGTGGGAGAGGACACCACCTCCTTCCACATCTCTGTGGCCTCAGTTTCCTCACCTGACCAGGAAAGTTCCTGCTCAGCATCCCTGGCTCAGCACAGGGATGGAGAACTCCTCAGGGGTTTGGGAACATCGGGGGCTTCGTGGGAGAGAGAGGAGCAGTGGGGGCTGTGGGGCAGGGATGGGGCTGACTTGGTCAGGGCTCCACTCAGCATCTTAAATGCTCCTTTGTCTGCCCAAATGGAAAATTATTCCATATCCCTGCAAACCTCCTGCCCGAGGACATGTGCTGGGGGCTGGGGACAAAGGGACACCTCGGAAGGACAGACAGACAGACAGGGCTGTAGCGGGGCATGTCCTGGGTAAGGAGAAGCAGAGGGAGCCGGGCTCTGTCAGGTCATTAATTAGGTGGTTTTGCCAAGAAGCTAATTAGTCCATCCCCGGGGGGTGGAAAAGTTGGGTTTGTCCTTCCTCGGAGCGGCTGCCGGCCCCGGGTGCTGCTCGGGTGGTTCCGCTGGGCAAACTTGCATGAGAACGCCGCAAAAAAAAAAAAAAAAAAAAAAAAAAGGAAAAAAGAAAAATCTATGGCTCTGCTTATGAATAAATGATCTCTGGGCGGATCGATGCTGCCTGCCCCCTGTACTGCTACCCCAGCACCAGCAGTGGGAGCGCGGGAAGGGCCAAGCGACCTCCTCCCGCAGCATCTCCTGCAGCTCCCCTTGGTCAGATTTTAGTACTTTTTTTTTTTTTTTTTTTTTTCCTTTGCTCCCGGAGCTACTTGAAGCGGGTAATTTCCATGCTGCTTTTTAGAGCGGTGTTGGCAAAAGCCCCCCCCGGCTCCTGGTTCCGTGCTGGAAGGGGTTGGACGGGAGGCAGGCTCAGGGGGGGGGTAATTTCCAATCGACCGGCACAGCTCTGGCTGCTGCAATGGGTCACTCGTCTTGGCAACTGGAATGATTTTGTTGTGGGTTTTTTGGGTTTTGGTGGGGGTTTTTTTTTGGGTTTTTTGTTTGGGTTTTTGTGTGTGTGTGTGGGGGGGTGTTTTTTTTGTTTGGTTTTTTGTTTTTTTGTTTTGGTTTGGTTTTTGTTTTGTTTTTTTGTTTTTTTGGTTTGGTTTGGTTTGGGTTTGGTTTTTTTTTTTTTGGTTTTTTTTTTTGTTTCTTTGTTTGGTTTTTTTGGTTTGGGTTGGGTTTTTTTGTCGGTTTTTTTTGTTTGGTTTTTTGGTTTTTTTGGGGTTTTAATTCTCTCCCCACCATTGCATAAGAAGCTCTCGGCGAGTCACAGGGACTGGGCTGCGAGGTGTGAAAATCACCCGCTCAGGTGCTCCGGGCTTTGCAACTGGCTCCCACCCTTCCTCCCACCCTTTCCCACCCCGATGTCACCGCCAGCACCCTGGCTTGGGGACACTCGGCTCTCCCCCTGCCAGCACCTTCCTCAGCCACCCCGCATCACCTTGAGCCCGGGGTTTATTTTTATCCTCCTCACCCTGCCTGGGTGTTGCTGACCCTTGGGCACCGAGCAGAGCCCTGATAAAAACCTCTGCAGCGTCAGAATCGATAAGCAGTGGTGGCTGGGACCATCGTCAGCCTAATCATCCCCATTAGGGTGACAAACGGGGGGGAGGAGGGGGGAGTGCAGGGCTGTTAATGCCACAAATCTGCTTCGACCCACTGGAGCCACAGCTTTATCCCCACGAGGGACAGGGCCCGTGTTTATCTGATGTTTTCCAGCCCCAGCATCATCCCAGCTTCTGCCCCAGCTTGGGAATTTGGCTTTGCCCCGTGAATTGCTGGAGGGGAGGGGGGGGGAAGGTGTGTGAGTGGTGTCCCCGGTGTAGGAGATGGGCCAGGGCTTGCTGCAGCCAAGGTAATTGCTTTTCTTGCCCCAAAAAGCTCCAAGAAAATGTAAAGACTGAGATTATCGAGCCAGGGAAATTCTTGCTTCGATCCATCTCTGCGAGACAAACGAGCAGGATGGGGATGAGGTGAGGGAGGGGGATGCCACTGGCATTAAAGTGGCTGCCCAGGAGAACCATAAAAATCAATAGGTAATTGTAGCCCCATCGATCCCAGGCTCTGGGGCTGCAGCTCCCTGCTGCTCTCGGATCGGGTTTCACGGTTGTATCCCAGTAGCTGGGGGCATTAAACGATGCCAAACGCTTTCGAGGTGAAAACTAGAGAATTTTTCCTTAAATAAACCCGAAGCAGAGTAGCAGCTGTGAGGCTGGGGGGAAAGGCTTGCTCTGTGTGGGAAGGATGCTATTGCTTCTCTGCTGGGGCTTCCCTGAGAAGCCAGAGTGATGCTCCCTACCCACAGCCACCACTTTGTCACCTCCAAAACACCTAAAAAGCTGCTGGCCAAGTCCTTGGCCATGGAAACAGCTCCGTGGGCACCGTGTGATGGGGTCCAGGGGCTGGGTGATACCTGAAGCCCAGTCCCAGGCAAAGCCAGGTGGTGATTTTTAGACTTTTTTTTTTTTTTTTTTTCCTCCCAGGCTGGAGGTTTGTTGGAACCTGGTGTGTCTGTAGGAAAACCACCAGTTTCAACTGATTTGTGGTTCAACACGTTTTTTTTTTTTAGAGGAGGAAGGGAAGTTTTCCAAATTGTCAGGAGACCCCAGTTTTTCTCAGCAGAGTGTAACCTATTTCTCATGGATTTACTTTCAACATCTTGGAAAATCCCCTTTTGCAAGGGGGCTGAAATCCTGAAAAGGGTTGGGGAGGATCTTGGTGATGGACTGGGATTAACTTGTCCCAGCCTGGGGTCTGGATGTGCAAACTATGTCCTTTTTTCCTTGCTTTTTGAGGATGTTTTTCCTTCTGTGGCAGCAGATCCTTGCTGGAGCCCAGAGAACTGCTCTCCTCTTCCTGGGGAAGCTGGGATGCCTCATCAGTATGCACAGTAGAATAAAATATGTAAATGTGAGATTTATCCTGTTTAATAAACTGGCAGCTTTGTAGATTTTGCACTCCCCTAATGAAATTAATGACTTAATTCCAGATCTTAGCTTTGCCATAGAGGGGGTAGGGGCTCAGCCCATGGATTGCACCCCATGGATTCAGCCCATGGACTGAGGGCAGAGTGAGGGCTTCCTGAATTCCCAGTGGATCCCAGGAGGATCTGGAGCAATCTCTGGCTTGGCTCTGGACCCAAAGAACTCTTCCAGAGCATCCCTCCTCCTCCCCTGCTTTTCCAGGCACAAGAAGGGTTTGAGTTTGGGAAGAAGGAGGTGGAGGTGGGTCTGGAACCCCCAGACAGCTTCAGGATACCCCTGGAAGTTGCATTAACTGCTCAGCTCGGCTTAATGAAATGGTGGCCAAAATCTGACCTGTTTTTCTCTTTGTTATATCTGCTTCTGGATCTCATGCAACTCTTTAATCAAATGTTTCAGTGCCTCTGTAGAGCTGGAAAGGATTTGGAGAATGTGGCTTGGTTGTTTGCGAACTGCTTCAGGCTCCAAGTGTCCTTCAAGGTTTTTTTATTTTTATTTTCCTCCAAGAAGAAAGGGCATCAAAGCCAGTGGCCAGGCTCAGAGGTGTTTGGGGTCGTGTCCTGGAGTGACACAGGGATTTACAGCAAGTTCTGAGGGCACAGAGCAGGGGACATCACCTTCTTGGAGCCTGCAAGGGTTGTGGTGAGGGCTGGGCCCTCTGTAGCTGACTTTGGGTTGGATTTTTGGGGGGGGTTTGGTGTCCAGGTGGATTTCAATGGCTCTGAGTCTGAAACCTGCAATTCTAACAAGACCATAAATGCATCTGGTAGAGAGTCTGTGCTGGGCTGGCAGTGGGCTAGCCAGTTTCCAGCTGGGGAAGGTTTCAGGAGGGTTGGAAGGATGCAGGAAAGAGGCAGGAGCTATTTCAGCTCCTTGTGCCACCCCCTTCCTCCTGCTGCTCCTCTGTGAGTGCTCACAAACGCTTCAGGGGGAGCTGTGCCAGGGATGCTCCCTGCCCCACGTGGGGAAATCCCTTTGCTGCTGAGGTGGGGAAGGAAAAAAAAGAGGAGTGAGGATGAAATAAGTTGGTGGGAGCCATGGGCTGGGTCACTGAGGTGTCTGCCCTGTCCTTCTGCTGCTTTTCAGCAGGGGCTGTGGGGTTGGGTGTGCAGCAGGCTGGCTCCCTGCTGGAAAAGCACCGGTGCTTGCTCCCTGCATCCTTGGGCTCCGGGAAGAGGGTGGAAGCATCCCTGCCCTCGGGGGGCAAGAAGGGGAGGAGTTGGATGTTGGGGGATAAACCCTGGAGAGGAGGGGCAGAGATGCTCAGGGTGCTCGGGATGCAGAAGGGGAAGAGTTTGTTTATGGGTTTTGCAAGGAGCCCGTTGTCCCCCCAAGTGTCCCCCCAGGTGTCCCCCTCCCTCCCGCCTCTGCTGGCAGCCTGGCAAGGCTGGAATTGGCCTCTGGTAGCCACTGGGATACATTCCAGCAGGTGAGGAGGGGCTGAGCAGTGATGCTGAGGCCACTCGGTGTTGTCACCCGTGACGCAGATGTGTCACCATCCCCCGGGGTCCCCGTGGCTTGTGCCAGCCCCCGCTGTCACCACGGTCTCTGGCACCTGGGGCAGGAGCATCTGTGCCCACAGCAGGACCTGGGCATGGAGCCTGGCAGGTCCTGGGAAGGGCTGCAGGAACATCCCGGGCATGGATTTCCCTGCTCAGCCCCAAAGAGCTTGGGGGAGGGGGTGGAGGGGACATCCTGGCTCTGCCTTCCCCCTCAGAACCCCCCAGTCCCAAGGATGCTGAAAGCAGAGTGGTGCTGGGACAAAGCTTGGTGCTCTGTGGGGCTGCCTGGGCAGACAGAGGGACAGACAGAGGGACAGAGGGACAGACAGACAGAGGGACAGACAGAGGGACAGAGGGACAGACAGACAGAGGGACAGAGGGACAGACAGACAGAGGGACAGGCAGAGGGACAGGCAGACAGAGGGACAGACAGACAGAGGGACAGAGGGACAGGCAGAGGGACAGACAGAGACAGACAGAGGAGCAGACAGAGGGGCAGAGGGACAGACAGACAGACAGAGGGACAGTCCTGCCTACAGCCATGGGATGAAGGGAAAGGAGGAAAGAAGGAGCAGAAAGCAAGCAGAAGGACCAGAGGGTGTCATTTTGCCCAACCTATCCTGGAAATCCCACAGAAGAATCAGGGATCCGAAGTTAAAAGCCCAGGACCAGGTCTCAGCTGTGACCCGGGGGGATTCCTGTCACCTTCCCTGTCCCCAGCCCTCCTGGCACCCTCACACACGAGCGTGTCACACCCAGGGACACCCCCAGCCACCTCCTGGTGGGTTTGTGGGGCTTGTCCTGCCAGAGAATCCCTGCTCCAGCCCCAGCTCCAAACACCAGGGCAGATTTTGGCTGGGCAGATGTTGTGGCACAGCTGGGGGGATGCTGCTCCCCCCCTGTCCCCCCCTTCCAGGATCTTCTCCTGCCCACCCCGTGCCCCCCAAACCCTCTGAGCTGAATCCCCAGCAGTTTTTTTAGCCCAGTGCTGGGGGTTTCCCCCAAGACTTTGCTCCTGTTTTTCCCCAGCATCCTCCCTGCAAAAACACTTTCTTAAGGACTCTGGAAGGGAAAAAAAAAAAAAAAAAAAAAAAAAAAAAGAAAGATGAAACAGCCCCCTTGTTCTGCTGCGATGAACTGGCTCTTTTTTCCAGTCACAAGGGTGAGCTGAAGCAAAACTTTCCATAGCGAGCAGGAATAGAAAGAGAGAGAGAAGTAACCAACCCTCCTTTAGAAAAAAAACAAAAAACCAAAAAAAAAGCAGGAAAAAAAAAAAAAACAAAACAGAAAAAAAAAGAAAACAGAAAAAAAAACCCAACCAAACCTCAAAACAAAAAAACCCAGCAAACCAAACCCATCAAAACCAGCAACAAAAACACAAACCAAGAGCACACAAAGCCCGGCAAAGCCCAGCGCTGCCTTTTCCTCCCCCCCCTCCCTCCTTTTGGGAAGAAACCCAAGCCAGTTCGCACAAGTGAGGTTTAAGCAGGAGCAGATGCCGCGTTCCTGGGGCTGGGAGGGGCGAACCGGGGCTGGGAGGGAGGGGGAGGAGATGGAAACCAGATTGCGGCAAATATTTGTGCATTTAATTGCCGGGCCGGGGGTGGGAGGGGTGCTGGGAGCTCTCCTGCCTTCCCTGCCTCGAAATCTGGGGGGTTGGGGGCTTTTATTGCCCTCTTAGTGGGGGGGAGTTTTCTGGCTTGCTTGGTTTTGAGGCTGGAGAGGCAAAAATGTGGTTGAAAAGCTGAAAGTCACTGGGAAAGGGTGGTGAAAAGGGACTGATGGGCATCAGGTGCTGGGGTTTGGGCTGGGAAAGGGGCTGAGAGCTGGAAATGTGCAGAGGGAAAGAGAGGTGCTGAGATCCAGGGGCTTTTGGGGTGCCTGGGGAGGGGTCAGGAACTGCCAGGATGCTGAGCAGGGATCAAAGTGGTGATGTGGTCACCTAAAGATGGGTTCTCTTGGGACACCCTGCAGAGCTCCAAAGAGCTCTTGGGGTCTCCACCCTCAGTTTTTTTAGGATGGGTCCTTGACCTTTGAATTTGGGGGTTTTTTTTTTGGTGCCAATATGACCATTAAGGGCATCCAAAGGAAAAAAAAAAAACAAAAACGACCCAAAGAGGTCAAATTGAGGCCACCTCAGTGGGCAACACAAGCCCAGCCCATGGCTGGCACTGCTCTCTTGACCCATTTGGGCTCCTCAGCCCCGAGAGCCCCCAAGCCTGGAGAAATTCAGTAAGTTTGAGCAAGAGAAAAAAAAAAAAAAAAGAAGTCTGAAGGGAAAATGGGCTATGCAAGCAGTGCTGGGGTCCTGCTGCCCGGATCCACCTGGATCCTCCTGGCTTTCTCAGGTGTCTCCCAGCTTTTGTGATGAACCCGTTCTTCCCAAAACCTTGGCTGGAGGTTCCTCCCATCAGCAGTGCCCCTTGTCCTGCTTCTGCAGGATGATTCACCCTGCACACTCTGCTTATTGCTCCCATTACTCAGCCTGACACAAATTCCTCTTTGACAAAACTCTCTCTGTTTCTCACCAGCCCTCGATGACTCCTGTTCTTAAAATCTGATCCAAGTGATGAGACTTTTCCCTCACCCCCCTCCTGGTAATTTAAAAATTATGCACCTGCTGTTGGGTTTTAGCCCATGAAAGGGAAAAAAAAAATTAAATAGAGCAGCTGTACCTCTCCTGGCTTGTCCCTGAGGGCTCCAGCACCTGGGTGACCCTGTCTGTGAACCCAGTGGGGGTAACAGGGGTGGATCCCCGGCACCAAATCTTTTGGGATGGGTTCAGGAAGAGTGAGATAGTCTGGCTTGAGATGTTTATTTCCAGAGGTTCCCCAAAAACCTGTCCTGGGAGAAACTTTCTTGTTGAAGGTTCCTCTCTGGCCACATCCCCCTGCAAGGATTGGGTTGGGATGCGAGTGGCAGTGAGCTGGGCTCCGCTCCCCAGCAGGATCCGGGAGGGTTTTTTGGTCCTGCTGGGTCAAGAGAGGCTTTGCCTGAGGGATTCTGGCTGGGCACAGCCTTGCCCATCACCTCCAGCTCTCCGGCAGTGGGACCAGCTCCCTCCCAGCTTGGTGGGAGCACTGGGCATGCAGGTTCCTGGAGCGGGTCCCAGCCCTGAGCTCTGGGGACAACAGAGACAGCCTTAAAAGGGGTGACAAGAGCAGAGCGTGGCTCTGGTGAGGCTGGCTCTGAGCACCATGCTGAGAGGAGAGGCAGGGACACTCCAGCACTGACAATTCCCCAAGAATTTCCTCCTTTCAACACCTTTGGGGGGCATCTCCCTGGCTGGAAGTGGGGTGATGTGAGCTGTGTGGAGCAGGGATTGTCCCCAACCCCCCAACCCCACCATCACTCTCAGGGTAAGGAAATGTCCTGGCTGTGACACCAGCACCGGGGATCAGGAATCCCAAATGCTCCCGGGCAGCTTTCTCAGGAAGTTTTGCTGTTGTTTTGCAGAGATGATGAGGGAAAGATGAAAATTCCCCCCCCCCCTCCTCTCAGGGAGCCCCTGCCCTGGGGAAGTGGCACTTGCTGGGAGCTGATTCCTGTTGTTTCTGGAGAGTGGTGCTTCGAGCAAACTATTTATAAACCCAGTTTTCTTTAACTGCTGAAATTGAGCCACAACTTCAGACAAACAGGGGAAAAAAAAAATAAAAAAGAAGAAAAAAAGAAAAAAAAAAGATGTAGGCAAATAAATGCAAAAATAAACATATACAGGCAGCCTATATTTGCAAAGCAACTTGAGATTCTGGGAAGGGTCTGGAGGCACCTCCGGTGGGGTTGGTAAAGGGTCTTCCCAAAAGGCTCCCGGGGGCTGAGGATCAGTGGTGGCACAACCCGTGGGATGGAACCGGTGGGATTTTTGCTGCCCGCCCCAAATCCTGCTGATATTTAAGGCTCTCGTCACCTCTCGTCACCTCTGCCCCCCGGGCAATCACCGTGGTGGGAAATGCCAGGCAGCCTGACCTTTTTCAGCGTGCTCTGCATGGCTCCTGCCCGGAGCCGGGTGGGGAATTTATGGCCCTGCATCACTCAGGTTTTTAGGGGATCATTTATCATCACAGCCTCAAATGCCAGCGGGGTTGGGCG
This sequence comes from Heliangelus exortis, assembly GCF_036169615.1. Classification (NCBI taxonomy): domain Eukaryota; kingdom Metazoa; phylum Chordata; class Aves; order Apodiformes; family Trochilidae; genus Heliangelus; species Heliangelus exortis. The sequence goes on from NC_092446.1 coordinate 4,479,355, forward strand.
ATGCCGGCTGGTCCATCCCATGAGCTGCAGGGCAGGAGCAGAGTGGCACAGGCTGCCCCTTGGTGCTCCTGCATCCCTTGGTGCTCCTGCACCCCTCGGTTCTCCTGCATCCCTTGGTGCTCCTGCATCCCATGGTTCTCCTGCATCCCTTGGTTCTCCTGCATCCCTTGGTGCTCCTGCATCCCTTGGTTCTCCTGCATCCCTTGGTTTTCCTGCATCCCTTGATTCTCCTGCATCCCTTGGTGCTCCTGCATCCCTTGGTGCTCCTGCATCCCATGATTCTCCTGCATCCCTTGGTTCTCCTGCATCCCTTGGTTCTCCTGCATCCCTTGGTTCTCCTGCATCCCTTGGTGCTCCTGCACCCCTCGGTTCTCCTGCATCCCATGGTTCTCCTGCATCCCTTGGTTCTCCTGCATCCCTTGGTTCTCCTGCATCCCTTGGTTCTCCTGCATCCCTTGGTGCTCCTGTACCCCTTGGTTCTCCTGCATCCCATGGTTCTCCTGCATCCCTTGATTCTCCTGCATCCCTTGGTGCTCCTACATCCCATGGTTTTCCTGCATCCCTTGGTTCTCCTACATTCCATGGTTCTCCTCCATCCCTTGGTTTTCCTGCATCCCATGGTTCTCCTGCACCCCTTGGTTCTCCTGCATGCACATGGCACCCAGGGCTCCTTTCAGCCTGGTGGGTGGATGACACCTCCCTTTCCTATCAGCTCTCCACTGTTATTTTCAGCCTCTCTCCAGCTCGTGCTGCCGTGGGACTCACTGGCACGTGCCCACCCGTGGTGTTCCCGCATCTCCCTCCTTCCCATCCCCGTTCTCCCCACCCCAACCCCCCCCAAGCCCACCCCTAAACACATTCATCTCTTTCTGCTGCGGGAGAGAGAGGCTCCGGGAAGCAGGTCCATAAATCACCAGCAACGTTTTGGAAATAAAAAATCATTATTGTGATGAATGAGGTTTTATTTCTCTTTTAAGAGAAGTGATCACCAAGGAGCAGAGTGGGGAAGGGAAGGTGTTGCAGTTTCTATTTTTGACAAGTTAAGGGGGATAAAGCTCATTGCAGGAGAGCTGTTGGAAGGGAGAAGAAATAAGTGTTCACTGAGTAGCTCTTGCTAGGGATGGGAGGAACACGAGTGAAGGCTTCCTGGATCCCACATTAGTGGGATAATGCATGGATGGCACTGCTCAGCCTCCTGCTCCTGCCTTGGAGAGCTTGTGCTGGCCAAGGGTTTGGTGGGGTCTCTACCCACAACAAAAGCTGTCCCTGGTTCCATCTCTGGGTAATTTTCTGCTGGTCCCATCAGCACCCACATCCCTGGGCCCCCGGGCTCAGGTCCTGCTGGCACTGTGGACACTGTGGGCTTGGGGACCAGCTCCTGCCACCAAGGGGAAGCTTGGCACAGAATGACTTCAGGATTTGGCCCCAGGCTCCCGGGGATGGGAGCTTGTATTAACCTGGCAGAAATGATCCAAGTCACAGGGCATTTCCTGGGATTAATGACTGGCTGGGAGGAGTTAATGACTTGAGATGAATCCAGAAATCCCATTTACCCCAAACCTGTGCTGAGTCCCTTTGCGCCAAGGTCAGCAGCAGCGTTTCAAGGCGATTTTCAAAATTATTAATTAGAAGAATAATAAAGAGTGATTATCCTTCCCACCAGCTCAGTTGCTGCGGGCAGGCTCTGGGGGGGGAGAGGAATGGGTGCCCCTCCTGGGAAACCAGTGGGTCAGCTGGGAAGAGGAGCCCTGCCTAGGGACAGGAGGGTGTTGGGGACAGAGACCTCAGCCCCTGCCCGTGGTTTCCAGCCTGGATGGGGATGCTCAGGGGGTGCAGGTTTCAAGGACAGGAGGAACCGTGGGGCAGAGGGAAAGGTTGCTACAGAGTTGTGCCCGGAGGAGATGAGGATCCGGCCTCTCGGCGGTTCTCTCTGGTAAATGTTTTGCGGTTGTCATGGCAACGAGAGAGCCCCGGTTAATCCTTGGGTTTCCTTTATCCAAAGGGAAGAAAGTTCGCAGACCTGACTGCAGGGGTGAGCAGCCCGGCGGGATGCTCTGCCAGCACTCCCACGCCTGTTCACACACACTGCGGAGTAACTGCAGCCCGAATCCATCCCGTGGAGGGGCAAAACCCCTCAATTCTGGTCTCCGTTGCCACCCAGCAGTGGGTGCACCCCAGGGGCTGCAAGGCCTCCCCTTTGCAGGTTATTTATTTGCACCCCCCCTGCCAACATCCCTGCTGCCCCCATCCCGGGTGGGGACATCAGGGCTGAGGTTTGAGCTCTGGATGTTCCCCTGGGCTCAGAGCAGGGGAACAAATGAGGGGTTTGGGGGGGGTGGGTGCAGCCAGGGATGCTGAGGAACCAAAATACACCCTGCTCAAACAGCCAGTGGAAACCAGAGCCTGGGCAAACCCTGCCCTCAGTCTTCACCCTCATCCCAACTGAACAAGATCAGCCCAGGTGGGGACAGATGACAACGTCCTGGGTGCCAGGAGCATCCAGCCCAGCAAGCACCGCTGTCTGCTGGCCAAGAGGATGTCTCCAGCCAGGCAGCTTCTCTCTGTCTAAAGCCAAAGGGGAACTCAGCACTTTCTGAGCAACCGAGAACCGACCCTGCCCAAAATCCTGCTGGAAACCCAGCACCCATCCCCTGCTCCAGCCCGGAGCCTCTGCAGCTCCCGAGCTGCTGATCCCACTCTCACTCCTACTACCGGGAAGTTTTATAGCCACTCACTGTTTGTGATTAATCATTTGGGTTTAATTGCTGCTGGCAGAGGCTCAGCAGGGATTTGATGCCTCTTGGCTGCTTCCCCCAGGTATGTTCCAGGACTGGCTGACTGCAAAGCCCCGAGCAGGAGCAGCCCCGTGCCTGAGCTCAGCAGGGAGCAGCTTTGGGTGGTGTCCATGTCCCCAGTGCTGGCTCAGGAGCCACCATCCTGGTGAAGACCTCGTTATGAGCTCCCTCGAGAATGCAAAATTCGGTCAGAGTGGCCTCAGCTCTCCTGGGGATGATGGGATGGGGGGGAGCAGGGATGCTCTGCACCTCCCCAGAGCTCCCCGGGGGTGATAGGATCAGTTTGGTTGGAAAAGACCTTTAAGATCATCAAGTCCAAGCAGCCTTGTGGCCAAACCTAATATTGAAAAACTGTAATTAAATAGCCATGCCGATTTTTTATTTTTCCAGGTCTGTAGTGTAACTTGTCTGCACTGCCAATGGAATCACTGCTGCTGAGAGCTGGAAGGAGAGGGAGCAGGGGGGAGACCAGGGAGCTGTTAAACATCTTTCAGTGGTGCTGCTGCACACGATGGGAATGAAATGCAAGCAGCAGCCACAGTAAGGAAACGAGAGCCTCCCCTCCAAGCTGCTGGGATGCCCCTGACTCTGTGGACAATGGGGTGCTGGGGTGTCTGTCCCCAGGCTCGAGCTGGTCCCAGCTCTGTGTGGCTCTTTTGTGGGAAACGATGGCATCTGAAAATGGGATTTTGATTCAAACAATGCTCAGGGTGTCAGCTGGGAACTCGACAGAGCTGCTGGCAGCCCCGGGGTGGCCTGATGCACCCCCCTCAGGGACCTGCCCGGTGGTCTCCTGGGGGGTGACAGTGGCCACCAGATGTTTGTCACATTGTGCCTCATCCCACCAGGGCAGGAAGGAACCAGAGGGACAGGGACAATTTGGGCTGGTGCCCTGATGTGGCCCAGAGAACCACGGCCTTGGGCCTCCAAAGCACACAGTGAACACCTTCACCAACAGAAGTGTCCTGGCTGGAGCGGCCTCTCTCTCCCTGGGAGAGTTTTCATAGGGATTAATCTTCCCATGACTGGGAACTTTCATGGGAAAAGCCCGTGCAGCAGCTCTTCCCTGAAGGTTTTTCCTTGCAATGAGAGGTGGAGGGTTTCAAGCTGATTCTGCCCAGGCTTCCCAGCCACATCCATCCGTGTCCCCAGGTGCCACCGTGTCCTTTGCTGTCACAGAGAGCACGACAGCCCAGGACAAGCCTACACCTTGCTTGCACTCTGCTGCTGAATTATTGAAAGCTCATGCAACAGCCACAAATATTTCATATCTTCTTCATCAAAAATTTACCCTTGCTAAAGCTGTCACTTCAGATGTCTGACAGGGCTGGAGAAAAGGCAGCAAGGAGGCAGGGAGAGGGCAGCCAGGAGGGGATGCTCTGCCCAGAGGCGATTCTTAAGGATGGTGAATTCAGGGGTACCATGGGGGGGAACCAAAAGGAATCTGAGAGTGGTGCTGCCACCCTCTCACGTTCCCTCCATCTGCTCTGCTCTATCATCCCCTGCCCCAGGGAGGGCATTGCATGAACCCAGACAGTTCAGTTAATTCCCCATCCCTTGTTCCTGGCTTGAAACCATCCCAGGGTCCTCTGGGACCCCCCATGGTGCTGGGAGCAGCCCCTTCCAGCCACGGCGTGGGACTGGGTGCAAGGGCAGCCCAGCAGCACACACACTGAGCCTGGGTCCCCTTGGGTGCCAAGCAGGCAGCAGGGATGGTTCAGGGGCCTGGAGCCCCCAGCAGTGATGGCAGCAAGAGCTGTAAAAGGCCGTCCTACTGAGCAGGGGTTGTGTAAGGAGGTGTCTCCATGGCAGGGGGGGAAAACAGACGGGTACTGGAAGGGATGCTTGGAGCACTGGCTTTGCAGGGACATCCCTGTTAATGGGGGAGGTGGCACCCAGAACCCGCGGTGGCTCCCCAGGGGTGCCAGCCACCCGCTCCTGTGTCCCTACTCTGTCCCCACTGCAACAAGAGCAGCCCAGAGGAGGGGGGTCCCCTAGGCAGGGCTGCCCTTCTGCTGGGGGTACACAGGGCAGTCAGCTCCTTTCCCCCCCACCTGCTCTCCCAGAGCCTTCTTGTCTCTCATTAACACTCTGATTAATTAATTTATTTAAAGGCTCCTTTGCAGTCAGCTCACACAGTGCTGTGACCAGCAGGTCAGGCTTTGCTGCTGATTTCAGGGGAGGTGAGTGGAGGTGCCATGATGGTGGGGTGGGTGCTTTTGGGGGGGGGGTCTCATCCCCAAACACCCTGCAAGGGGTGCCCAGCAGACCCTGGGGGCTGAGCTGAGCTGCTGGGCTGGCAGGGAGCAGCTCTGGGCCAGCAGTGTGTGGTGCCAGCAGGTTTGCTCCCGTTATGGAAAGGCACGTCCTGAGCTGGTGTGGGGATCTGTTTATTCCCATCAGCCCGGGGCAGGGAGCAGAATGACTCCATGAGGAGCTGGTACCTGCTGCCAAGTTTCCCCCTGAGAGGTGCAGGGGGCTGGGCAGACGTTTTCTTGGCCACTCTGTGGGGTGGGGGGGGGGTCCCGATTGCAGCAGGGGTGGAGGGGCTGGATGTGGGGTCTGCACCTTGGGCAGGGGGGGGGTGCTTTCCCCTCCCTGTCCCAGGCTCCTGCTGCTTCTGGGAGGAGTGCAGCTCTGCAACCACAGAGGCTGCAAATTAAAGTGAAGGGAAAAAGAAATCCCTTTAATCACAGGGCTCGGGGAGAGGAGGCTTTGGGAGACAGAGCAGATTTCCTCGCAGCGTGGGTCTCGGGCAGGCAGCTGCGGGTCGTGGCACCGCCCCAGGGCAGGGCGAGGGGAGCAGCAAACCCCCCGAAATCCTCCGAACCCCTCGGAAATCCTCTGAGGGGGGGGACGGGGCAGGTTTGGGGGTGTGGGAGTGATGGGCAGAGCCCGGAGCTCTGCAGGAGAGGTGGCACCGAGCTGCCCCGCGTCCGGCCCGGTGCCCGGGTGCGGGTTCTGGCCGGATGGTTCCGCTCTGCCAGCCCCCGGATCTTCCCAAACGGGCTGCGGGGGATGCTCGGAAGTGCTGGGTCTAATTAAAAGCTGGCTGACGTGGCCGGCAGAAGCAGGTTAATGTCCTGGTGGCCTCGGGGCTGGCGGAGGCACAGGGCCAGGGCAGGCAGGGCTGCAGCAGATCTGCCCTGAGAGCCTGGTGAGAAAGCCCAGCAGAGCCCGACTGCTTTTTCATTTGCATAATTCCTAATTATTAGGCAGCAGGTAGCAGGGGGAAGTGTGCACCTCCTGAACCGCCCCTGCCCAGCCTCCTCCCCTCCATCCCAGGGCACTTCCAGACCCTTCACCCGCTGCCTGGCTGGCTGTGCAGGGTCTGGCTGGCTGTGCAGCATCTTTCTGTCCCTCTGCACCCATCATCCTGCCCACTTCTGCCCGGTTTATGCCCAGTTCTTCTCGTTATTCATCACTTTCCTCCCACCATCTATTTCTTCACCTCCCTCTCACCCCATCTCCTGCCCAGGTGCTGGCTTGGGGGTGTTTAGGGGACACTTTTTCCCTGTCCCAGTGCTCTCCTGAGCTTCCTCCAGGGTATCCTCACTGCCTCATCAGCTGCCAGACAGAAACAGCAAATATCCCTCCCTTGGAGCTCCCCAAAGGCCTCAGTGATGGACTGCAGACCATCTGCCCCCCCCCAGCCCCCAGGCGATGGGCTCAGCCCCATCCTGGCTCACAGTGGCTGGAAAACATTTGGATGTTGATGAGTTGCTGGGGAAAATAAAAAATTAAAAATTTATCTTTGCGGTGCTGGAGCTGCTGCCTTCTCTGGAAATCTGTCCTCGCTAAGAGCAGGGCAAAGAGCCACCACGTCCTTGTCACAGAGCCCATCACCAGGGCACTGAGCACTCAGCCTTGAGTGGAACCAGTCCCCAGGAGAGCTGGAACTGGTTGGTTGTCCCCAGCCTGAGTCACCCCAGCTCCCCGTCACCCAGCCAGAAACAGTTTCTCCTGCTTAGAAGTTGTGTCCCAGTTTCTCTTGCTGTTTACACTCATCTCTTCCTTCCAGGGTTTGCTCTGCTCCATTTTTTTAATGTAATTTCACCAGCCATTAGCCCAGAATACAGCTTAATTCCTCTGTCACTTAACACCTTTGGATTTTTTTTTCTTTCTAAGCATCTTCAGTTTGAGAAGCCGTGGAGCTGCTTTGGGTAGCAGAGGCACCAAGGGCTCCGTGACCTGGTGGTGGTGATGGAGAGAGCACAGAGCTTGTGCAGCACCAAACCAGCCCGATTATGGTAAAATTGCTGAAAACCAGCTGCAACTGCAGCCTCGACCTGTTGAGAGGTCTGAGATGCTGCTCCCCAGGCCTGGGGAATGGCGTGGTGGCTTTTCCTTGGTTTCCCTGGATGGGTTTGGGTGTAAGTGGGTTAATTTGTTTCCATGCAGATTGTATAAGGAGGGAAAAACTAAATGCTGAGGCACAGAAACACTTTCACTTCCCTTAAAGCTAATAATAGCACCCGATGCTTTCAGCAGTGACTGCAGCCAACAGGCTTTGCCATGACTTATCCACCCTGGGCTGCAGGAGAGGAGGCTGGGGGGAAACTGAGGCACAAAAGACCTTAATTTGTTTAAGGGGAAGGGGGGGGGTAGGGAAAGGCTTTTTCTCACCTTATACCCTGTGGCACTTTGCTGTGTGTCCTGCAAGGCTGGCAATGCCACACGAGAGGGGACATTCCCTGCCCTCCTCTGGGGCTGGGTTGGAGGAACTGATTTCCCAGCTCTCGGGGTGTTGAGGACCCTGCATCTGATGGGCAACCTGGGAGAAAATGGAATCCCTGCACCCTGGCCCTGGGCAGAGCACTCGGTTGGTCCCTGGAGCTCAAACAGCCAGGGCAGAGGCATTGCCATGGCTTTGGAAGGGTTATTTCAGTCCTGGCTCCCCTGGGACTTGGCTGTGGTGACAAAGAGATGGTGTCTGGGGACACGGGGGTGGGGGAAGCTGGGACACAAACACTGCATCCCACTGGGTGCAGCTCTGCAGCCACAGCCCCTGGGGCTGGCAGCACCCTGAGCATCAGCTCTGCAGCACTCCTGCACTATGAAAAAAAAAAAATAAAAAAAATTTTTAAAATCCACCCAAAGTTCACTTGTCCCAAAGCCAGGAGCATTCTGTTAGAAGCCACCAGTTCCTGCTGTCCCCTGGCCAGGTGCAGAGGCTTTGCCACTGTTCTGATGCTCTCCGTGTTCGTTATGAACTAATTAGCCACTCTGCTGCCTGCTTCTCCAAAGAGATCATCTGTGATACCTAATGACTGACTCCAGCAATTAATTGCAGGGGTAAGTCCACTCCTAATTAGGAACAGATTTAGGGAACAGGCACTTGGAGAGGGCCTTGGCTGTTGGTTGCCTCTTGTTGAGCATGGAGTGGGGATTACAGCCAGTGGGGGTTTTTAATTGATAATTGAGGAGTTGATTAGGGCTGAGTTAATACACTGGAGGAAGCAGGCTTGGGGTCAGGGTGAAGCTGGAGATGCTGCTGTGTTTTTTTGTGGGTGGAATTGGCCAAGGAGCTGGGCTGGATGCATCCTGGCTGAGTCCTTTTGCTGCCAGAGGAGTAAAGGTGCCCGAGGGGCTGCAGGGTGCTGTGCTGGGCAGGTCCAGCTCTGCTGGGGAGCTGGAGGAACACTCCCCCTGCACTTGGCTGTGAGGTTTTTCCCAGCTGCTCTCACTCCCCTAATAAGCTCCAGTGCCTGAATTTTCCACTGTGTTATCCAGCTGGTACCTGGGGGCAGTCACAGTTCTGTCCCTTTGGATGTCTGAGTGCTTCAGGCTGGGAGAGACCTCCCTGTCCCCTTGGGTGAAACCTTCTCCTGCTCTGCTGCTCCCAATAAATCCCAGGACAGGGGTTGGCTGCATCCCTCTCCCTCCCTGCTCCCCATCTGCTGCATCCCTGCAGTGTGTCCTCAGCAGATCCGTGCCCAACAGTGCTGGAGCCAACCCATATCCTCCTGGGGGGGCTCTGGTTTGTACCCAGGGCCAGGTCCCCTTTGCTGGGGACTCCTGAAGACCTCACATTACAGCTGGGAATGGGGAACTGGTCCTCGTGGGTCTCCTGTGCTCAGAGCCGAGCCAAGCTTTGGAGGCAATGGTGTGATGCCAGAGATGATGTTTGTCCTCTGAGGGCATTCAGTTCAGGGCAGATGATGCTAAGGGAGAAAAAAAAAAAACCAAAACAAGCCAGAAAACCATCCCAGAGCAGAACCGGCCGGGGAGTGGTCAAGTTTCCGTCAGCGCTGCAGAACGATCTCTCACTGGAAAATCTTAGTGGGGAGCAAAAGGGAAGGAATCGGCTTCTGCTTTCTGATAGCGGTTCCTGCCACAGCCCCGGAGCAGAGGGTGTGTTGGGGAGAGAGTTACTCATCCTGGGCAGATGGTGCTGCCCGTGCCCCCGGCTCCTCCAGCCGGGCCCTTCCCCTTTAAAGGCATCGCCGGGATCGCGCTCCGCCCCGCTCCGTGTCCCAGCGCTGCGGGGCTGCTCTTCGGCTGATAATGAAGGACAAAAAGCATCCGATGTGTCCACAAGCTGGATGCTGAGCTCCTGAGCCGCCGGAGGGAATTGTTTTGGTCTTGTGGCTGCTTTGTCTGCTCTTGGTTTGCTCCAAGATATGGGTTGGAAGCCAAGTTCTTAATCCACAGGCAGGTTGGCTGGGGGGAGGAAAAGGCCAGGGAGGGAGATGGGAGGGGAGGAAGGAAATTGGTCAAAGAGGGACCAGGATAAAGGATAAGTGATGGGGGGCAGGAGTCTGGCAGGGCTGGAGGGTTCAAACCTTCCAAGGTGCCTTTGCCTCCTCTCCAGCCCTGCTGCAAACATCTTTGCCTTTTTTCCTCCCACCTCTGGGTTTGCACCCCCACACCTGCCACCCCCCCGAGGGACTTCATCAGTCCTCCTCCTCCTCCTCCTCCTCATCTGCTCCCGGCGTTGCCCACAGCTGAGGACTGAAAGGAGAATCTGTTCTTCACCCCCAGTGCCTGGGTGATGGTATCTGCTGCCAATTTCCAGCTCGGCAGAGCAGAACAATTCCTGTTGAGCTCAGAGCTCCTTTCCCCACAGGTTGTGCTCCCGTTGCAGGTGCTTGGCTCACATCTCCCCCTCCAAACAGGGACTTAATGTATTTAACAAAGATACATACGAAGCTCCACAGCTGCCAGACATCACCACCCTGGCAACTGCTGCTCGGGGCAGGCGAGCACACGAGTGTCCTGGCTCTGGGCTGGTGTTGCTGCCTCTGAACACCTGGATATACGTATCCTAAATGAATAGGCAAAGCCTTAACCCTACAGACACAACATCCCAGCCTGGCAGAGCCACAGGCACCTTCATTCTTCCCCTCTCCACTGCAGCATCCCCTCGCCTGGGGTGCTGCTGCGCTTTGGGAAGGAGCCGCACTCACCCTGTTGTCTTCCCTCCCCAAAGCAAAGGGTTTTGTTTTTTTGTTTTTTGGGGTTGTTTTTTGGTTTTTTTTTTTTGCTGGGAGCTGTGCTCTAGACTCACACATCCTTTATGGATGCAATGTGTCATGCATGACCTGGGTTCACCAGGAGCTGCCGGGGACACTGCCCAGCCCTTGGCCTCTCTTAGCTAATTGCTGCTCAGGAGCTGAGGACGTGGCAGCCTCGGGGCATCCCAGCGTTGCTCAGGGTGTTTTATCACTGCCCCTCGTGTCCCACACGGAGCAAACCGGGGCTGGCAGGGAGAAGAGGGAAGGAAGCAAACATATTGATGCCACTGGAAATTAAGGGCAGGTTCCTACGTCAGAGCTGAGGAGGGCTCAGCCCTCTCGGCAGTCAGCGGGGAAATGAGGCGCTGGCGTCACTGCTGATGTGAGACAGATGCACGTCGTGCAGGAGGGATGCATCTGTGCCATGTTTGCAGCACCAACTATTCCAGCTCCTGAGTTAGGAATTGCAGCCCTAGGTTTGTCAGCCTTTGGGGTCGGAGGTAATCCTGCAGCTCACCTTCTGCCCTGGGGTTGGCTGCGCTGCGGGAGCTGGTGCTTAGCAGAGAGCTTTGGTGGCCAGGAGGCTGGGTCTGGGCTGGGGGGATGGAGCCTCCCTGTGGCTTTGGGGACCCTGGTGCGAAGGCTGGGGTGCCACCCTGACCACTCTCACAGGGGTGCTTGAGGATGGTGCTCAGGACCAGGAGAGGGTGGGTGGTCAAGATTCAGGTGAAGCACTTTGAGCCTGGGTGGTGCTGGGGCAGTGCCCTGGGTGATGGGAGGTGTGAGGCCCCTGGTGCCTTTCCAAAGGCAGGGATCTGTCTTTCTACATCCAGTGTGCCTGGATGCCCAGCCAGGGCTTGGTGTCTGCAGGGATGGAGAAACAAGATCTGCTCTCAGCTTGGTGGAGATGCACCAGACAGGGTGAGGGAAGGTGTCCTCACCCCTGCAGTCTCTGTCACCCCAATATCCAGCTCCTCCCATCAGGTGTCTCACATCTTGGCTGCTTTCCATTCTATCTCCACCCTTTGCCCAGTGCCCCAGAGATGGTCATGGCTCCAGGCAGCCCCAGCCCTGCTGCTGTCTCTCTTTTCTTCAGTGATTTGCAGATGCCATGAGCTTCATTTCTCGCCGTCATGACTCATTTCTTTCTCACTGAGGCTTTAATTTTTAAAGAGGCCCTCTTAGGCACAGAGGTTTTAATACCTGCAGAGGCTCCCAGCAGGTGCCGCTGAGCTTTCCCAACCACTGGGAATGAGGATATGAGAGGAGAGGTGGCTGAGGCCCCAAAGAGCACTCCAGTCCCCCCCAGGACCGTGCTGGGACAGGTACAGATAGAGACCAGGCTTGGAGCAGGGAAGGGGGTTCCCATGCTGCCTGCGGGGTTGTCCCTCTGCTCAGCCTGTGAAGGAAGGAGTCAGAAAGGATGGGGATGTCCCTGCTGCTGCCAAGGAGACACCAACTGGGAGCTTGGAGAGAAAGAGAAAATATTTTGGCCCCAGGAGGATTCCCTTGGTGCTGCCCCACACTGCAGGGCTGATGGTGGAGGGTGGGGAAAGGTTCCAGCTGCAGGAACAGCCTTGACCTCCCTTGGCTCTGGCTGCTGCTGATCTCCCGAGGAGGGGATGAAGCCACCTCCAAGCACAGCGTTTGCTCTCCGCGGGGCAGAGCAGGGATTTGCTGTCCCCACCTTGGTGCAGCAAAGGAAGGTGACAAGAGCTGGTTCCCTGCTCCCTCCCCGCCGGGACACAGAGGGGCAGGAGGTGCTGGAAGGGTCAAGGTGCTGCGAGCCCAGCCCCCGGCTCTGTTTGCTCCTCTCGGGACAGCGGAGCTCGTGTTTAGCTCGGACAGGGGAGTTTGCCAGGGTCTGTTTGCTCTGGTGCCTTTGGGATCATCGGGCTGCGAGGGGCAGCGCTGTTCTGCTCCCCGGGCTGCAGCAGCAGCCACGGCCTCTCCTGCACCAGCATCCTGCTCGTCACTGCCCGGGAGAAGGGTTTGTGGGGTGCTGGGCACCCCCTCCTGCAGCATGGAGGGAGGTTGTGCCTGGCCCCCCCGGTTGTGCCTGGTCCCCCCGGAGCAGCCCCAGCAGCAGAGCTGGTGCAGGGGGGAGGCTGGACCTGCCCCAGAGAGGAGCCAGCATGCTCCCAAACTGGGTTTCTTGGTTTTTTTCCAGTCAATATTTGCACCCTGCATTTCCCAAGGAACTGACAGTGCCTGTCCTAGACCCAGCTCGCTGCCCCACAGAGTAAGTCAAGCATCACCAAGTCCCATTTGCACCCTCTGGTGCAAACCTGAGGCTGCCCAAGCACACCCAAGGGACGCTCTTGAGCTGCTTGGGCAGTGGGTGTGGGCATGTGCTCCTCACCAAGTTTCTTGTCCATTTCTGTGATTAATCCTCCCTCCCACCACAAACGCCCGCAACTCCATCTATATCCGTGGCTCCCCACTCCTCCTCGACTGTAAAATATTTATAACCCCCTACATTAGGGCCCTTCTTCTTTCTCCTTGCCTTTTTTTTCCCTTCTTTTATGCCTTCCACCCGGGCTCCCCAGCTCTGCTGAGCCACGTCGCACCAGGAGCAGCTTCATTTTAATATAACTCAGCAAGTGGAGAAGCTGTGAGGAATAATTTAGGTTTTGCTCAGGGAATGCAATGCTTTTTTTAATTGCAGTCATCTGCAGCTTCCTAGCAATGCATTATTGATGGTTATTATTCAAATAAAATAGTCGTTTCTTTTTGTTTTCCTGGGGAAGCAATTGGCAGTGTTTATGGTTTTCTCTTCTCCCTCTTTCTTCCTTTTGGGAAAAAGTCACCTTTGCGTCTCCTACTTTTTCACCCTGCCTTTGGCACCTCTCTCCCTTTCACAGTGGGTGTTTGCCAGGGGCTGAGCTCACTCCAGCTCTGTCCTATGCCATCAACACCAGCAAAATATAATTAATTATATTGCCCAAGGGCCTGAGAAGCAGCTTTAAGGTAGGACTGGAGGAAGCTTTTTGGTGACAGTCTGCTGGAGCCTGGCTTTGTGCAGGGAGGTCCCAGGGGAGCAGAGGAGGTGATAGCAGGCTCAGGGTGTCTTTGCTGGGCAATGCCAGCCCTGCCTGGCTCGGTGACATGGTGACACAGTGACCTGCAGCTACTCTCCTTAGGCTTTCACCCCTTTTGGGGCTCCAGAAGCAGTTTTTTGGGAGCAGCGAGGTGAGCTGGGCTGGAGGGAAGCACCAGGGGGCTGCTCCTGACCTTGCAGTGTTATGGGCAGGCAGTGAGAGGACACAAATTCCCCCTAGAAAGGGACTTGTGGGGTGACCCCTGCCTCTGCAGCACTGTCCCCAGTCTGCCTGCTGGGACCTGCAGCATCACCCCACGGGTACCAGAATTCCCAACAGCACCTCCAGGGAAGAAGCCTCTGCTTTTGTCTCCATCTCTGGAAAGAAGGCACCAAAGTAGGACTCAGGAGCCCGGGTGCTCCTCCACCTCCCCAGCTCGGGGACTGACAGCTTGAGAGTGATGGGGGAGCAGCTCTGCCACGCTGTCACTTCTCTCTCTCCTCCCTTTCAGCACTACCCACCGCGTTGTCACTCCTGGCAGCAGGGACTTTCCTCAGTCCCACTAAGGTCCCCGAGGTGTTACCGTGATGCAAACACAGAGTACAAGGTTCCTCCTTGATGTGAGGAATGAAACGAGGTCAGAGCTGAAGGGGGAAAATGTTCATTTTGAGATGGAGCTGAGGATTTAGCTATTTCCCTCTGGAGGGGCCTGGGGTGTCCCCCAGATCTCAAGGGAAAGGGGTGTTTGCACTGTCCTCAGCACGGGGGGCCCTGGTGGGATGCTGGATGGAGAAGGAAGGAGCATCCACCGTGCCAGCAGCCCTTGTGAGGCTTCATCACACCCCTGCAACCCAGCATCCCCCCTCACCCTGCCCATGGGTGCTTGAGGAGAAGCAGTTCCGAGGCTCTTCCCCAGCTGTTACAAATATTTGGGGTTTAATAACAGATTTAGAGCCTGCTGTGGCTCCAGCTCTGAACAGGAACGTGTAGGGGTGAGGAGAGGAAAAGTGCTGTCAGTCATGGGGCTCCCAGGGAAAACAGAGTTTGTCTGCCAGCTCCCAGGCACTTTGGTGACGAATTCCTGAGGTGAGCAAATAATTTTGCCTCCTAATTACCTTCCTAAAGAAAAACTGGGCCCAAGTCCCTCCTTTTCTGTTTTGCTCTTTATTTCCAGCCCCCCTCCCCTCGATGAAGCAGCTGCTTAGTTAGAAATTAACGGGGCTGTTGGAGTAATTGAGAGCAGAAACGGTCCAGGAGAGGTTTATTAGCACTACCATGGTGATGGGTTTATTTGCAAACCCACGGCTGGGGGGCAAAGCCCTGGAGCAAGGGGAAAGCCCAGAACCAAGTGAAGCAAAGCAGGGAAAAGGCAGAGAGGGGAACTGGTGGAATCGCAGAGGGATCCTTCCCCCCGGCAGCACCCGGGCTGCTCCCCTCTCATCCATCTGATCCTCGCAAAAGGCACCTGCGGGAGCTGGAGCTCGGCAGCATCAGGGCTGAACTGAGAAAAAAGGGGAAGAAGCAGGAAAAAAACGATCCCTTAACTCCTTTTCCACCCGCCCCGCCTGGCTGCTGGCACCACCCGGCAGCATCCCTGCCAGTCCTGGGACCCTGCAGACGCTCGGCCCACCAGAGGGGACCCCGGGGCAGCGAGACCCCCAGCAGCATTTCCATCAAGCTTCTCCCGCAGCAGCCCTCGGGGTTTATTTCTGCCTGAGCGCTGAGAGGCGAATCGCTGGCACTCGCTCCCTCCCTATATTTAGCCCTTGAATGGAGAGATTTTACAGACGCCCGGCTCTGTCTTGTGCTTAAGAGTCAGTCAGTGTTTCCATGAGAAACCCTGGGGGTCCAATCCTCCTCTCCCGGCATCATGACAAAAATCTTCCCCGCTGATTCCAGCAGAGCGATGCCGGATTTATACCCACGGGGATGAGATCAGGATCTGGCCTCGGGTTTTGATGGGTTTGTAACTTGGCTGATACAACTTGGCTGATTCAATTCATTTTGGGCTAAAACTCCACCTACAAGTTCCCAGCCTGGGAGACATTAAAGGCAAATTATTATGAAGTTTAATACTGGTTTTAAAGGGAAATCATCAGTTAAGATTTTTACAGAAGAACCTCGTGGACTGGTCTTTTTCTATTTTGGGCTTATTTATTTTACATTGCTGCTGGTCTCTTTTAGGCCAGGCACTGCTCAGGCCAGGGACTGTCTGTTTGGCTTCCAGAGCACCCGGCAGAAATGTGTTCAGAAAAGAAAAGAAGGACCAAAATATGATCACAGCTCCCAGTTCCCACCGGAGCTCTCAGCTCCCATCAGGGTTTAGGTCCTTGATCCTGGGCTCTGATGCTGCTGGTCAAGTGCTTACCAAGAGCCAAAGAAGCAGCAGCCTGTGCCTGATGCCATCCCCAGGGCTCCAGCAGGGGTTGTCCCCTAATCCTGGGAGGTCCCTTCCTGCAGCCACGGGAATGACCACATAGGAGGCAAGTGGGAGCTTTGCTGGGCCAAGGCTTGCTCCCTTTTCCTTCCCCTTCTGGGTGCAGGAGCACCAAGCATCACCTGTCCCCTCAGCAGAGCAGCGTGGGGACATCACTGTCACCTCCCCAGGGATGGCAAAGCCTCGTGTGTCCCAGGAGCAGGACAGGGAGTGCAGGTGGCCCTGTGCAAGGGGAGATGGAGCAGGAGGGGTGGCACCAGCAAGCAGAGCAGCAGCAGCACCAACCTGGGATGGCACCAGGAGGCATCTCGGGAGCAGGTTTGGAGCAGCATCAACCCTGGGGCCGTCCAACCCCAAAATACCCCAGGGAGGAACTTGTCCCTTGCTCTGTCCCGTGTCACTGCAGTGTGTGGGGACGTGTTGGTGTGAGCAGGGGCTGGCTGCTCACCCGGAGGTGATGGGTCTGCTCCTGCCTCTTGGCTTGGCCTCCACGTGCTTCTCCTTCAATGTAAAATGGAAAGGGCTTTCAGGCTCTGTGTTTATGGTTGCTCTCGCTGTAATGGAAACGCACCAGGCAGGAGCTGCTAAGTACCAGTTCTCTAATTGCAGCCTGCCACTGGATGGGAAGCAGGTTTTGCAAAGGAATTTTTTTGGCTAGTTCCTTCAACGGCAAGTGCCCGGGCTGTAAAATCTGCCTCTGCCTTTCCCCGTTCGAGCCAAAGCCCAAGAAAGCTGCAAATTCTCAGCATTTCGGAAAGCGTGAATTGCCCTGTTAACAACAGGTTCCCCGAGGCAGGAAGGCTGATTTCCTTTCAGGAGGCCAAATCCAGATGGTCAGATTCCTTCCAAGCTCAGAAAAACCTGTTTTAAAAGGCTATTATGTCTCAATAGCAGTTTTCCCATCCCAGCCCACTGGAAGCACCGTCTGCCGTCTGCACCACCATCTATTTTTCAAGCCCTTCAGCAGCCACCTGGACCCGATGTGGTCAACACCGTCTGCTTTTTATTTTGTTGGAGGGGGAGCCGGGCACCAACTGAAAGCCACGTGTTTATTCCCATTTTCTGCAGCAGGCAAGCCATGGGGCCAAGGACTGGAAGGTGCCTGAGATTGCTCTGAGCTACCAGGTTTGCTCAGGAGACTCTGCAGCCTCGACTTTTTGACGAGGAGTAAGAAAAGCCCAGCAAAATGCCAAGGACCTCAGCGTTGAAGAGGAGCAAAGAGAGTTACCAGAGCAGAGCACGGGAGAAGGTTGATGCTTTTTTTTTTTTTTTTTTTTTTTTTTTTGTGCTGCAATCTGCTGGAAGGTGGCAGAGACGTTATTAACGTCCAACAGCAGCAGCTCCCGAGTCGTGGTTGACTTCCAGTAAATGCCCGTGCACCACAACTGCCCACCCGAGCTGGCAGCTCCACGCACCCCCCGGGAGCTGAATGAAAGCGATGGAATCCGCAGAGGGTTTGCTTGGCAGCCCCGACACCAAGGGGAGGAATTCCCCTCCCGCAGCACCACGTTGCCCTGGGACTGCTCAGGAATGCCAAATTCTTGAGGTGCAGGCCCTCGAGGGGGAAAAAAAAAACACAAAAAAAACGTTACAAGCACTAATTAGGGTTTGTGCTTGCACAGATGTTCCACTGGTTTAACTTGAACCAGGTTGCGTGCCCAAACGTGGGGATACAGAGGGGATTAATGCTGATTTAAGGTTGCCTGCACCCAGCCTGCCTGCCACGCCGTGCTTTTGGGGTAACCGCAGCATTTCACACGCTTCAGGCACGTTTCAGGGATGATTTTTGTCTTCTTTGCTTCTAAAAAAATGGTGGGGGTCAGATCAGAAGGCTGGAGGGGCACTTTATTTATGCTGAGCTGCACCCAAGTGCTGCTGTCACCCAAGGGGGCAGCTGCTCTCAAGGGGTGTCAAAGGATTGTGCCCCAGGGTTGGCAGGGCTGGGGGGGGACCCCAAGGGGCAAAGGGCCCACAAGGAAGCCCATAACCACAGCACCCCCGAGGAGCCCCAATTTTGCCACCATTTGAGATACTCTTGAAATTTGTCCGGTGTGGGGAGGGCTTTGTGCATGAATAACCCCCCCACTTCTTGGGGCACCCACATTGCCCTGGGGGGGGGCATCCCTGCTGCTTGGGGGTGCATGCACCTCACTGCTGTGGGGAGGGCCCCAGGGGGGCAGTGCCATGGGGGGGGGTCTCAGGCTGGATGAAGGGTGCATGTACAGGGGATCCCACCTTGCCTGGGGGTGCATTCACCATTCTGCCTGGGGGGGCCCCCTCCCTGCTTGTGGGTGCACCCACAATTCTGCTCAGTGGGGTCCCCACAGTGTTTGGGGGTGCACACGGGGGGTCCCCACAGTGTCTGGGGGTGCACCCACAGTTCTGTCCGGGGGATCCCTTAACTACCCCGGGGTGCACACACCCCCTGCCCGGGGGGGGGTTCCCGTGCTCCCTGGGGGTGCACGCACGGTTCTGTCCGGGGGGGGTTCCCACAGTGCCCTGGGGTCCCGGTGCTGCCTGGGGGTGCACAGACGGTTTTGCCGGGTAGAGGGGTACGGACCCCACCCGTTGCCTCCCGTCCCCCTTAAGCAGCCGAGGGGGCGGGCCGCCACCTTAAGAGAGCCCCTCCCCCGGCGGGGCTGGGACGAGTTCTTCTCGGCTCGGATCCGCACGGCTCGGCACGGCACGGCACGGGTTGCCATGACAAGCATTTTCTCCCGTTAGCCCCGGGACCGTTCCTCCGCCGCCACCGACCGCCTGTGTCGTCGTCGTCCCCCCATCCCATGGCCCGCCGCGGGGGCTCCGTCGCCAACCGGGCGCCGTGGGGGCTGAGCCGGTGAGTTTTTTGGGGGGGAAGTGGGGTGTGGGGTCCCCTGGGGGTTTCTCGGTGGGGTTTTTCGGTGCTTGGTTGCACGGGTGGGCGAAAGCACCGCTCCCAACGCCCTATCCGCGACCGTCGCGGGTGGGGCGGTGGGTGCGGTTCTTTCGCCCACCCCGGTCCCTCCCAGTTTGCAGCGCTGTGTGCACTGGGGTGCAGCAGGTGGGATGGGGAGGGGGCTTGGCGTAGCGGCCCCCCCACCCACCCTGGGCTACTCCATCCCACTGCAGCGCGGAGCCGGGTGCGTCCCCGGAGGGTGAGTGGGTGGGTGGGTGGGATGCCCACCGTCCCCCCGCTTTCATGCGTGGGGGTCTGCGAGGCGTGCAGCACACACGCCACCCCCCCGCCATCTGGGGTGGGGTCCACCCGCTCCGGTCCTACGCTACAACTTGTTGCCCGCCCTTGAGGGGTGGGGGGGGGGGGCATGGGATCCCGGTGGTTTTGGGGGGCACCGTGTTGTGGCATTGCTGGGGGGGGTGAAGGAGCGGGGGGCGATGGCTCCATCTATCCCAAGCCGTGCTGCAGTTTGGCACTGGATGCCGATGGAAGGGCAGAAGCAGCGCGGGGAGGGGGAGGCGTGTGGGAGGGGGGGGCTTTGCGGCAGCCCAAGGACAGAGCGGGGAAGGTGCTGCGTGGGTGGCTTTCCCCATCCGTGGGGCAGCATGGGTGCTGCTCCCTGCCTAGAGCCGAGAGAGGTGTGTCTGGAGTGGGGATAATCTCGTCTGGATCCCGACACTGGGGCGGGATGGATGGAAAGGGGGTGGCACGGCGGGGAGAGGGAGAGGCTGCCTGGGGTTTGCCCACGCCACGGCCAGGCACGTCCCCCCACCTGCCCGCACCCATCCAGCTGAGCAAATCCACGGCTGGAATGAGGAAATAATTTACTTAATTTTTTAAATAAAAATAAAAGAAATGAAGAAACCCCAGGAGGCTCTGGCCCACATGGCCAGCAGGCAGGAGCCTCTTCCGCCTCCAGCCTTCTCCCTGCATCCCAACCCTGGAGCTTCCCAACATCCGCCCCGGCTGCCTGGCCTGGCTGGGTGGGGTGGTGGGGTCCAGGAGAAGCCCCCTCCGGTGGGGAGGGTGTGGGGCTGGGTGGTCCCTCCCAGCTTCACCGGAGGCAAAGCGAGATCTTGAGAGGGGAGGGAGTGGAGGAGGGACAATAGGTTATTGTGCTCTTATCTCCGGAGACCTGAGGTTGGGTGGGGGTTTGGATTGCAAAGCTCAAACCAGCGCAGCCTGTTTGTGCCCGTGGCCGGGCAGCTGTGACCAGAACCGAGGGACAGTGAGCTGGGCTGGAGGTGAGTCCTCGGAGCCACCCACTGGGTGTCCAGACCCATCCTAGGGCTGGGGAGGGCACCGTTTTGTGCCCCCCACCCCGAAAGGGGCACGCTGTTGGCTGTCCTATCAGGCAGGGTTTGCGCCTGCTGCCTGCGCTCTGCCTGGCTCCAAACAGTGCCCTCAATCTTTCGCTTCCTTCAGCGCTGAAACGCACCTAAATTATTTAATCATGAGCGAGCGAAGCTGACGCCCCCGCGCTCTGCCAGCCCCACCCCGCAGCAGCCTCGGGTTCCTGTCCCGACTGGGTGTCCGTGGGCTGCCCCCTCGGGTCACCTATCCCACGGAATCCCACCCGTCCCCTCGGGATGGGGTGAGCTGCAGGTAGCGGAAGGGTCTCCCAGGCTGGACGGAGGGAGCTGGGTGGTCTTGGGAGGCCTCCCAAAAGCTTCGTGCCCTTTGGTTCCCCCAAGGCTGTTGGGAGTGGTTGATGTGTGGGTTTGCTGCCCCGTGCCGGGGCAGGGGGTGTCCGTGCCGGGATGGGTGCAAGCGGGGCAGGGAAGCACCCAATGCTTCCTCATACCCCCCTTTCCCCTGCAGCTCTGGCACCCAACCCCATCCCACCCTCCCCGGCACCACCGTGGGTGCTGCCCCGGGAGCATCCTGGTGTCAGGGGAGATGCAGAGGCTCCTGCAAACCCTTGGCTCCTTCCCCGCAGGATCGGGGCTGGCTGGTGCTGGGGAGGTGGTGCAAACACTGCAGGTAGAGGCTTGAGAGGGCGAAGGGTGTTGCTGGGTGGTGGTTTTGTTAGGTGTGTTTTTTTGTTGGGTTTTTTTTTTTTTTTTTTCCTCGGTTGAGCTGGTGACGGAGGGAATTCCCTGGCTCACGCCTGTGTGCCGTAGGTCCTGCTCTCGCCTTGCCTTGCATGTGGAGGATTTCTCACCAGGATCTCTTGCCTTTAGCGTGTGCCACTGCCGGCTGGGGTATCCCTGAGCCTTTGCCCCCCAGGAGCGGGGACCCACCGTGCCGCAGCCCCCCGGGCTGGCGGGGCAGGTAGGGCTGAGCCATGGGGTGACACAGGTCCCCGGGCTGGGTGAGTAAGAGCAGGGAGGGACTGCTGCTGCTCCTCTCCGCTATTGTTTTGCAGTCTAAAGCGCCGGGGTGGAGCTGTGCCTGGAGTTCCCCCTCTTCCCCGAGGCCTTCCCTGCCTGCCTGCGCTGGGAAATGAGCCCGCTCCTTCCCTGCCCGCACCTCGCAAGGGCTGCGGGTTCCCTGGGCGCTCCCTGCTCCTTTCTTGGGTTGTTTTTGTTGTTGTTGTTGTTGTTTTTTGCTTTTTTTTCCCTTCCCTGCGAGGCCACGAGTAGAGTTGACCCTCACGCCAGTCGCGGCAGCGCTGGAAGGAGCCGTGGGGTTTAGGGGAGGTGGGGACACCCCCGAACTGAGCAGCAGCAGCAGCTCCGCAGAGGGTGCTCGCTGCCGGGCCCCGTTTGCTGCTGCTGCTCCCGCGGCCGCTCTGCCCCGCAGCAGGGCCCGAGGAAGAGCTGGCGGCTGCTCCAGCTTCCTCCTGGCCCTGGGCCCCTCCCCAGGCGGGGGAGGCTGCCTTGTGCTTGGCTAATCAGCATAAGGAGCCGGAGGAAAAGCTGGGTTAAAGCCCCGGTGAGCGGTGGGGTGAGCACCCTGCTTTGCTCCGGGTGTAGCTGTGCCAGGGATGTGCTGACTGGGGCTGGGGAGGGATGCAGGGAGAGACCCCGGCGATGGGATGTGGAGCTTTAGATGGGGAGGGGTCTGCTGCAGCACAGAGAGATGTCACCTCCTTGGTGTTCTCCAAGTCCTGTGACTTGCTGGGGGCTTCTGAAAGCAGATCCAGGCAGGGGGAGGGATGCTGGCTGAAGCCTGTTGGCTGCTGGAGCCCTCCTGGGAGGGATGGATGGAGACAGCAATGTCCTTCCTATCCTACAGGTGGAGAACCCATGTGTAGAAGGGGAAATAAATTGGGCTGGGTGAGCTGGGAATGTGTACCTCTCCCTCCTGCCCAGGAGGGAATAAGGACCCATCCTATGGGGCTGCTGATGGAGATGTCCAGTTTTAGGGTCCCTCAGTACAGCTGGCCATGGGAACCACGTTCCCTGTCACCTTCTGCCAGCACTTTTGGAGGCCAAACTAATGAAACATCAGACTTTGATGTTTTAATTAGTTGCTTTTGGCTTTAATGCAGAGGGATAATAGAGTTTCCATGGACTTATAAAACCTGCACCTCTATTTGGTCATTAGAAAAAGGAGGGGGGGAAAAATAGCAAGCTAACCCTGGGTAGAGAAAGAAAGAAAGCAAATGCTTGAGACATGCAGAGCATGTGACAACCCACTGGTGTGTCACCCACCTGGTTGGTGACTTTTAAAGCACTAATTAAGCAACTTATATCCTCAGAGAGCTCTCTGTGAGTAACAGATGAGTTTGGTGTTCTCCTGTGTTTGTGAGCTTCTGGGAGGGGTCTTGAATTTAAATGTGGGAAGCTGATGCACCACAAGTCCTGGGGGGGGGGTTATGTGTGTCAGGAATTGGGGTCATGGCAATCCTGACCAGGAGCATCCCTCCACCCACCCCACTTCAGCAGCAAAGCAAGGGGCTGGCCCTGGACTTGCAAGCTTGGTCCCAGCCAGCCCTGACAGCTGGAGAGGGACATGGGCACCCTGGTGTCGGGGTGAGATGGGACACCAGGTGCTCCCAGCCTGGCTCCCTGGGATGTCTGTGCTTCTGCATCGTGGCACTGCACAGCTGTGACACTGCCCTGCACAGGGTCCCCTGCCAAAATCCTGTGGCCGCCTCCCTTTGGAGCAAGGGAAGGGGCATGGGAAGGATCATCCTGCCAGGCAGTGCCAAGGGCTGGTGCAGGAGAGCTCCTCAACTCGGTGAACCCTTCCCTCCCTGCAGCACGAGCATCCGTGGTGAGTCCACGGGGACACAGTGGTCCCCGACACGGGGAGTGGGACGGTCCCTTCCACCACTCTGCCCATCACCAGCACCCTAGTTGGGACGTGCAGGTCCCTAAAGCGGGTGAGGCCTCGTTGCCAGGGTGGCAGAAGCCAAGTGGAAGGCTTGGCCAGTTGTCTCCATCTTTTGTGCTGACGGGGAAACTTTTGGTTCTGTGCTTCCATGGCAGGGATGAGTCGGCAGCGCCGACAGCCAAAGGTTTGAGTGTTGCAGGGGGGCAGGGGGCGAGTCTCCATTCCCCCTTTTATGTTGTTGTTTGTTTGGGGTTTTTTCTGCTGTATTCCCTCTATTTCCCCTCCTGCTAAAGCCCCTGGGCCCCGTGGGGAGCTGCTGGTGTTCCTGGGCAGAGCGTGGCGCGGAGGACTCCCTACCCGGAAGAGTTTGTCCGGCGGGGACGGGGAGGGAGGAATCCGATCCCTCCTTTTCCCAGCCTGGGATCCCAGCGCTCTTTGCTTCCCGTGGCCCCGCTGGCCCCTCGCTCCTCAGCCCCCTGCCTCGGGTCTGGCCTCCTGCTCTGCCTCCCGGGGCTCCTCACCGCCCAGCCGTGACTCCTCCAGCACGGCTGCTGCTGCCATCTCTTTGTCTCCAGCACGGAAAGGTCAGCCCTGCCCAGCTCCCCGCGGTCCCTTAAGGAGCTGTAAATAAGTCGGGATCCTTCTGCCGCGGAAGCTGCCGATGCCAGCATCATCCTCCTCCTCCTCCCAAGTCGGAGAGAGGAAGGATTCGTGCCAGGGGGAGGGATGGGGCCGCTCAGTGGTGTCAGCCAGGGGGGTGAATCCAGTGCTGTGGGGGCAGGGGGGTGGGCTGAGGCCTGGGGCATTCGTTTCAGCAGTGGCAGCGTGCCCTGTGCCAAGGGCGAGAGAGCCAGAGGGCTGGTGGTGTGCTCCTGCCTTCCCCTGCCTAAAAATAATCCTCTGGCCCTTGCAGCCCTGCCTCTGGGGGGACCGGGGGTGGCCGGGGGGCAAAGATGGACCAGGGGGGAGCTCAGCCCCGCGTGGTGGTTGCAGAGGCCGCCCAGGACTTGGTGTGACCTTTGGTCTAGGAGCATGGGATCCATTGGTCAGATTTTCAGGTCCGGGCTCAGATTTCGGAGGGAAGGTGTCTGATTTTCAGCGCCGTTTCCCAAGATGCTAATTAAGGACCCTGCTGTGGCAGCCGGAGCTTTACTGTCCCTTCACCGCTCCTCGCTTGCTCCGGAGGTGCCGATGGCCCCGGCCACCCCCGGGCCGTGCCCCCAGCTCTTCTCTCCTTGCCCTTTGTTCCTGCTTGGATGTGCTGATGCTTCATCTGTCTCTGCTTCAGCCCTCCCGGAGGCTTTGTGGCACAGCCTCGCTGCATGCCGGCTCTACAGCTCTCTTCCCACCTTTTCACCAGCTACTTAAAAGTCACCTTGGGTTGCTCCAGCTCTTGGCTGCTCCGGGCGAATCTCAGGCTGAATGGATGCTTATTAAGTGGTGATGGGAAAGCTGCTTTCTTGCTTGTGCCATCTCACAGGCTGTCACTCGAAGGGACACAGGGATGAGGGAGAAGATGGCTCAGTCCTTGAGCATCCTCCTGTCTCATCTCCTTGCTGCAAGATCTGAAGCCCCCACATTATCCTTGGCTCCACAGGCTGGGCTTGGCTGTGTCCCAGGGCAGAAGGATGGCTCTGGATTAGAAATCCAGGGCAGAAGAATGGCTCTGGGTTTGAAATCCTGGCAGGCTGTCATCTTTGCTGCTCGAGGCTCCCAGACCAGTGTGGCACCAGTCCCGAGTGCTGGGAGAGCCCCTTCCCTGCAGAACCCTGCTGTGAGTTGATGGCTGGACCTGGTGATCTTGGAGCTCTTTTCCAACCCTAACAATCCTGTGTGTGTGATTCTGGGTGACACAAACCCTGCTGTGACACATCCCTGCAGCTGGCAGCGTGCCTTGCTGAGCTTCCCTGGGGCTCCCAGCCCAGTGGTTCCAGCTCCAGAGGGCTTTTCTGCTGGTGCTGAGCTCTCCCATGGGCATGTGGCTGTGCTGGGAGCATGGATTTTGGCATTGCCCCTGTGATGGAGGAGTTTGTGGTCCAAGCATGAGTCTGAGTTTAATTATATATATTTTTAAAAAAATATATATATATATTTACTTCTCCTTCTGGAGCAGGGAGAGGTGGGTGCAAGCAGGAGGATTGCAGGGAGATGAGGGCAGGCCACAGTTTGTGGCTGTTTGGTGATGCCAGCTGGGCTGGATGAGCCTGAGCAGCCAGTGGGATGGGCTGCCAGGTTTGAATTGTCCCTTGCAAGGGTCACATCCCTTGTGACAGCCCCACTGCTAGGGAAGAGGAGGAAAGCTGGGGTAACAGCCCAGCTCAGCACATTACTGGGTGCAGGGGATTTATCCTGGGTGCTGGCAGGAGGCCTGGCTCTGTTTGCCTGGGGGTGAAGCTGGGGTGGATCAGCTGTGGGGATCCAGAACCAGACACTTGGCTTTTCTGAGCTTTGGTGGCTCTTTCCTGGGTGTCCTGGGGTGAGTCACAGCATCCTGCTGGGAAAGTGCAGGGGACCCCCAACTTTCATGGGAGCAGGGTGCTGCTGACCCCAGGGATGGGTTCTCACTGAGTCCTGCTGTGCCCACCCTGTTCCCCTGTGAGTGCTCATCCCCCAGGGATGTGGGATGGACCCTTCCCGTAGCCAGAATCCCCCCCCAAGTCTCAGCTTGAGCTGTGGAAGTGGGAAGCTCCTCGGTCTGCATTTTCCAGTGCTGGTTATTTTTAGTTGTCCGAGTTAAGCCTAAATGCTGTCTTTTGAGGTTTTATTCGAGGGAGGAGGCCTGAAGTGGTGTTATTTCCCAAGTGACGAATTGCTCTTTCATCTGACCCCAAACTGACTGTCCAAAAACAAAGGGAAGGACCCAACCAGCTGACTGGGGCTGGGCAGTGTTTCCTCCTCACAGAGCTGCAGGGCACCTCGAGGTGTTTCCCGAGCAAGCGGGAGTTCTCCTGGGGGAAGGAGAAAAGCAAAGCAAGCAGCCAGGACCTGCCCATTCCCCTGCAGGGAGGGGAAAAACCAGCACCAAAACCTCAGCCTGCTACCTGCTTCAGCACCCCTGGGGATCTGCTGCACCTCTGGGAGCTTTTTTGTGAGCACCCAGCTGCTCTGCTGAGCGTTAGATCCACGGGCTGCTCCTCCCAGGGGCAGCTTGAATTACTTTGGCGTGTGCTGGGTGACAAATGGAGCCCATGGCAGCTCCTGGGGGGAGGTGAGTGCTGGGGGAGAGGCTGGAGCTGTGAGTTGGGTGCTGAGATGTTGTTCTGCAGGTGTCTGTTTGGAGGGAAGTTCTCCCCAGGGGTGATGGGGAGGTGGCTGCCCCGCTACCCAGCAGATTTTGGAGGGTTGGGTGCAGCAGTGCCCTGGGTGAAGATGTGAGTTTGGCTCTGCTGAGCCTGAATCCTTCAGCAATGTGCTGCAGCTCCCTGTCTGCTGTGAAATCCTGTTGTGCTGACTCCTGACCTGCCGCCTTTCATCTCTTTCCATTCGTTGCTTCCCTTCTTGGTGTTGTTTTCCCACTCTTTCCATCTCTCCCCACCCCTGCCTTCCATCTGGGGGGGGTGCTCAGCTCCTGTGCCCCTGCTCCCACCTCGCTGGGCATCCTGCAGCAGCTTTGCCCAGCACTGGGGGCAGGATTTACCCTTTTACCCTTCCTCTCCTTCCCAGCAGCGTCTGGGTGTTTCCCTGCAGGGCAGCAGCCGGGGGATCCTCTCCTCAGTCCTGCAGTTGAACGTGAAATGCATCAAATCCTTGCAAGATGTTGCAGATCAGACTCCTGCAGCACAGGGGGGGGACTCATGCAGGTGTCTGCTGCTCTCCACAGGCAGATGCAGCCTGGAGCGAGGAGGCTGGAGGTGTTTCCTGCCCTGCCTGGCACTTCCATTCAGGGGACTGTCCTTTTTCCCTTTGGAAAGGACAATGAAGGATCCTCCCTTCCTCCTCCCGGATGCAGCTGCCTGCACAGACCAGCGGGGCTGTTCCTCAGCCCCTGAGCCCTCTGTTTGGGCAGAGCATCGCCCAGAAGGGACCCAGAAAAGCAGGTAGAGAGGAGAAGGGCTTCTCCCAAAAACTCAGCCTCTTTCCCTCAGGGTGTTGTCTCATTGTCTGGAAGCAGCTGTTGCTCCCTGGGCAGAACAACCCCAGATGGTGCTGGGGGACCCCAAACCCAGTAGGTTTTTCTTGGAGTGAGATTTGCTTTTAGGATTCCCACTGGCCTGGCTGTGCAGAGAGCAAAAACACCTGGGGTGAGAGGAGGATGGAGAAGGAGGATCCCACTACTGCAGGCAGCTGCCCCCTCGTGTGTGGGACAGTTGGGAATGTGTGGGAGCAGCAGAGAGGATCCAGAGCCTTGGGAGTGGAGGGAATGCAGCACGCTGAGCAATCCCAGGGGGGGAGGAGGAGGAGGGGGAATCCTGTCCATGCAAAACCCCGAGCGCTCTGGGGGGGGCCTTGCATTTTTCTGGCTGGCAAGCAGGCTCCTTGCAGGCAGCACAGCCCAGTACCAGCCCAGTGCTGGGCTCAGCTGGCACTGGGGCAATGCTGGGGGGGGATGACCAGGTGGTGGTGCTGGGGACCAGGTGGTGGTGCTGGGGACCAAGTGGTGATGCTGACCACTCGTTCTCTTCCCACGGATCACCCAGCCCTATCTGCCTGCCTGCTGGGCTGGTTCCTGCCAGCACAACCCCCCTAACCCCTGGATTGCAGCAGTAATCTCAGCCCTATCGCTGCTAAAGCTGCTATTATCCCCAGATTAATGCTGGGGTTTAGATACCCACCTGTAGCAGTGTTGGCCACAGGCAGGGACTGTTCTCAAGCCTCCCACAGCTCCTGAGCCTCCAGGGCCAAGCAGTACAAAGTAGCTGGTGTCCAGCAGTCACCTCGAGTGACCCCAGGGCTGTGCCATGTAGGGCTGGCTCGTTCCTCTTGCTTGGAGGCTGGGCAGAGGCTGGCTGGGAGCTAGCAGGGACATTGCTTGCTGGGGTGAGCCCCCCTACCCCCCCCACATGTGTCCTTGTCCCCCCTGCATCTTGTCCTGGCTCTGCACTTGAAGTAGAGCTGAAGCTTAGGACTCTCAGTATTGTTTCAGGTTTAAAGCAGGGCTGGTTTGGTCTTTTTTTTTTTTTTTTTTTTTTTTTTTTTTTTTTTTTTGGGGGGGGGTGGGGGGTGTTTCAGGCTGTCCTCCTGCAGCACCTTGAGGTGCAATTTATGGGTTACAGAGGCCGTATGGGGCAGCTCAGGAGGGGCTGGAAGGCACCATCCCCCACAGCTGGAGTGATGCAGGATGTGGGAGCCTCCCCAGTGACCTCACACTGGTAATTGAGGAAAAGGGATATCCCAGTTTCTCTGGGTTACTGGTGCAGCTGGGAGGCATTGCCTGAGGTGCAGAGGGAGGGAGGGGAGCAGATGGGCTTTAAGATGCTGCATAAACAGACAGCAGGTCAGGATGGTGCTGGGTGCCTGGGGTGTGGGGACAGGGCCCAGGAATGGCAGTGCCAGGAGTGGGGGTGCCAGCAGAGCAGGGCTCCATCCCCAGGTCGGGTGTCGGGGCTGTAGTGATGGGGTCGAGCCCTGTTTTGGGGTGCAGGGGGGAGGGTCCTGGTGGGGACAGAGCCCTCGGTGGCCGTGGGGACATCAGTGGTGATGCTGGGCGAGGAGCCAGGCTCTGGGCAGGGCTCAGCCCGGGTAGGGTGACTTTTAAATACCTGGGCACTTCATTAGGGCACCTTAAGGGCTTGAAAGGCAGCGGAGGCTGAGGGACCTCCTAATGTGGGAATGTGTTAGCTGGCTGTGGATTACCTTGGGGCTGGGGCTGGAGCTTGTGGGAAGTGCAGCTGTAACAAAGAGGCTTTGAAGAGAAGAGGGGGTGCGTGTTTTCCCTGTTTCTTCCCCGTGTTTTCTTCCCCCCCCTCCCCCCTTCCCCTGCTTCTCTTCCCATCCCCTCTCCCTTTTTTTTCCACCCCCAGCCTGCTGTGCCTCCCCCTGCACCCATCCTGCCGGCTCAGGGGGTGCCCCTGGAGCATCAGGGGGTGGGATACAGCCAGAGTTGGTGTGTGGAAGGTGGGCTGAGTAGTGGGTGCTACGTGGAGTGGGTTTCTCATGGGCTGCAGCCTCTCCTCACCCACCAGGGCGTTGCCATTCCCCTCCCTGGCATTTCACATCCCCCAGCCCTCTCGCTGCCTCTGCAGCCTGACTGTTTATTTTTTTTTCCAAGCAGATTCCTGCTATTTACCTAAAGAATTGCTTCCCCAGCCCCAGGATGTGCGGGGCAGGGGGAGGCAGGGACCCCAGGAGCCTCTCGGGGAGCCGGGGGTGGATGTGCAGCCTCCCCCAGGGTTCTGCCTCATCCCAGCAACTCCCTGGGATTCGCTTTTCCTTCCCCTGCCCCTCCCCGGGCTCTCCTGGCCCATCTCTGCCTCTCTCCCCTTCTCAATCAGTGAATATTTTCCAAGCTCTGATTTTTCTGCTCCTTGCAAAGCTGCCGTTCCCTGCCCAGATTTGATCTCTCGATGGTATCACAGAGCTCTGCTCTGGGAAGGGGCTAATTTGGTGCCCGGGCTGGAAGCTTCTTTTTTTTTATTTTTTTTTTTTTTTTTATTTTTATTTTTTTATTATTTTTATTTATTTAATTTTATTTCTTCCCTCGTATAAATATTACCTTTCGGTCCTCTGCGTCTCTCCGCTCTCTCCCTCCCTCCCTTTAATTAGACTTCTTACTGCATGGAACAGTTTGCAGTTATATATGGAAAACAGCCTACACTTTCCCAGGAGCAGGGAATGTCGGGAAGGGAAGCAGGGAGCAGCCGGCGCGCTCTCCCTGGGAGCGTGTGTGTTTTTCCTATCACAGACACACTTTTTGCTGCCTTGATTTATTTGAGTTTTTAGTTTTTCTTTTTTTTAACCCTTTGGAGCAGGGAGGGGATGGGGCTCACAGCCCTCTCTCCTTCCCCCGTTTTCTTCCTTTTCCCTTCTGTCTGGGGAAAAAAAAAAAAAAAAGAAAATCCTCTCTCCGCTTGGGTTTTGAGATGGGAGGGGGGTGGAAAGATGGGTGGGTCCCTCGGTGTGGTTTGGGGATTCCTGCTGCTAGATGGGGTTGGAGAAGTTGCTTGGTGCCTGTTTGGGATGTGATCTGGAGCAGGAATCCTTGCACAGGAATCCTTGGAGCCAAGAGGGGTGGGAGCTGTGTGGGTGCTGGAGCCCCGGATCCAGGGGTACCCATCCCATCCCATCCCATCCCCCTGGGAGGGCAGCAGGAGGGGCATTTGTGTCCCCAGCCCTTGGCTGTGTCCCCGGGGGCTGCTGCCACCCTGGGGGTCAGGATTTAAGTGTTGGGTCACCCTTGTGCTGTCCTCACCCACCCCAGGGGCTGCTGGGGGGCAGCTGGACTTGTCCTCTGGTGCATCCCCACTTGGGGAGCCCCCCTGCTTGCTGGGTGGGCTATGCAAGCCCCCCACTTGCCTCAGCTTCCCCTGCCTCAGTTTCCCTTGCTGTGAACAAGAAGGGTATTTTATTTATTTATTTGTTTATTGATTTATTTATTTATTTTAAATGATTGCTTTTTGACCTGGGCTTTTTCTCTTCACTGAGTGGGTAGAAGGACAGAGCTCATCTGTGGTTAGAGCAGGAGGTTTGTGCTGTGCTCACCCAATGTCTCCTTGGGTCTCGGGGTGCCCCGTGGTGCCCTGAGACCCAAGGGCTCAACCTCTGCTCTTGGCTTCCAGAAGCAGCAGATGCTGCTGGGAGGAAATGACGGGGCCTATTTTAAGCCCCTGGGGATCTTCAGGGTAGGAATCCCCTGTCCCTGTGTAATACTGCTAAAAATATCATGGCTGTACCCATGTGTCCTGACCCAGAGCTCTCTCTCTTTTTCTCTCTCATTCTTTGGGTGTTGTTTTGCTTGTGAGACTCCTCCATGCTCTGCAGGTCGGTTCTTGCCTGCTGGTTTTTAGTTTATTTTAAGTTAAGCTGTTCCTTTCCTTCCTGAATAAGATGTGGAAAGGTGGGAGTCGGGACTGCAGGAATCTCCTCCCTGCTCGGGAGCTGGGAAAGGGCTGATGCTGTGCTCAGGTGTGTTGCTGCCTCAGTTTCCCCATCTGTGTCAGGTAGAGGGACGTGTGGGGAATCTGTGCCTGCTGGAGAGCATCTGCACCCAGTGCTCCTGAGCTGCATCCGTGGGTGCTGGAGTGGTGGGGGTGGTTGAATGCAGCAGGGCAGGGCTGAGCACCTGGAGCATCCCTGCTCCCCCAGCTGTGTGGTTCTGGGCTGGGAGTGAGCTCTGCAGATGAGCTGGGTTGGGCTCAGCTCTCCCTGAGCTCCTGCCAGCATCCTCCAGCTGGGGCTCTGCCCTGGGAGCAGCTCATGGGGTCTGTGGAGCAGGGAGCACCCACCCCTCGAGGCTCTTGGCTTTCTGCAAGTCTTTGCAAGCCTTTGGTTCCGAGCCTGTCCGGGTGGCCCGTGCCTTCTCCTCTTCTTCTTCATCAGCACTTCTGCTCCTTCTTCCAGCATCCCTGTAGCAAGCTGTGCGTGGCTGGGAGCCAGGAGGATCCGGGCTGCTCTGAGCTCAGGGCTGAGATGCCCCCGGTTTTTGTTCACCCAGAGGGGTGGAGGGTGATGGGCTGGGTGAAGCCTGGTGCTGGGGTCCAGCACAACCCCCCCAGACTGGCTGCTCCGGGGTTCTGTAAGGTGCCAGCTTGTCCTGCACCTCTGGAGGTGCCCACCCCAGTGGGGGGTGACAGGAGGGGACTCTGTGTCCCTCTAAGGGCTGCAGGTATTTGCTGGTGCAGAAGGAGCTGGGTTTGCTCTCTGCATTCCTCCACCGGCTGCGCTACCTTGTAAAGCACAAAAGAATAATGAGAGGAGCTGGGGTGATTTAGTGCAGGCGCCAGGAGAGAAATACCAAGGCCTTAGATGGAAACATTCTCCTTGACAGCTCGCCTGGAGACTCCCTTCTTTTTTTTTTCTTTTCCTTTCTTTCTTTTTTTTTTTTTTTTTTTTTTTTTCATTTTCCTACTCCCCTCCCCAGAAATTCCAGAGGGGAAGCCCAGGGCTTCGGGAGCAGATTCCTGACTCTCAGACATGGAATCTGCACTGGTGGCTTTTGCACGTGTGGGTGCATGATGCTTGGAGCTTGGGCAGCAAGAGCCCCAGGGGTTGCTCTGGCCCTGGGGCTGGCAACAGGCTCGGAGCAGCAGTTTTTGGGGAGCCACGGCAAGGATGGCTCCACAGAGCTGGTTCCACGCCTCCAGAGCACACCCGGTGCTCTCCTGCTGCCTCCAGCCTCTTCTCTGCTTTTCGCAAGAGCTAATTGCTGCCTTGGGCATGCAAAAAAAAAAAAAAAAAAGCAAACAACCCAACCGTTTTCCTACCTTCATTAACAGGAGGAGAAATATTAGGCAAAGCAGAGAGCGGCACCAGCTGTAATTAGTGGGCTGATGGCAACTGCTGGTCCCTGCGGAATGGTCTGCAAAGGGGGATGAGCTCTTGGAGGTCTCCACTTTCTGCCTCCTGTGGTGCTCTCTCTGTCAGCTTGGCCCCTGGGGCAGGGCTCAGAGCTGCCACCCTTTGGTCCCCATCACCCGTGGGAGGCAGAAGAGGAGGAGGATGGTGCTGTCCCTCTGCTCGGGGTCCTTTCCCATCCCTGCTCGCTGTGGTGTTGTTGTTTGGGTGTGGATGAGGTGCAGTCCTGTCCGGGCAGGGGTGACAGCTTCTTTTGGGGACATCAGCCTGTCCCTTTGCTGGCTGTGCTCTTGGCACCCGAGCAACCACTGCTCCCACCCGTGGGGATGCGTGTGGCCTGGCAGAGATGTGTGGGTGAAATACTACAGTCTCCATCACCCGTGGGCTGGTGCAATTCGTGGCTCAGCAGCAGGGGAAGGCGAGGAGCTGTTGAGGGGGGGTGGTGACATCTCGGGGACCAGCAGCTCCTTCCCGTGCCAGGGTCAGCGTGTGTCACCCCGAGCCAGCAGCTGCATGTGGCAGTGTCCCACGTTGTCTGCAGTAAGTGGGTGCTTTTTGGTTTTTTGTGTGTCCCCCCCAAGCCTCTGGTCCCAGCTTGCAGCCGGTGAGGAGTGTAGGAGTCAGCACCGCGTGGGAGTTGGGGAATTTTAACTCCCCGGCCGTCTTCTCGGGGATGGGGGAGGAGGAAAGATGCTGCTTTTCCCTGAGGGGCTGCTGGTGAGTTAGTGTAGGAGAAGCCCTGAGCTGCTTCTGGCCCTGCAGTCAATTTCCACTCGTGTTCCCGTAGGGAAGATGCTGCAGCATCAGCCCTGCTCTGTGGACCACGTCCCCTCTGCGCTGTGACTCAGTTTCCCCAGCGTGGTGTTGATGCTGCCAGGGCCTTGTGAGTCCCCAGTGTTTCCTGGGTGTCTTGCTGGGTCCTTCTCCAGCTGCACTGCCCTGCCAGGGGCACATTCAGTCCCCTTCTCTTGCAAGATGAGAGCTGGGAGCTGTGTTGCCACGGAAATGGGGGGGTCTTGGGGTCACCGGGGTCTTCCCCCCCCCCCCTCCTTGGCTCTTGGCTCTGGTGTTTATGCATCCGTGCACAGCACCCTGGGGTGCCTGCTGCTGTGCTGAGCAGCTGCGGGGTGGGGTGGGGGTGTTCCGAGGGGGTGGCCCCACTGTAGGGACAGCTGGGGAGGGAAATGCCACCCTCCCCTCCCCTGGGGCACCGCACCGCCCACCCGAGGCAGCCACGAAGGAAGCGGATGCCGAGGTGGGAGGAGGCGATGGCGAGGAGGTAACATCCGTGGGTGCCACAGGTGGCTGTCGGGAGCCCTGGAGGGGGACAAGGTCTGGGTTTGGCAACCAGGGCCAGGGGGAAGGAGCAAGGGGAGGTGGGCACCACCTTACCGGGGGAAGAGGGGCAGATCCTGCTGTGCCCTCGCTGCCTGGCTGTGGGGTGCTTGTGTCTGGAAGGGTCTGTCCGGGGGGTTTTGGGTGGCTGTGCCCCCCCCCCCCACCTCTCAAACCTTCCCCTGCTCAGGGTGAAGCCCCTCCCCGTGGCTTTGGGGTGCAGGGTGCAGGTTCCCACCCCCAGCTCCTTCACTTGGGCTGTGATCCTACCCCTCCTCCTCCTCCTCCTCTTCCTCCCTCCTTGGCATCCTGCTGGGAACAAGGCCAGGGTGGGAATCCTCCCGGGGTTCCCCAGGGGACCTGGGGCTGTGTCTGTGGCCTCCCCAGGAGTTGGCCCTGGCTCTCCAGAGCCTGAGCTTTGCTGCCCCTGAGTCTTTACTTCTTCCCCCCATCCTACTCCTCAGGGGGTAATAAATCCCGGTAGCTTGATCGGGAGGTGTCTCCCCTTTTGGGGTGCCCCAGGCACCCGGCACGGGAGGGGTTAAATGTGTGGCCATGGGTGTTGCTGGGAAGGAGCAGGAGCTCTCTGCCATCTGCACATTGCGATTTGGTGACTGTGCAGGGGAGGGGCCCCGATCCCCCGCCCCGAGGGTGCTTTTCCCCCCTTCCCTCCCCTTTGCTTTCTACAGGGGTGGGGGCTTTGCTGCAGCCCGGGGGGTGGGAGGTGAAGGGGTGGGGTGGAGGGTGGAGGTGTCACTTTTGCTGCTCAAAATCCCCTGAGAATCCGTGTCCCTGTGGCCTGGGCACCACTTCTTGCTCCAGGTGGATCTGGTCATGTCCATGGGGGACCCAGATCAGTCCTAGGGGGCTGGGGGGAGCTGCACCCCCCTCCCCTCATGCCTGCCAAGAGCAGAGTTTGCCCGAGACTTTTGTCTCTGAAAATGAGCAGGGGATGTTGTGCAAAGGTCCCAGCACAGACACCTGGGTGCAGGGAGCCTCCTGTGCTCCCTGGCATCTCCCTGCATCCTGCTCCTTCCACTCCCAAAAAACACCCTCTGCCAGCAGCGGTGCTTAACGGGGCTCTCCTGGTGATTCTTCCCAGCAGATGCAGCCGTTCAGCAGCTTTTTTGGCTCCCACTCCCACCAGAGCATCACTCCCACGTGGGGCTGCAGCTTCCAGCAGCTGAGGGTGGGTGCTGAGCAGTGGTGGGGTCCCTGCAGTGGGAAGGAGAGCTGGGCAGCCTGCCCTGGGATGCTTCCTGGTGAGCAGGTGGGGAAAAGTGTTTCAGGCCCATTTTTCTGCTTTAATTGGTTACTTTGGCTTTTGGAGCCCATGTGTCCATCTGGAGAGTCAGTCTGTCCATGTGGCTGAGCACCAGGGCTCAGCACAACCCCTCCACTGGGAGGAGCTCAACTTTTAATTCCCAAAGGGAAAGATCTTAGACCAGGAAGGGTAATTTTAGTGGGGTTTTTTATGGGTTTGGGTTGTTGGTTTTTTTTCCCCTCCCTACTTGGCAACATAAACAGCATCTCTGCCAGCCTTACATTGAGTTTGCCATGGTAACCTATGGCAGCCAAGTGTTTCCAACACCCCATCCCTGAAGCAGGAGCGGAGATGGACCCAGGTGGGTGCTGCCTGAGGAGCAGGATGACCCAGAGCCCAGGGGCACTGCGTGGGGGTGGGACGTGGGCAGTCTCTGTGCTGATGCAGGCAGGTGATGGGGAAGGTGATAAACTTTGATCCAAATGGCTTGAGTTTTGCTCCATGGGCCTGATCCTGCCTGGCTGAGCTGTCCTGCTGGTCCAGCTGGGTTTGTGGCTCTGGGCAGGGGAGGTGGTGGCTGGTGTTGCTTTTCCTTGGCAAGGTGCTTTCTGCCCTGGATGGTGGGAGATGCCCAGGCTGGAGTGAGATGTGAGGGCAGCTGAGATGGGGAATGGATTTCCCCTTCCCTCATGGGTAAAATAAGACCCGAGCTGGGTCAGGGCTTGCTCTGTCCCTGCTCATCAGACAGGGTGGTGCTGGTGGCTGCTCTGGATGTGCTGAGCTGAGCAGGGCAGGTTCATCCTCTTGCCCTGCTCAGGCAGTTGCCACGGGCTGGTGTGTGCTGGGAGCATCGCGGGGAGGCCACTGGTGACTTGGCTGAAGGTGTCACACGTGGGGTTTTCTCAGCCCTTTCTGGGCCAGCCCGCTTTGCATTTAGAAGCCACTTTCTCCCTTTCCCGGGGGCAGTGGCTTCAGTGCTGCCTGGGGCGGTGACCCGGGAGCGCTGCCGGGGTCTCGGTTCTGTTCCCGGCAGGACGGTGCCTTTCCTGCCGTTTATTATTCCGGGCAGGTTCGTCTGCAGCACCGCATCGGCTCCGGCTCCGCCGCTCCTCGCCCGCAGCTCCCCCCTTCCCGCAGCCTCCTTCCCCCATCCCATCGGGGTTGTCTTTCCCCGCTGCCGCCCCAAAACTCCTCCTGGTCCGCAGTGCCCCTTGTCCTGCTCGGGGACACTGTTTGGGAGGTGACACAAACCGGGGGGGTGGTTCTGTGCCCCAGGTTCCCAGGCAGGGCAGGGGGAGTCGGGTTCTCCCACCTACTCCAGGTTTTCTTCTCCTTGGGGAGGGTTTCTTCTTCTCCGGTGCCTGGGGGGCTCTGGAAATGAATTATTAGGGTTAGGGACAACCTGCTGAATGCTGCTGGAGTCGTTTGGAGCTGTTAGGGAAACCTGAGCCTGGGATGGATCCTTCTCATCCTGGCCAGAGGATGCAGGAATCTGTCTCGTGCTGCTGGGATGGGGCAGAAATAGGCCAGGAATGGGGCTCTGGCCCCAAACTGGAGCTGGAAGATGCTTAAAGCAGGTTCCAGAAGCCCTCTCCTGCCACAGTCCCTCCTTTTTTCTTGCCCTGTGGAGTCCCCAGGGTGCTGCTGGAGGGCAGGAGCCTCCTGGCTGGAGTTGATGGGTGCCCCGGGGGCTCCTTCAGGGCTAATTACAGACTAGGCTGTTCCAGTATTAATTAACTGTCTTTTTCTTAACCTCTGAGCTCTCCTCAGTAGATGTTAGTTGCTAGGAAAGAGGGAAAAATTAGTGTGTTGAGGTGGGGGCAATTATCTGGTTTTCTTTTGATCAGCAGGAGTCTGCTTAATTGGACCTGCTGCCTCCTGCCAGCACCTCCCCTGCCCTTAAATGATGGATGAGGAGCCAGGAGGTGACCAGGCTGGCCACGGGCAAGGGTGCTGGGGGGGTCCTCTGCTTTACAGGGCAGTGGTGATGCCCAGGGTGCAAGTTTGGGTGCTATGGGGGGAGCAGGTCCCTGTGCTCCCCATCCCTTTGCTGGCTGCAGTTGGTAAATGGGACTGGTGGCATTGCTGGTGTCCCTGAGGTTCAGTTGGTGCCTGTTGCCTCCTGATAACACCAAAAGCTGCCCCGGGTGTTGCTGGTGAGGAGGGGGGCTGCTGGGTTGGGGCTGTAGGGAAGGGTTTGGTTTTTTTCAGGTCTTGCTGCCCCAGGAGTTGAGAAGCTGGTGTGACCAGGGCTGGAACTGGTGGGGTTTGCTGTGGGGTGGTGCTGAGGTGCCCCCGTGATGGTCTGGTGCCTGTCTGCTGGGTTGCAAGGGCTGGTGCATCCCCTGTGCTCCTGGGAAAGAGCAATGGGCATTTTCCTACCTTCCTCTGAGTGTTTGGTTTCTCTGATTGCTTCTCTGCCACCTCTGGACCTCTGTCTGGGTGCTGATGATGCCAAGTGGCCATTCCCCTTTTGTTATTTATATTGCTCTAAGAAAGACTGTGCCTTCTCTCCATAAAATACCTCCTTTGCATGCTGTAGTGCTGCAGAGGTACTGGCAGCTTGGGAACAGAGCCCGGGGGTGCCTTGGGATAAAGAAAGCCCTTTTCCTCCTTCCCCTGTGCTTCTCCATCTCCCTCTGCCAGGGATGCCAGCCAGCAGGGCACCCCAGAGCTGTGGGGAAGAGGGGAGCTGTGGGATGCTTGTGGTCCCTGCATGGCCAAAGCATTCGGGTCTTGCTGGTTGAAGCAGTTTTGGGGGTCCTTGCTGGGGTGTAACCTGGCTGGCAGCTCTTGGGGGCTTCAAGAGCCAAGGCCAAGAGCCCTCTCGCTGCCTTCCAGGAGTCAGCATGTGAGCTTGCAAGCAGAACAGAGGGAGACACGGTGTGAAAGGGTCATGAACGCCAAAAGCCTCTTCCTTTTAAAGAAACAGGCAGCTTTTAGTCGCTGATCTGGTTCCTGCTGAGTGTCTCAGCTGATTCAAAACCTTCTGGGTGCTGTGAGCCCCTTTCCAGCAGTGCCTGCTGGCTCAGTGGGATGCTTCTGCTTACCTGCTGGCTGTGTGGCCAGCCCTGGGGAGGAAGCAGCTGTTTTCCACTGCCGAGTTGTATTTTTAAACTGAACTGAATGGGAGCATTTTTGTTTTTTTCTGGGCTGGGCAGCTGGGGGTTGAGTGAAGAACCACCTGGGCGCCCTTCCTGCCCGGCCCCGGAGCTGCTGCCGATGGTTTTCCCCACAGCATGGCCAAGCCCCTCTGAAACACTGATCCCTGGTGAGCTTCTTCAAAGGTCAACTTCTGCTCATCCAGTTTGTCTGTTTGTTTGTTTGTTGTTTTCTTGGTCAAACCATCCCAATCCTTGGGGCTGGGCGAGCGATCGCCTCCCAACTGCCTTCTTTCCGCTGGGCACCCCCTCTTGGGTACCACTGCTCCTGCTCAGCCATCCCGTGGGACACGTGTGGTTGGTAGCAGACCCTCCTAACACCCGGTATTTTTGTTTCCCCATCCTTGTTTTTGCAGCTCCAGTTGCTGTGGTATCCAGGGAGCCCTCCTCCTTCTGCGGGAGATGCACGCTGGTCGTTGCTAAGGTCGCCTCCGCGGTAACATGCACATCCTGTTTACACCTTTATCCGGAGAAGTTGGGCTCGGATAGAAGCACCCACTTCACCCGGGCAGCCCCTAGGGAAGGGGTCACACCGAGCATCCCCCCCCCAGTCGGACCCTCGAAGGAGGAGGAGGCTGCAGGAGCCTCCGGCATCGCCGCAAAATGACGAACAACGTGGTTGTCGACCACCACCCCGGGAACTCGGTTGCTGAAGGCAACCATGAAGGGGACTTTGGTTGCTCCATGGTGGAGCTGAGGAACCTGATGGAACTGAGGAGTGCCGAGGCGGTGGCTCGGCTCAATGACTCCTATGGTGGGGTACAGAACGTCTGCAAGAGGTTGAAGACCTCGCCGGTTGAAGGTGAGGAGCTGGGCTGGGGGTTTGGAGATTGGGGCCACCTATTTGGGGCCAGCTGGTGGCCTCTGGGTTGGAGCCACCCAGGCAAGGTGTGAGCTGGTGGTGGCTGGGATGGTTCTGCTGGCTGAGCTTGGTCCTGCTGCATCCATCACGAGCACCTGAATGCAGTGATTGTTGTGGGGAGAGAATCACAGAATTATCAGAGTTGGAAGGGACCTCTAGGGAAGGAGGAAAAAAAAAAACCCCACAACAAAATCAAAAAACAAACCAAACAAAAAAACCTCCAAAATAAGGAAAAAGAAGAGAAGCATCTTCTCTAGGGGTTCCCCTGAGGTGCAGCCCAGAGCCCCACATCCCCTGGGAGGATGGGGTGGGGGTGGGATGTGGACAGGGCTGAGGAGCTGAGGGAGGGCATGGGGGGGCTCCTGTGCAGCCCAGCTGCTGCCTGTGGGTTGGTTCCAGCCTTTCCCCAGTTTAATAATTAACATCCCTAATGACAGGGCTGTGAGGTGGTGGGTGAAGGAGAGGGTAAAGGTTGGAGCTCATCCGGGCTGTGGGGTGTGGGTTTGCAGGGTGGTAGCAGCATCTCAGTCAAGGGATGGGCCACATGTCCCCAAAGGGAATGAGTGCTGGGGATGGGGACATGTGGGGAGGCTTTTCCTGGAGCTGTAGGGTTTCTGGGAGATGAAAACCTGGCTGGGTGCTTCTGAGCATCCTGGCTTTGAGCAGCGGTGGGTGCCAGGTGACTTTAGGGGAGGCTTTGGGTGGAAGGATGTCACCTCTCCTCCCCGTGGTCCAAGCTGGCATTTTGGGACCCTCTGTATGGAGGGAGCTCCCAGTGTGGGGTGGCTTTGCATGACTATGGAAAGGTGTTAAAAGGGGTACAGTGGGGAGAGACACCCCATATCCCTTCTGCTTACAGCACCCGGGGTTTTCCCTGGATGAGGATGAGGCCCCCGGGGGCTGTGTGGGATGGGGGGGACGTGGCTGTGCCTCAGCTCTGCAAACTTGCAGGTTATTCTTAGTGCTGTAAGCTGGGGATTAGTGTGTTTCCAGCTGTGAGTGGGACCGGGAAGGGGAGACAATCTCGGGATGTCATTAGAGGGGGGGGGGGAAGTCCCGGTGGAAATACCGAGCCCAGGTCACAAAACAATGAGGTTTGGCCCTGCCAAAGTGGGAGGGGGCTCCTCTGGGGGTGCTGGGGAGGGGAAGGGGGGGAAGCAAGCCCAAAAGGCTCTGCTGGGGCCTCTCTTGGTGAGGGGAAGGGGCTGCCCTTCCATCCCCCAGCCTCCCTTTCCCCCTCTGCTCTGCCTGGCATCGCTTTTATCCCAAGCTCCCAGCACACCTATGCTCACCCCCTTGCCCCTTTGGTACCTGTTCTAAACCCCATCCTGTTGAACCCAGAGAGTGAGGAGGGGGATTGGGATTTTTAGGACAAGCAGAAGGTGCAGCTTGCAGCACCCATCCTGTTGGAGCCGGGTGTTTGGGGCTTGGGGCTGCCTCTCCATGGGTGATCCCCAAGAGCTGCACAGTCCCCATGGTGGTGCCCTGAGGAGGGAAACCCTGGCAGGTTGGGAAGCTGTAAGCTTAGGAGCATGTCCCCTGGATTACTGTCCCCTGGCAAAGCCCAGGAAACAGGGACGGGGTCCTCAGGTGGCTGCTCTTGTGTTTGCAGGGGGGTTTAGTGGATGATGTGCAGTCTGGAGAATGTCTTGGGGTGTGTTGTGGGGCTGCTTCCCTCTGGAAAGCCCTTGATGGAGAGCTGGGGTTGAGACCCTCACCCTCCCTGTGCCTGCAGACCCCTCCCGAGCTGGCACTGCCTGGCCAAAGCTTGACCCGTGGGTATGAGACAGGACCCCACTCCCAGTGTGGGCACTGGGAATCCCCCTGGCACTGCCCACAGTCCCCCTCAGAGAGGGGGCACCACCCTCACCTGGGGTGGTTTTATCCCTGTAGGGATCTCCACACGCAGGTGTTTGTGCAGGGAGGGTTTCCCAGGATCAGGACAGGGGTCTGCTGGGATCCGCTGGGATCTGCTGCTCTGGCTCTTGCTCCAAAATGTTTTTGTGGACCCCAACCCCTTCAGGCTTCTTCTTGAGGGGCCTGGTGATGGGGTGGTCCTTGCTGGGTGCTGGCTTTTCACCTGCACCATCAGCCTGGGCCCTGAGGTGGGTCAGGATGGGTGCAAGGGGAGCTGGGGGGTGGTGCTGGAGGCTTTGGTGAGTCACTGATTCCAGTGTCTCCTGTCCTGGTGTCCCCTGGGTGACAGCACACAGCACCCTGACTCACCCTCTGGCAGCAGCAGCTCCTGGGGCCCAGAGCCTGCTGTGGGAGCTCCTTCAGTGAAGGTTTTGCCACCCAAAAGCAGCTTCCTCAGGCTCCAGTGCCTGCCCTCTGATCAGGAGCCGGTGACTGCACAGGGGGGGTTGTTCTGTTGTCACTTGTCACCTCCACCCAACCTTTCTAACCCAGCCCCTGGCTCCCAGTTAGGAGGGATTTCCTCAGGTGCATGCCCTGGGGATGTGCCCGTGCCTTCTGCTCCTTGCAGCCCTCCTCTCACTCAGCACAGAGAAATTGAAGCCCACCCCCAGATAAATCGAAGCCCACCCCCTCCCATCCCACTTTCCCCCAGAGCGTGGGGGGGCAGCTCTGAGCTGTATGGGGTGGGGGCTTTGGAGGAGCCCCACGTGCATCCTGCTGTGTGCAGGAGTCAAGCTCTGCACTTAGCCACATTTTCCATCCATCCCCCCAGAGATGTTGGGCTGGCAGCCTTCCCACATGGACTCGGGGAGGCCACTGGGGCTGGGAGACCCCAGGATCCTGCTGGATGGGGACACCCGGGATGTGTCCCCTCCCTGCAGCCATGGCAGAGAAAAGAGGGTGTAAGGAGGGGGGAACGGGAGTCATCCTGCTGCTTTTTCCAGGCTGGGATGCCTCGGGACTGGGTCCCCTGGGGAGGGCATCACTGCCAGGCTGCTCCAGGCACCGGGGAGTGTCCAGGGCCAGCCCTGCCCGGAGCATCTCGGGAGCTGGCAGCAGCCTGTGGGGCAGCTTAAGGTGGAGACCCAGGGGCCTTGGCCAGAGGCTGAATTAAAGTGGTGCTGAGCAGGGGGAGCTGTTCTCATTTGCCACCCCATCAGCTTGGGTTTTTTTAAGGGCTTTAATGCAGAGGATGACCAGGGAGGTGAATGTCTCCCATCACTGGCTCGGGCCCTGGAATGGGAAGAATGTGAAGGCTGCTGTGTCCACAGTCCCCTCCAACTCTGGGACAGGGGCTCCCCCTTTTTCAATTCTCTCCCTTTTATTTTTTTGTTTCTTCCCCCCTTTTCTTTTTTTGCTCTCCTTTTCTTTTTTTTCCTCCCCCTTTCCTCTTTTTTTTCCTCCCCCTTTCCTCTTTTTTTTCCTCCCCCCTTTCCTCTTTTTTTTCCTCCCCCCTTTCCTCTTTTTTTCCTCCCCCCTTTCCTCTTTTTTTCCTCCCCCCTTTCCTCTTTTTTTCCTCCCCCCTTTCCTCTTTTTTTCCTCCCCCCTTTCCTCTTTTTTTCCTCCCCCCTTTCCTCTTTTTTTCCTCCCCCCTTTCCTCTTTTTTTCCTCCCCCCTTTCCTCTTTTTTTCCTCCCCCCTTTCCTCTTTTTTTCCTCCCCCCTTTCCTCTTTTTTTCCTCCCCCCTTTCCTCTTTTTTTCCTCCCCCCTTTCCTCTTTTTTTCCTCCCCCCTT
The DNA here is from genome assembly GCF_036169615.1 of Heliangelus exortis. Classification (NCBI taxonomy): domain Eukaryota; kingdom Metazoa; phylum Chordata; class Aves; order Apodiformes; family Trochilidae; genus Heliangelus; species Heliangelus exortis. The sequence continues at coordinate 4,521,966 of NC_092446.1, forward strand.
TCCTCTTTTTTTCCTCCCCCCTTTCCTCTTTTTTTCCTCCCCCCTTTCCTCTTTTTTTCCTCCCCCCTTTTTTCTCCTTTTATATTTTTATTTCCCCCCTCTCCCCTTTTATTTTCCTCCCCTCTCTCCAGGGATGCTCCATGCAGCTCTGGGCTTGGGAGGGCAGCAGCATTCCAGTTCCTCCCCTCCTTCCCATTCCCCCTTTTTCCCTCAGCATCCCTCCCGTGTCCCCTCCATCACCTCCCCCCCCCTGGAGCCGTTTTGGCCGCGCTGCCCCGGGCTGGGGGGTCAGGATGTGTCCCTGAGGCTCCGAGACTTTCCTGCTGTGCCCGGCTGGCTCCGAGCTGGCAGGAGCAGAGGGATCAGGTGGCTCGGGCAGCTCGGAGCTGCTGGCGGTGCCAGCTTTACGGCTGATTTGATGCAGGATGTAAACAAGTGACAACCAGTGCCAACTGGACTCAACTGGTGCTCGGGCGCTTCCAGAGGCGGCTCCGTCTCCAGCCTCGACCCCCACTGCGTCCTACCCGGCCCGGGGATGTGGGATGTCCCCTGCCCCGATGGAGGGATGTCCCCTCCCCTGCTCTGCCGGTGGGATGTGGGATGTCCCCTCCCCTGCAGAGATGTCCCCTCCTCGGCCAGGGGGATGTGGGATGTCCCCTCCCCTGCGGAGGCATGTCCTGGGGATGTGGGGATGTCCCTTCTCCTGCCTGGCTGGTGGGATGTGGGATGTCCCCTGCCCTGCAGATAAATGTCCCCTACTCGGCCAGGGGGATGTGGGATGTCCCCTCTCCTACCCAGCCGGTGGGATGTCCTGGAGGGATGTCCCCTCCCTGCCCCACCTTTGGGATGTCCCCTGCCCCATAGGTGACAGGAACAAAGCCCTGCCTTGGCTCACCCCCTGCCTGCACCTCCTGCTGGTGGTGGTGCTGGTGGTGGTGCTGGTGGTGGTGCTGGTGGTGGTGCTGGTGGTGGTGCTGGTGGTGGTGCTGGTGGTGGTGCTGGTGCTGGTGGTGCTGGTGCTGGTGGTGCTGGTGCTGGTGGTGGTGGTGCTGGTGGTGGTGGTGCTGGTGGTGGTGGTGCTGGTGGTGGTGGTGCTGGTGGTGGTGGTGCTGGTGGTGGTGGTGCTGGTGGTGGTGGTGCTGGTGGTGGTGGTGCTGGTGGTGGTGGTGCTGGTGGTGGTGGTGCTGGTGGTGGTGGTGCTGGTGGTGGTGGTGCTGGTGGTGGTGCTGCTGGTGCTGCTGCTGGTGCTGCTGCTGGTGCTGGTTCAGGGCTTTGGCCTCACCTCCCCTTTCTTCCCTCCCCAGGCCTGTCCGGGAACCCGACCGACCTAGAGAAGAGGCGTCAGGTCTTTGGGCAGAACTTCATCCCTCCCAAAAAGGCCAAGACGTTCCTGCAGTTAGTGTGGGAGGCACTCCAGGACGTCACCCTGATTATCTTGGAAATCGCAGCCATAATCTCCCTGGGCCTGTCCTTCTACCACCCTCCTGGTGGTGACAATGAACGTGAGTCCCTGTGGTCCCCGTGGCGTGGTGGGGGCTTGCTGGGGAACCCGGGTGAGCTGCTGTGCTCAGCTGTGTGGGAGCAGGATTTGGGGATGGGTGCTGTGTCTCTGGAAGGTCACCTCGTGGGTCCTTCCACCCTGGTGTGGCTGGAGAAGGGAGCTACTTCTGCTCACCCTTGAGCTGGTGCCTTCTCCCCATCCTTGGCACGATCCCATCTTTGTCCAGGGACCTGCACGGATGGATGTGTCTGGGCAAAGTTGCCACCTCATGGCTCAGCTGGTTCTTGCTGCCCCCCACAAAGGATGCTCAGAAACCAAGAGGTCCATCTAGTCCAGTAGCTTCCCAAGTCCCATGTGGCTTCTTGTCCTGTTTGGGACAAGGTTTGTCTGTCCCCTGGTACCTCCTGTCCAGGAGACTGAGCAATGGTGCTGGGCAAGTGTCTCCTCCCTGGCCCTGGATCTCTCATTGGAGAAGTCAAGCCAGGGCAGGGCTGTGGAGATGCAGGGGGACCATGACCCACTGGAGGGTCACAACTGGTGCTGCAACTGGAAATAAAAACCCAGCTCCCTCAACCCAATCTCTGCCAAAAATGAAAGTGAAAAAAAGAGAGGGGAAAAAAAAAAATCTCCAAGTACCTCCGGGGATGTAAAAAAACCTTCTCCTGAGAGCAAGGGAAGCCCTTGGACTGGGTCAGGGAGCAGTAAATGTCTCCTGGGCTGTGCCCTGCACGTGTTTCTTGTGTCTGGTGGTGCCCAGCGAGGTCTCTCCCTCCCTGCAGTCTGTGGGCAGTCGTCGGGCGGCGTGGAGGACGAGGGGGAGTCCCAGGCTGGCTGGATCGAGGGGGCAGCTATCCTGTTCTCTGTGATCATCGTGGTGCTGGTGACAGCTTTCAATGACTGGAGCAAGGAGAAGCAATTCCGGGGCCTCCAGAGCCGCATCGAGCAGGAGCAGAAGTTCACGGTGATCCGCAAAGGGCAGGTGATCCAGATCCCAGTGGCTGAGATCGTGGTGGGAGACATCGCCCAGATCAAGTATGGTGAGTGGGGGGTGGTGGAGGTGGTGTCCGGGGTCTGTCCTTCCACCTCAGGAGCATTGCTGGTTCTCTCTCTCTGCTTTGCCAATCCCTTTTTGTCTCCTTGGGGACGCACGGCTCCTCCAGTGACTTCGTTTTGGACCCGTGCCGTGGTTGGGAGTGGTGGGAGATGCTCTGCACAGCTCTGGGTTGCTTTAGTGCCCTGCTGGTCTCCAAAATGATTCATTTTCACAACCGTGTCCTTGTTGGAGGACATCATCTTACCAAGAGGGAACATCTCCCTGGCTGGAGTGACATCATCTTACCAAGGAAATGTGGCCCGTGGGCTATGTTAGGTCCTGTTCCTTGTCTGCTCATCCCATGCAACTCCTGTCAGGAAGGAGGTTGGTCCAACGTGGTGTTTATTTTCACGTGGGGCTTTTTTGCCTTCCTCCACGTGTGGATGATGGGATCATGTAAGTGTTTGGCTGTATCAGGAGGCCTTGGGAAGGATCTGGTGTTGACTCAGTAAGACCAGATTGGAGAAGAACTGACTGAACAAACGTCCTCACAACAAATGCTTTCAGACATCAGTGAAGATTTTGGAGCTGTTTTGTATCATCTTATAAAACCCATCTGTTTTCTAATACCCATCTGTTGCTTCTCCTCCCTCTTAGCTGCAGTCTGAGATGGAGTTTGGAGACCTTTTGCTGGCACATGAAGTCTCCTTCTGGGATGAGCTGAGCTGAGCTGCAGCACCCCCTGACTGGAGCTGACCCCTCATCTTTGCTTCTCCTCTAGGTGATCTCTTGCCAGCAGATGGGATCCTGATCCAGGGCAATGACCTGAAAATAGATGAGAGCTCCCTGACTGGGGAGTCAGACCAAGTGAAGAAATCATTGGAGAAAGACCCCATGCTGCTGTCAGGTGAGGGGTCTGGGTGGGGTTGGGGGATGGGGAGATGGTTGCTCCTGGATCCCATGTCCTGGTGTTGGGGAAGAGGTGGGAATTGGATGCTGGTGTCCTGTCTCACTGTGCCCTTCCTGCTGTGCCAGGCACCCACGTGATGGAGGGCTCTGGCAGGATGGTGGTGACTGCTGTGGGTATCAACTCCCAGACAGGAATCATCTTCACTCTCTTGGGTGCTGGAGAAGGAGATGAGGAAAAAAAGGTGAAGAAAGGTAAGGAGATCCACTGAACCTACTTTTTCCTTTCCTTTTTCCTTTCTCCCTTTCCTGGGAAGCATCCAGCAGTGTGTAACACACATCCATGGGACATGGCTCCAACTCTGTTTCTGCAGCCTGGAGTTGCAGGGTGTGGGAGGGGATTGGGGTTCAGAGGGACAAGTGGCTGGTGGTGATGTCCCATGGTGCTGTGGCATGGTGCCCATTGCCTGGGAAGGTGAGTCCTGGTTGTCAGTCCATCCAGAACCTCGAGGACCTTGCTGAAGATCTCTGCTGTGTCCCTGAGCTCCCTGGAGCAGGAGGCAAGGTGCTGCAGATGGCAAGAGGGAGAAGAGGGGCTGTGGGGAGGGCAGGAGAGCAGCCAGGTGGGCTGAGGTGTTGCTGGTCATGCTGGGACTCCAATGCTTCCCTGCCTCAGCTCTCACATCTTGAGAATTATTCCCCTGCTCTTTGCCAGCTTTAAATCCAACTTGGTATGAGCCAAGTTTGGGAAGCTTCTGCTGTCCCTGCAGCCCTCTTCAGCAGGTCTGGGCTCACTGGGAGCAGCTGGCAGGAGGGAGCTGCTGGTTGGCATCGTGTCCCTGTGCTGAGGAGCCCTTCCTGGGAGGTGATGCCAGGCAAGGAGAGGCTTGCAGGGCTTCTCCTGGCAGCCGTTTTGGTGCTGGGTTCTTCCAGCTCTGCTCACCCAGGGCTGGCTCCCTTCCCCGGGGTTTGGAGGCTCTGGAGCTCTTGGGGTTTTGCTGCCAGCTTGGAGGTGGGAGGATGGGGTGAGACGTGGGACCCAGGCACAGTGCCTGGTGTTTTCCCAGCCTTCAAGTTCAGCCCCACAGCAAAGCCAGCTCTGCCTCAGAGCCCCCCAATTGGGAGCAGACCTGGGCAGGGGGCTTCACCAGCTTGTTCCCCACCGTGGTGCTGGGGGGGAGATGTTGGGGAGAAGGTGTATAAACCCCTTATCACTCAAGACTTCTTTAGGCTTCAGCAGCCTTGTGCTCCCATGTTCTGCAGGCATGTTGGGGATCCCCGTGTGCAGATTTTGCCCATCACAGACTTGGGGTCACCCCCCCCACTGCCCGTGGCAGGGGACAAGTGTGTCCCCAGGTCCCCATGGCAGCATGGAGGGCAACCTCTGCTACATGGTTCCTTCTCCCCAAAGGTCTGAGGCACCTCTGTCACCCTTTGGAGCACCTGGCCAGGGGTTGTAGCAGGTGCTCTGCAGGTGGCAAGTCTGAAGCCTTGGGGACAGGGTGTCTTGGATGCTCCAGAGCCTCATTGGTGACAGGGGCTGCAGGGACAGGGCCCTCATGGTGTCCAGAGGGTGCTTGCAGGGTGCTGAGCCCTGTGCATGGATGTCAGAGCAGGGCTGTCCCTGGGCTGTCCCACCAGAATCACACAGAATCATTTGGGTTGTTAAGGACCTCTGAAATCATCAAATCCAACCCTTGATCCACTCCCCCCGTGGTTCCCAGTGGTTCCCACTGAGTGCCACGTTCAAAACCTCCAGGGATGGAGAATCCACCCCCTCCCTGGGCAGCCCATTCCAATGCCTGAGCACCCTCTCTGGAAAGAGTTTTTTTTCCTAATATCCAACCTAACCCTCCCCTGGCAGAGCTTAAGCCCATGGCCTCTTGTCTTAAGCTTGGGCAGTGAACGTGGGGCCGTGTGCTCAGCCCTCCACCCTTTTTCTCTTTGAACAGGTAAAAAAGGTGGAGCCCCTGAAAACCGCAACAAAGGTAACCCCTCCTCTCCATCCTTTGAACCAGCACCACACTAACTACTGAGCATTCCTCCTTCCTTCCTTCTTTCCTTCTTCTCATCAGTCTGTGCTCTTTGCTGCTCCGGCGGGACTCTCGCCTCGTTGTCCTGGGAGAGGGTGCAACGGTCCCACAGCTGCTGGCCCTGGAGTGGCCAATTCACCACGGGGCTCTGCATAGCTGGGATGGGGTGGCCACCTTCCCCCGTGGCCACCTTGCCCCCCTGCACGGGGCAAAGCCTTTGAGCAGGGAGGAGGGGGTTCCACCAGCAGCCTGGACCATTGGCAGAGCATCGTCCCTGGTTACATCTGAAGCCTCTGTGCCCATCAGAAGCTGTCCTGTCGCAGGGTGTGTGTTTGGGGACAGCTGGGGGACAGATGTGGGTCCCTTCCTGCTGTTCCCAGGATGAAACGTCCCCCAGGGCTCAGCCAATGTGACTGTTGCACCCTCTCCTCCCATGGCCTCGACTCCGTGAGCGTCTCCTCGCCAGTGTTTCTCACACTGTTCTTTACAGGCTGTGGAGGAAGCCCATTTCTGCACCTCTCTCTCCACCTCTTTCTCTCTTTCTTTCTCTCTCCTCTCAGCAGTTTCCCTCCTTCCTTCAGACTGTGTCCGGGTGCTTGTTTTGTCCGTGTTGGGTCTCTTGTGACCGTGGAGGTGTCTGATGTGGAGCTGCAGTGAGCTCTGGGGTGGCTCGAGCCATCGAGCAGTGACAGCCAGGAGGGGGGGACAGGTCCATGGGCAGCCACGGGCAGCTGTGGAGCCACCCCAGCCCTGACAGCTGAGGAGAAACTTCTTGGGAGGGTTCCTACCTTCTTTGCATCCCTCTCCAAAACTTCCAGCTGACCTGGGTCTCCCTGGCTGGACTGGATCTGTTGTAACAACTGGAAGCCTGGCTGTCTCAGGTCCTAAAAATGGGATGGTTGGCTCAGGGCTGGGATTCAAGGAGCTGGGTCACTTCTCTTCAATCTCCATCCCAACTTCTAACCCTCCCCCTCCATCTCACCCCCCTCAGTTGCTTCCCTGGCAAGTGATTCCTGCTGAGCTGCCCATGGGGCACTGCAGAGGTGGCACTGGGAGGGAGTGGGGATGTTTAGTGGGGTCTGGGGTGGACACCAGAGCCTCTCTGGGGTCAGCCCGAAGTGGTCCCCATCTGCTGCAGGGTGTAAAGCAGCCCAAAGGGGAGGCTAGAAGAGACCTCCTGCACCCCAAAGCCTGTCCTGAAGGATTCTTTCAGTGCTGCCTTAGAGGTGTGATCAGTGCAGGGGTCACATCAGTTCTGAGGATCCTTTATCCATGGGGCTCTGAGATAGATGTCAGAAAACCACCCCATAGAGAGGTGGCAGGGCCCTGGGACACGAGGTTTCCATGTGCTCGGATGCGTGTGTCATCGGGGATGGTTCTTGCTCTGGGTTTTCTCTCTCTCTCTCTCTCCCACCACCATCTTTCTCAGTGGTGTCCTACAGGTTTTCCTGGTCTCTCTCCTATTCACACGTGGTGTCTTATTTTGCCCTGGGCTGTAGCTAAAACTCAGGATGGTGTGGCCTTAGAGATCCAGCCCCTGAAGAGCCAGGAAGGGGTGGAAAATGAGGAGAAGGAGAAGAAGAAAGTGAAGGTGCCCAAGAAGGAGAAGTCAGTGCTGCAGGGGAAGCTCACACGCCTGGCAGTCCAGATTGGGAAGGCTGGTGAGTGAGTGGCCTGGCACAAGCTGTCACCCCAGAATTCTTGCTGGAAGTGGCACAGGGAGAAGGGGCTGTCACCTTCTACAAGGTGTCTTCACCTCCTGCTCTGCCTCTTCTCCCCCCAGGGCTGATCATGTCAGCCATCACAGTCATCATCTTGGTGCTGTACTTCGTGATCGACACCTTCGGGGTGCAGGGGAGGCCCTGGCTGGCAGAGTGCACCCCCATTTACATCCAGTACTTTGTCAAGTTCTTCATCATCGGTGTCACTGTGTTGGTGGTGGCCGTGCCCGAAGGGCTCCCGCTGGCAGTCACCATCTCCCTGGCTTATTCTGTGAAGGTGAGACCACGATGCACCAGGGTCACCATGGGTGGGGAAAGATGAGGAAATTCAGGTTTTTGGCTCTGACCCCACTCATCGGTGCCCCTTGCAGAAAATGATGAAGGACAACAACTTGGTGAGACATCTGGATGCGTGTGAGACCATGGGCAACGCCACTGCCATCTGCTCAGACAAAACGGGCACCCTGACCATGAACCGCATGACCGTGGTCCAGGCCTTCGTGGGGGACACTCACTACCGCCAGATCCCCGACCCCGAAGCCATCCTGCCCAAGATCCTCGACCTCATAGTTAATGGTGTTGCCATCAACTCAGCCTACACCTCCAAGATCCTGGTGAGTTGGAGAGCTGCCATCCCCGCAGCACCCGTCCCGCCCTGCCCAGCTCTGACCTCGCTTTTCCTTTCTCCTCTCCAGCCCCCCGAGAAGGAAGGGGGGCTGCCCCGCCAAGTGGGCAACAAGACAGAGTGTGCCCTGCTGGGTTTCGTGCTGGACCTGAAGCAGGATTACCAGGCTGTGAGGAACGAGGTGCCCGAGGAGAAGCTCTACAAGGTCTACACCTTCAACTCTGTCCGCAAGTCCATGAGCACGGTGCTGAAGAACGGCAACGGCGGCTTCCGAATGTACAGCAAAGGAGCCTCTGAGATCATCCTCCGCAAGTAACCACCCCCCCGTGGCCCTCCCCTCATCCCATGGGCTCTCAGTGCACCCCACAGAGCAGTTCTGGGGGGCTGGGGGACGAAGGGTGCCCCACAGCAGCTGTGCAAAGGCTTTTGATGTTGTTTAGGGTGGGTTCGGTGGAGCTTTGGGTCAAGGGGATGCACCTGGGATGGGGGTTTGGCGGGGCTGGGACAGGGGGAGCTGGTGGCTGAGCCAGCAGTGCAGGTCACCACTGGTGTCCCTCGCCCTCCACTGGTGTCCCTCGCCCTCCACTGGTGTCCCTCACCCTCCATCCTGGTCCTGCCTTAGGTGCACCAAGATCCTGGACAAGAACGGAGATCCCCGGTTGTTCAAGGTGAAGGACAGGGATGAGATGGTGAAGAAGGTGATAGAGCCCATGGCCTGCCACGGGCTGCGGACCATCTGCCTGGCCTTCAGGGACTTTCCTGGGGACACTGAACCAGACTGGGACAGTGAGAATGAGATCCTGTCTGACCTGACCTGCATTGCAGTGGTTGGGATAGAGGACCCTGTGCGGCCGGAGGTACCAAATCCCAGCTCTGCCCTGGCTCTACCCAACCCCACGAGACCCATTCTTGGGCCAGGAGCCCCTTTCCCTCCTGCTCAGGACCACAACCCCCTTCTGAAAGCACAAGGAGCTCCTCTGCAACCATCCCTGGTGGCTCCCTCCCAGCTTGCTGCCCAGCTCTGCCTCCAGCCTGGGGAAGGCAGCCAGGCTAATGCAATAAACCCTCCCATACCTGCCCCTTGATTACATTTTGGAGCTTGCCCCCTGCTCTCCTGCATTGCTTGCATCTTTCCTGATTAGATGTTCAACTATCTGGATCTGGGAATTGCATTACAGATGCCCCATCTGCACTGGCTCTGGAAGCCCTTGATTCAATTTGCTCATTTCTCACTCATGGCCTCTTCCCCCACCTCTCCCTGATAGATAAATCCATTCACACAGCGATGTGCTGGCCTGCAGGGGAGAGGGGAGGACAGATGAGAGACCACCCCCTGGTGGGAGGCTCTTGGCATGCCAGGGAGGGGACAGTGACATGTCCTTCCCCTGGGGGCAGGGGCTGGAAGATCTTGAGCTGTCTGTGCCAGAGGAGCAGCCCCAGACATGGCCAGAGCCTGGCAGGAGCAGCAGGCAGTATGCAGGGCAGGAATCCCCCTGGAGCCCAGGGACAAAAAGCTGAGCTGGTTCTGGAGAAAACAAGTTTTGGGTTCAGCATCTCATCCCTGGTGTGAGGACCAAGCTGAGGGGGGATGCAGGTTCCTTTCGAGATCCTTTTGAGGGAGGATGAGAGAGGATCTGCCTGGCTCCTGGGACACCCAGTGCCAAACAGGGTTAGGGTGAGGTTGGACTCGATCATCTTGGAGGTCTTTTCCAGCCTGAGCAGTTCTATGAAACCCCAGCTCCCTGCCTGTCTGCCCACCCCCCAGACTCTGTCCTTGTCCCCCAGGTGCCAGATGCCATCCTGAAGTGCCAGCGTGCAGGGATCACCGTGCGGATGGTGACAGGGGACAACATCAACACCGCCCGTGCCATCGCCACCAAGTGTGGCATCCTGCTGCCAGGAGAGGACTTCTTGTGCCTGGAGGGGAAGGAGTTCAATCGCCTGATCCGCAACGAGAAGGGAGAGGTGGGAGAGCAGCCCTGGGTCCTGCTCCGTGCTGGCTTCCTCGGGGGTGTCCCTTGTCCCTTTCTCACGTGTGCCTTGTCCTGCAGGTGGAACAGGAGCAGCTGGATAAGATCTGGCCCAAGCTTCGTGTGCTTGCTCGCTCCTCCCCAACAGATAAACACACACTGGTGAAAGGTGAGGAGCTGCCCACACTCCCAAAGTGTCTCAGTTCTGCTCTGCCCGGGTGCTTCGGGAGCATCCTTGATGCTGGGAAAACTGCCCAAGGGGTTTTGGGGGAAAATGCTTCTTTTGTCTGAACTGCTTGTCCCTGTTTCAGGAATTATTGATAGCACTGTTGGTGACCAGAGGCAGGTGGTGGCCGTGACTGGGGATGGGACCAACGATGGCCCAGCTCTGAAGAAAGCAGATGTTGGGTTTGCCATGGTATGGGATGGGGGGTGGGGGGGTGAAGGGGTGGCTCTTGCTCTCAGGATAAGAAACTAACAGCACACTTGGCTATTCCCCACTCTTCATTTATCTCCGGAGCAGTGAAAGTCTTCTCCAAACTTACAGGAGGGCTTCAAAAGAAAAAAATGAGGAAAACTCCTCATGAACTTTATAGGACTGTTAGCAAAACATTTAGGAGCAAACCTCTGGCTTAAAGCTGAGTTACTCTGTCCTTGGAGGGAGCATCTCAAGCTGAAGGTGACCTGAGCACCCAGAGCAGGGTCCTGTGGGGTGCAGGAGAGCCATAACTCAGCCTTGGTTTATCCCTGCAGTTCTTCACCCAAGCTCATCAGGGACAGCCCAGGCTCTGAGCGTGGTGCTTGGGGAGTTTGTTTATGGTGAAGAACTCTTTATCTCCTTTCCTTTCTTTGCCCTGCCTGAAAGAAGTAAGGAAATAAGCCTGTCAGCTTGAGTGGGTTTCCTGTGAATTAAGTTTAGGTACGTGAGCAGGAGGCAGCTGCTGAGTGAGAACTTGTGTGTGAGGAGCTTTGAGCAAATGAGAAACTGGTTTGGAGCAGGGGATTTGTGTCAGTGTCAAACATCCAAGTGCAGCTCTGGAGCCTTTAGGACAAACAGCAGGAGATAATCTGTCTTTTGGGGACCATACAGAGGGGCTCTCTGCCCCCATATGCAGGACCTGACCCCGGCCAGGAATGGGGTTTTGGGAGCTGGGCACAGAGCTCTGCTGCCTTTAGGGCTCCAGCAACACCCAGGACACCTCCAGCTGGGCTGTCCAGTTGCCTCCAAAGCTTTTGCTCTGCAGCAGTTCCCATCAGAGGAAATGGACACAAGTTGTGCCAGGGGAGGTTGAAATTGAATATTAGGACCAATTTCTCCCTGGAAAGGGTTGTCAGGCCCTGGCCTGGGCTGCCCCCCATCCCTGGAGGGATCTAAAAGCTGTGTAGGAGGGACATGGGGTGGTGGTGCCTGGGCAGGGATGGGTTAGCAGTCGGACTCAATGATCTCAAGGTCTATTCCAACCCAAATAGTTCTGAGGTTCTAAGAGATGGGCCTTGAAAACCTCAAGAGAGCTCCTCTGGGGGAAGCACCAGAGATCCTGCTCCTTGCCAGCATCACTTCCCCGGGTTTAATTACTGCAAAACGAGCGCCTCGTTGTGCCAGGCAGGAGAAACGCAGCACCCGGCTCCTGCCGAGCAAACCCCTGGAGATCCTGCAGGGGATTTCAGGGAGGTGTGGGCAGCCCTGCTCACCTTGGGGCTGCTCTCAACCTCGGATGGAGCAGGAGGCACCAGGACCTCGGGCTGCTGAACTCTGCCCCTCATCTGGGGGTCCCGACACTCTTTTGCAGCAGGGATGTTAGAGCAGATCAGGAGGGAGCAGTGCTGATAAGCTCTGTGCCTCACTCTGTCGCTTTCTCCTTGGTCCTCAAGGGCATTGCTGGCACGGATGTGGCCAAGGAGGCTTCAGACATCATCCTGACAGATGACAACTTCACCAGCATCGTCAAGGCGGTGATGTGGGGCCGCAATGTCTACGACAGCATCTCCAAGTTCTTGCAGTTCCAGCTGACTGTCAACATCGTGGCCGTCATCGTGGCCTTCACGGGCGCCTGCATCACCCAGGTGTGGGGCTGAGGGGCTGAGGGGCTCGGCAGGAGGAGGGCAAAGGGGGGGGAGGTTTCATCGGCGTGACGCGTGTTGTCCTCCCTCCACCTCTCTTGCAGGACTCTCCTCTCAAAGCCGTCCAGATGCTCTGGGTCAACCTGATCATGGACACTTTTGCCTCCTTGGCCCTGGCCACGGAGCCTCCATCCGAGTCCCTGCTGCTGCGCAAGCCCTACGGCCGCAACAAGCCCCTCATCTCCCGCACCATGATGAAGAACATCCTGGGGCACGCAGTCTATCAGCTCACCATCATCTTCACGCTGCTGTTTGCAGGTGAGCTTTGAGCCCCCCCACTCCCCAGGAAAGCCTGAAAAGGGGCAGAGTCCCAGCCCACCCGTGGGAGCTGCAGTTGTGTGGAGTCGTCTTCTCACCAGAGCAGGACAGGACAGAGCTTACTGGGAAATGGGTGGGAGATGTGTTAAGGGAGAGGATTTAAATTGAGGGTGTGGGTCTGCTCAAGGCCTCGCTGGGTTGCAAGGACAGTTTTAGTTAGGGCAGCAGATTTTCAATATTTTTAAGGAATTAAGGGTTTAGTGGGGCTAGCACGGGGACTCTGGCTGGGCCAAGGGATCTTCAGCAAGCAGGAACCTAATTCCACCTCCACCAGCACAAAGCAGAAAGAAGGAGCAGGATTTCATCTTTTCTGTTCCAGAGCAGGATTTCATCTTTTCTGTTCCAGAGCAGGATTTCATCTTCTCTTTTCTCTACCCTTCCTCATCCCCTCCCCAAACTCCCTTGTGTGCTTAGGGGAGAAGTTTTTTGACATCGACAGTGGCCGGAACGCCCCCCTCCACTCCCCCCCCACTGAGCACTACACCATTGTCTTCAACACCTTTGTCATGATGCAATTGTTCAATGAGATCAACGCACGCAAGATCCACGGGGAGAGGAACGTCTTCGAGTCCATCTACCGCAACCCCATCTTCTGCACCGTGGTGCTGGGCACCTTTGCAGCTCAGGTGAGGCTGTGGGAAGAGGCTGGTGGGGCTGGAAGGGGGCTATGCCCCAAGCAAGGACACTGTGTCTTCTGCAGGCACTGCCCACAGCTCTGTTCTGTCCCTTTATTCTTCTCCAGCAGCTTCTTAGTGACACAAAACCTGAATGTTGGGGTCTAGAGTGTGTTGGGAGGTGCCAGGGCTGGGCAGCCAGGGTGCCTCTGGTATCCTGTAGGGTTTCTAAGCCTTGATGTGGGGTCCTTGCTTCTCTCGTGATCCCAAGGAAGGGTTGGGGGTGAAGATGGCTCTAAGGGGACCTTTTCATCCCATGGCTGTGCTGTGCAGCCCTCGGAGATGCCCAGTGTGTGACTTGTTCTCTCCTGTGCTGTAGATCATCATTGTGGAGTTTGGTGGGAAGCCCTTCAGCTGCTCCGGGCTCACCCTGAGCCAGTGGTTCTGGTGTGTTTTTATTGGAGTGGGAGAGCTCCTCTGGGGCCAGGTAAGAGCCAGGCTGAAAAATATGGTTGCCCTCATGTTGCCCAGGACACAGAGGTTATTGGATGATGGATGGTGCCTCCAGACCACGGCACTGCCTTTCCCTTCATGCTGCCCAAATTCTCCCTGGTATTTATCCAAGACAGTTTGGGAAGGGGGTGATGCTCCATCCCAACACCACCTGTGTCAGCATTAGGGAGAGGAGCTTCCTGATCCTGCTCATTCCCACCCTGCTTGCAGTGGGCACATCCACGTTCTTGGCTGAGTCCTTGGCAGGAATGTTCCCTTTGGTCAAGGCTGGTGGTGGGCTCTGTGCTCCCAGAGCCTGCAGGTTAAGGACCTGCCCTCTCCTTGCCTCTCCCCAGCTTATCTGCACTGTCCCAACCAGCCAGCTGAAGTTCCTGAAGGAAGCTGGGCACGGCATCACCAAGGAGGAGATCCCAGAGGAGGAGCTGCCCGAAGACGTGGATGAGATCGACCACGCTGAGATGGAGCTGCGGCGCGGGCAGATCCTGTGGTTCAGGGGTCTCAACAGGATACAGACACAGGTACTGTGGGGCAGAGGGTGTGGTGGGGGGCTTCCTTCTCTCTCTCTTTCTTTCTCTTTCTTTCTCTCCAGGGGCTCTGTCTGGAAAGAGGCGATTGCTGCTGCTGGGAGGATTCCAGCACCTCCCGACTCAGACTTCTCCCACCACCTGTGCCTTTGGGGCTCTGCTCTGGTTGGGGAACCAGCACAGACCTGGCTGTCAGGGACAGCTGGGGCTGGGGGGATGCTCTGGTTTGGTGCCTGAGGCCAGGCTGGTCTGCAGGAACCTGGTGAGGTGCTGGTGGGCACCTGGCACAGCAGAGCAGGGGGCTCAGAAGCTGTGGGGGAGCCGTGCAGGAGCTCCTGCCTGGAGCTCTTGGCCTCACAGTGCACAAGGGGAGGAAAACCTCTCTGTTAATATGGTTTTTACATCAGCTGTTTCTCCCTGACTCGGTTTTTTCCTGAAAGAGTGGGGTTTTTTCCCTCTGGGCTGCTGGCTGTGAAGGGCAGGGAGAGTTCCCTGCAGCAAGGTCTCAGCCCCTTGTCTTTCCTCCAGACATGGGCAGAGCTGCCCCATGAAGGAAAGCTGTAGGTCCCCAGTGTCCCCTGGAGCTCAGGGCTCCTGTGTTACCCTTTGTTCTTCCTCCTTTGGTCCTCCAACGAATGGAGATAACCAAAAGGGGCCAGACACAGGGGCTGGAGCAAGCACAGGAGCTGTGTTGTGCTGTTTGAGCCTTGCTTCACCTCTTGAGGTGTTGCCTTGATGGTTTCAAGGTGAGGTTCAGCCTTGGGTTCTCTGGGGGACCCAACGCAGCACTGGTGGCTGGTACTGCAGGTCCAAACTGCTGGCTCAGGCTGGCTTATTCCCATTAAAGATTTCCTGGGAGCAGTGGGCTGGTTTGGAAGCAGCCCAGATGTGGTGGAGGTCTGGTAGGGAGGACCAGCTGGGCATGCTGTGCCCAGAGCCTCCGAGATACCTGCATGGTGGAGCTGGGTGGAAATGGGCTCTTGCAGCATGAACAATGCACATCCTGGAGCCTCTTCAGTGGCTCCTGTCCTGGGGAGCTCTGCACACTGAGCAGAGCAGCCAGCAGGTCCAACCCAAGCGTCCTGGGGGGATTCTGTCCCAAGTCCCTGTGTCTTAAGTGAGAGGACACTGCTCTTCCCATGGAGCAGCCTGGTGTGCTGGGAAACAGAGGATCCCCCTGTGGAGGGAGAGTGAACTCTGGTGTGTAAAATTCCTCCAGGGTGATCTAGAGCTGCACATGGGTCTGGAGGAGATGTCCCTTCCCGAGGAGCCCTGCAGCCAAAGGCAAGCAAGCTGGGGCAGCCCGGGGTTGTGTGCCCTGCCAGCAGGCTGCCTGGCAAAGGGACAATGACAATGTGGCTGCAAAGTGCCTGGGAAGCCACAGTGACACCCAGCTGCTGCTCCAGCCTTGGTGCACATCCCCAGAGCAACTGTGCCCCACCACCAATGCTGGGGCTTCCTCGCTGCTTCCCTGCCTCTGTGCTGAGCCCTGTGCTGAGCTGTGATCCCAGGAGAGAGGCTGAGACATCTTCCACCACAGCTGGCTGCCGTGGGAGCTGTGGGGCTGTGGTGTGTCCCAGGATTCAGCCTCACACCCACCCCGTGGGGCTGAGGGGCCACAAACCCTTTCCCAGTGCAGTTTTCTGGACCGGCTGCCAGCTCACACCTCTGCCCACCCTCTCTCTCTCTCTCTCTGCTCCTCCTGCAGATTGTTGGGATAACCCAAGGTGTTTCCTCTGTTGTTCCCTCCCACCACAGATGCTTTCTTGGTGGTGGGATAAACCCTCAGGTGCCTGAGCAGGGCAGAGGCTGCACCTTTCCTCTGCTCCCAGAAACATCAGCCAAGCCCGGTGTGGGTCTGCAGGAGCGTGGGGTGGTGGGGGGCTCTCTCCTCCCTCCTTCCCACCTCTCCCTCCTCCTTCTTCCTTCCTCTCCGTGCGTGTCTGCCCGACTTCCCTGCTCCCTTCCATCCCTGACCCCTCTCCCTGTCTCTGGCCGGGGTGATGCTATCTCACTCTCTGGTTCTTTGCAGATGGACGTAGTTTACACATTCCAGACCGGCGCCTCCTCTTTGCAGGGAGCCCTCAGGAGACAGCCTTCCATCGTGAGCCAGCACCACGATGTAAAAAATGTTTCTAGCCCAACCCATGTAGCTCTTTCCTCCGTTAATTCCACTCCCACCACTTCTGCTGTTGCTGCTGCTGCTGCATCTCCTCCTGTGGGCAGTGAGTGATAGTCTATTACAATGCATGACTTCTAATAACCACAGAGAGCACCTGCACCAACCTAACCCAGCCTGTTCTCTCTCCCTCTAAACCTTGACTGCCACACTCATTTCCCAAATGAAGGATGGGGTGGGAGAGAGTTAAAAAAAAAAAAAAAAAAATTAGTTTTTTTATGCTGTTGCATCTTTAACAAGTTTATCATACTTTCTGGTCCTTCCCTCCCCACTCCTCGTTTGTTGCTTCTTCCATTTTCATCTCTTCTCCTTTGCAGGACTGATGTGTGAGCTCCCCCCTGAGGGGTGCAAAAATTGGCAATTCTTGTTCAAACAACTGTGTGTTCATGAGCAACTCAAAGCATTGCTGTGGAAAGGGCATGCTGAGCCCCAAACCTGCCCTTTCTTTCTGCTGCAGCTCTGCCCAGCCCCAGGACAGCCCAGGAGGGTAGGGCTGGGCAGAGGCATTGCTTTTACCACAGCTGGAAAACTGTTTGGAGGCAGAGTGGCCACTCAGAAACCTTCTCAGAGCAGTTTGTGTGCTGCTGGGGTCAGCTGCAGTGATGGGGCTGCCTGGATGCTCTCTGCCTTTTGCACATGTATGAGAAAAGGGTTGTTTGCTCTTGCCTTGGTTTGGGAGCCTGGGCAGAGCAGCCAATTCCCAAAGCTGAGCTGGCTGGTGGTGACACCTTGGAGCTGCTCACCTGCAGCTCAGCCCTGTTATTTGGAGCTGGCTTGTAAGCAAGCAGCCTCCTTGGGTCAGGAACTTGCATGCTGTGAGGGGCAGAGCTGAGTGAACCCACACAGGGAGAGAACCTTTGGGGCTCTGCCTGTCCCCTGTCCCAGCTGGAGCATCATTGCCCCATTGCAGTGGCTCCTGGTGGCCAGGTTGTTCTGCAGTGTGGGTGCAGAAGCTCTCTGCATGCAAACAGAGAGGGGAAAGGTGCTGAACATCAGTGGCAAAGCTGGACCCTGGGCCTGGCCGTGAGTTTCCTGAGCAAAGCAAAGCCCTCCCTGGTGGAGTGCCCCTCTCTGTGTTCATTGTGAGCTGCACACAAGGGCTTGTTGAGCACATGAGTGTGATTTCTCTCTGCAGGGCTGTGAGTAGGTAGTGTATCCTTCCCAGATAATTGGGCTCTTTTATTGCTCAGTCATTTTCCTTCTTCGCCTCTTATTAAAGAAATACCCTGGGTGACTTTCTGAATAGCTTTCAGTCTCCACTGTTTATGCACTGTGGGGGAGAAGAGAGAATTTTGGATAATTTTGTTTTCTCTCTATTTAGCCGACACTGATGCTTGCATTTTACTTTGTTTAACCCCAATGATTCTGAAGCAGCACAGCTGCCTCTGTTCCTGACTGCACCACCCAGACTTTCTGATCGGAGGAGAACCTGCTCAGAGGGCTCCCAGGGTAGTGGGCTTGGGTGGAGAAGACCAAAATGCAGGTTTTTTGCAGTCCGTGGATGAAATGTTCTCCCTGGTTTGCAGCAAGGAAATAGATACCTTGGATAGTTTGTGCCCTTCCAGGCAGCAAACAACTTGAGCAGAAGCTAACCCGGGTCACTGAGTCTTCCCTCTCTTTTCTGCCCAGACTTTTCTGTTTCCCTCTGCTGCTTCCCTCCCCTCTCTCTCAAAGCCTCAATTCCCTCCCTTACAGATTAATGGTCTCCCTCTCTTCACTTCTGTGGGATGAGTTCTCCAGGGCTGGACCTCTGCAGCTGTGGCAGGGAGATGGAGGAGAGAGAAGAGAGGGCTTGGGAATGTCCCTCAGGAGCTGCTTTGCAGAGCTGCTCTGCTTTGGGGGGTTTGCCCTGGTTTGAGGGAGGGGGGCAAAGCCATGCAGGGGTCAGTGCTGGAGCTGACTCCATGCAGAAGGTGTCAATGGGAGCAGTGGGGGTTGCCCAGCACCTCGAGGTGCTGCAGTGATGGTGTGAAATGAGAAGGAGCTCCAAGCTTGGAGGTGATGCCAGCTGTGAAGGTTTCTGGTGAGAGGAGGCATGAGCCTGACCACGGGCAGGAAGGGCTTCTGGCTTGGTGGGGGAGGAATTGAGTTTTGTTGGCACTGCCTGCCTCATTCAAAACATTTCCTTGCTGTTTATTCCTTTGAGAAGGGAACAGTTGAATTAATTTCACAGCAGCTGTTGACAGAGGTGGTTAAATCAAAGAAAAAAAATCTGAGGAAAGCTGCAGAAGTTTACTGGTAGAGCTGAAGGGAGTGTTGTGACTCACTCACCACTGCTTGAGATGCTGGGGCAGGAAAGGCTTCTGTGAAGCTGCTCCTACCTCTGAGCTTGCATTAGGCTGACTTGGGGCACCTCCAGCTGCTCAGTTTGCTGGCTCTGCTTCAAAAGCCCACATATTGCTTTACTCTCCTTCAGTTTATGCTGTTTGACATCTCCTGAGTGATTATAGCCCCGAATCACCCACAAGAGCTGGGTGCACATCTTGGTTGCCTCTCACCTCTGGGGTGGAGAGGTTTGCTGTAGCCCCACAGAGCTGCCACCTCCTGCCCCTTCCTGCACTGGACCTGATGGTTGTCACCCATCCAAGTGAAAAACCATGACCTGAATTCAAGGGAGGCTGAGAGCTGGAAGGGCTTCCAGGCTGAATTTCCAGAGAACTGGAAGGAGCAGTGAATCCCCCTTCCAGGCTTGTTTCCAGACTTCTCCCTTCCAGTGTGATGGAGGTAGCAGAGCCATTCCCTGCTTGTCCAAACCAGGCTCTGGATCTCCTGCTTGGGACACGTCGAGCCTGGCTTTGTGATGCTGGCAGCCCTGTGGGTGTTGCAGGAATGGTGTGGCCAGGCTTGCTAGCAAAGTTTGGGATTGTTTCTTGTGCAGAGCATCCAGAAGGATCAGCTGCCTTTGGAAACCTCTGGGTCCTCTTCAGCATGTTGGTGTAGGGAAGGATCCAGAGCCCAGGATCCCAGGTGGCAGCTGTGTGGGCAGACTGGCACAGATCTGGCTTCCTTCTTGCATGTTGAGCTGGGTCCAGTTTTCCTGCTCGTGGACCCTACTGCTTCACGTGGGCTTGAAAAGTTTGTGACACCTTTTTAAAGCCCAGTCCTGTCTGTAGGTCTAAAGATGAAACAACAAACACACACATTGCTCCCACAGTAGAGTTTTTTTTTGCCTTGAAGTGAACCCACTGTTTGTCTAACCCACCTCTCTTTTGAGTTGTAGTTCCACTTTTTTGTCCTCGTTTATGCACACAGACCCGCGTGCACACCCATAATGACAACTAATGCATTTTGGCTTCCATTCATTTGGAGTGATCTGGTCTTGGTTTGATTTGGGGTTTGTTGTTTGTTTGTTTGGGGGGTGGTGGTTTTGGTTTGGTTTTTTTTTTTTTTTTTTTTTTGAGCTGTTTTTTGTGTCTTTTCTTGCAGCTTCTGAAGTCGCCCCATAGTCGGTTGATTCCCCATCACACACCCAGTGCCTGAGTCTGATCCATGTTGGTCCTCTTAGTGCACCATAAACCTCTCATTTTGACTTAGCTGTCTGTTCAGTGGTGGTGACTGTTGTTGTTGTTGCTGTTGTGCTTTTTGTTTCACGGTGTCTTTTTTTTATTTTTACTTTTCTCCTGGGAGTTCTGACCCTCCAGAGCCATTACTAACCCCTCTTTTGTTTCTCCCCCACCCTCCTGGCCTCCTGGCAGATCAAAGTGGTGAATGCGTTCCGTAGCTCCTTGTACGAAGGCCTCGAGAAACCTGAATCCAGAAGCTCCATCCATAACTTCATGACTCACCCAGAGTTCATCCTGGAGGAAGATGAGCCTCGAACACCATTCCTTGATGGCGCTGAAGACGACCCTGAGACTGACGGACTCAAAAAGAAAGGTGGGGGTACCTTGGGTGGATCTACATCCCTCAACAGAAATAACAATGCAGTGGACAGCAATCAAGCTGAGGTCACCATCCCGGAGCCTGAAAGCCCCTTACACAGCTTGGAGACATCAGTTTGACCTTAAACTTTGAACCCCCCCCCTCCTCCTCCTCCTCCTCCTCTTCCACCACCTTCGTCCCTCGCCCTGTGTGATGTTGGCACCAGTAACTGATCACACACTGAGGTCACTTCGTGTCAAACTGCTCATATGTATATCATTTGGATGGTTTGTTTTTTTGGGGTTGATTTTTTGTTTTGTTTGTTGGGGTTTTTTTTCGTTTTTGTTGTTTTGGGTTGGTTTTGTTTTGTTTTGTTTTGTTTTTTTTTACCGTTATTTAGCAGTGGGAACCAGAGTACCACGATGCTGGGTGTTGGGAGAGAGGCTAAGCCAAAATTCTGCATCTCCATCCCTAATTTTCAGTGGTACTCACCCAAATGAAGCAGCCAGGTTATTTCCTCTCCAAGAGTTGGGCTCCATGCATCTGTTGGTGGTTTTCACTATGGAAAAAAACTGCATGTCTAACAAAAGTTCAAAATGTTGTAGTTTCACATGGATGCACTCAGCCCGAGGGCCAGGGTGCACTGGTGACTTGATTAATTCTTTTTTTTCTTTTTTTTTTTTTTTTTTTCCCCACTTGTGGTTTTAGGGTTTTCTTCTCATTTTGGGGGTTGTTCTTTGCTTGTGGGATTTGCCCCCCAGCTTCTTCACAGGGAGAAGTGGGGGAGTTAACACTTGAGTGTGAAAATTTTAAAATAAACAACAAAAAACCCAGCTAGGGGGCAAGGTGTTTACTCACAGATTGATTAGATACAGGGATGTACACCAGTCTTCCACCTTGAAAAATGGTACCAAGCCTTTACAGTTCCTCCTCTGTGTCTGCACACACTTTTCTCTCTGTTTCCAAAGCAGCAGCAATTGGTAGACAAAGAAACAAAGGTGACTTGGCCGTGACCTTGCTGGGTGTAAAAAATTCTGATTTTTTTTTTTTTTTTTTTTCTACAAAGCAAGGTGCAGGTGAAAAGTGGAAGGATTAGTGCAGAAAAACCCAATGGTTGTGAGAAACAGAGCTTCTTTCTGGAGAAACTTAAGAGATGGCATCTCCTCTGCTCTTAGTGAGCAGCCTTGAAACTTTTGGGGGGAGGGAAAAGGTTTAATGCCTTCTGCCAGCAGGAGCAGAGAAACTTGTGCCCATTCTGGCTTGTCTGGTGGTTTGAATAATCCTTCAGCCTTGGAGGAACCCCAGGGCCTGTGCCAGCTGTGCTCACCAGCTCTGCATCTTGCTACCAAAGCACGAGCAGCTGGATGGAGAACAAGCATCAGGTTATTGGCAGAGCAGTGGGGCAGCTCCTGGAGCATGGAAGGGAGCAACCAGGTTGTCTCTTTAGCTGGTGGAAGGGGAAGGCTCTGTAGCCCTTGATTTCTGGTGCACTTCTGGAGCAGTGGAGTGGAGTCAGAAGTGGCAGGTTGGTTGGTTGGTTGGTTGGTTGGCTGCAGCTCTTGCAGAGATGCTCCATGGAGGTTTGGTCTCCCTTGCTGCTTTTTTGAAGGTTGTCCCACCCTGTGTGTCCTGCATCACCTCAGCCTCTTGTAATCATTAGGTGAGAGTCCTGGTTGGGTTTGTTTTTTTTTTTCCCTGGTGTCCTGAAGCAGCTGGCTCTGAAGTGCCCCTCTTGGGAAGCCCTGGGACAGAGCAGGAGGCAGGAGGTTGCTTGGCTTGGGCTCAGTTTCTCCTCCATGGGCTGATGCACCCCTGGGTGCTGACCCCAGGCAGGCAGGGCTGGAGGAACCTTTGCTGCCTTCTCTTCTTTGTCTCCTTTGGAAGCAGAGAGAACTTGGCTGCAGCTGCCTGTACAGCATCCTCATCTTTGCCCATCTCAACCCTGGAAGCAGAGAGGTTCTGGCCAAAGGGTGGGCTTGGCTGGTTTCTTCTTTTCCTTTTTTTCCTTTTTTTTTTTTTTTTTATTTTTTTATTTTTATTTTTGAAGAACGCACAGCAGAATCTCCCGTGCCTTCTCCAAGCACTGCCTGCAGCACCTCCTGCCACACCAGGACCCAGTACTTTTGCCAAGAAACAAGTGTTCCTTAAATGACAACAAAGCAAACCAAGTGTCTTTGTTTCGTTTCCAGCCCAGCATCTGCCTCCTCCCTTCCTCGGGGTGGGAGGGATGAGGTGGCCCCATTCCTTCTCCTGCCTCGCTGCTGGGCTCCATACACTGCCAAAAACAAGAAAAAATTGCCACCACTGCCCATCTCAATTATAAATTAGGGGTCAAACCCCCTGCCCCTGCAGTCAAACCCATCCCTGCCCTCCCCCTTCCTTCCCCAGCTGGGAAAAAAAAAGAAAAAAAAAAAAAAAAAAAAATTTGGGCAGGCCCAGGGGGTGGTGGTGGTTTCTTGGGTGTTCTCCAGAAAGACAAAAAGGGGGGAGGGTTGTGGGGTTTGGTTCTGTACTAAAGGTGACATTGCTGAAAAGATCACTTTTTCTATGTTAAATACTTGCAAAAAAAAAAAAAAAAAAAAAAAAAAAAGGAATGGAAAATGCAGTGTTCTTACAAGCTTACATGAATATTTATTAATATGTTCAGGGGACACACACTGTTATTTTGTTTTCTTTTTGCTTTTGATATTTTTTTTTAATACCTCGGACCTGTTTTAAGGATTAAAAAAAAAGAAACAAACAAAAAAAAAACCAATGAAAACTTTACTAAAAGCCAACTTTGGAGGCTCTCAAAGCCACTCCCAGAAATCTGTGACTGGCAGGTTGCCACAAGGGTCTTGGTTATTCTTTAGTTGATATATTTTTGTTGTTCTAGTTTCCATATTAGGAGGGGGAGAAATAATTATATATAAATATTATGCAAAAAAAAAAAAAAAAAAAAAAAAAGAAAAAAAAAAAGAAATATAGTTTTCTTTAGCTCAGAAACTGATATTTTTACGTCAGCCATATGTATTTTGTTTAAAGAAAAAAAAATAAAATAAAGAAATAGGGAGTCCCACGTCCACCACGAGGTGTGGGTGTGTGAGGGCAGGTGACAGGGACAGGGAATGAAGATAAAAAATTCAGTGTGCCAGCACTGGGGTGCCAATCAGCTCCCTTTTCTCTGAGCAGCCATCTTTCTACCAGGTGTTAGTTGGATGACACAAATGGTGGGGTTGTTTTTTTATATAAATTACATGGGTCTGGCTGGTTAAGTCAAGTAGAAACGTTTATTGTGCATACATCTTTTCTGTAAAGTATTTTTTTTTTTTTTTTTTTCTGTTTAGTTTCAGTGATATACTGGCAGCAGCTGACTATTGGGTTAAGTTATTTGAGGACTTTTTTACAAAAGAGGTGGGGGAGATTGGTGCTCTGTGCTGAAAGGCATGGTCGGCGGCCTGAACTTCTGGGGACTCTCTGCAACATGCCTTGAAAAAAAAAAAAACAAAAAACCACACAAAAAAAAATCAACCAAGGGGGAGATACATATTTTTATTTTTATTTCTTGCTTGGTTTGAACTGCCACAAGTGTGCACGGGGGAGAGTGCCATGCCAGCCAGGAACTGAAGTCATCCCCTGTGAGCTGTGTGAACTTGCCTTGGAATGCTTTGTTATTAAACCACTCTGAACGGAGTTTTGTATCCAGTTCTTAATGAGGTTAAGAACTTAATGAGGGTAGGGTCTCTGGTGGTGTTTTTTCTGTTAAATAAATTGGCAGATTGGTACCAAAGACATTACACCACGTCCTGTGTGCATTTGCTGACCAGGCATTTTGAGGCATTTGCATGAGGTGAGGAGGTTTTCCTTTGGTTTGCACAGGGGTTATGCTTCATTTTCAAAGGTTTTGTGCAATAAGCTTTGAGGAGAATTTTGAAACAATCTCAAGAAGGAAAAAAACTAAACCAAATTTTAGCATGGGCAGCCTCTGGCTTTCCCCAGCTGAGGAGCAGATGTCCTGGAGTGCTCAGCCCCTTCTCGGGGTGACACGACGTTGGGGTGAGGGGGGAAAAAAACCCCATCCCATAACCAGGGGGGGGCATCTCCCCCCCCACTCCTGTTGCCCTCTGTGACTGCAGGGACCAAGGACCTCAAAGAAGAGTCCCTGCAGGTTTTGTACCTCTTGGGGAAAGGACAAGTGGTACCTGCCTGCCATCTCTCCTCACTGCTGGCTCCAGCTCCTACGAGTTCATCAGCCCCTGGAGCACCCCCCACCCCCCCCTAAACCCCCTCTTGCAGCCCCAGGTTGTGGGGGGGGGTCCTGCTCTCCTCTCACCTGTCCCCAAGTGAGGTTGTGGGACAAAGCCAGTGTGTGTTGTGGCACCTGGCTGATCTTCTCCAGCATCTCTCTGCCAAGGCTGTCCCCCTGAGCTCTGGCTGTCCTGCCTCTGCTATCCTCCTGAAAAACAAAAAAATAAAAATAAATAAAAAAAAAGCAAAAACACTTCTCATTCAGCAACGCCCATGGCTAAAACTGCCTTTAGTTTATTTCCTCCCCTTAAATAAATATATATATATACAGTATTAAAGCAACATTTGTGTGTGTATATATATTTATCCAATGCTCTCACAACAAAACTTTCTTTTGAAGAGGGCACGCAGATCTGAGTTCTTCTTTTCCAGTAACTAAGTATAATAAGCACTGGTATTTTTGTATAAAAACAGAAAAATACAAAACAAAAGATTGAATATTATGTGATATGCATGACATTTAAAAAAAAAAAAAAAAATAATGGTGGTTTCAAAGCAATATGTACCCTGGTGTGTTTGCCATATCCTAGAGTCCAGCTTGAAGTGCACCTGATCTGTATTGCATTTTGATATTAATCTCTATGTACAATGTTTTGCATGTAATTTATATGGTTCTTGGGAGAAAAAACAAAAATTTGAATGATTTGTCAGTTGGCTTCTTCTAAGAAAATAAGATTCCAAGCAGAGATAATACTCAAAGTGGAAGTGGATGAGTGGTTGAGGGGTGGGAAGGGGGGTACATAGCAACAAAAAGTGTGCTGGGGGTGGGGGAGAAGGGTCCTGGTTTTGAATCAATAAAGCTTTGGCTGTTGAGCAGAAACAATGCACAAGTGCATCCAGAGAATAAAATGTGCCCACGTGTACCTGTGATGTGCTCAGTGTCTCCACCAGCTTCTGAAACCAACCCCCCTCCCCTCCAAGTGCTGGATGAACAGTTGGGTTTCCTCTTGGAGCCAGCTGGAGTGTGACAGGGGGGGTCTGCAGGGGGGAAAGAGGGATGGGGATCAGAAAGCAACCCCCAGGGCTCCAAGCACCCCCCCTTAGTGGGAGGGTTGTGTCTCCTGCTGCTGAGGGGCAGGGGCTGGCTGGTGGCAGCCACCACTTGGTCACAAGGATGGCTTCTTCCATTGGCAAAAACCTCCAGAACTGGGCCATCCAAACCAGAATCCGTGGGTTCTGTGGCAAGCTGCCCCCAGGCAAAGATCTTCCCTTGTCCCAGGGTGTCTGCAGTGCCTCTAAGGTGATGCATGATGGAGGTTGTGATCCTCATCTCCTGGGCTCTGGCTTTGTCCTGCCTCTCTCCAGAGATTATTTGGCTTCCACAGAGGCACTTGGACAACGACAACAGGAAATAAAAGCAGCTGCCTTCTGAAAAACTCCCATTCCCCAGCAGGTTGATTGACCTGGAGCTGTTGAATCCTCCCTGGCTTTGGTGGAGAAGCTGTTGGCTTCTCTGTCTGTAGGAACTCCAGGGCCATGATGAGAGAGATTTGGGTGAGATTGGCAGTGGGAAAGCTCAATCTGCAACCTCTCAGCTGAGTCTCTGCCCTTGGGAGATGATGCCAGGAGCTGCTGTGAAAGCTTCTCTGCTGCCTCACCCTCTTTCCTGCTTTCTGGGGGAGGTGTCTGCACTGACACTGACCTCCAACTTTTCATTAAACAGAAGAGCCACAACTTCTTCTTCCTTCTTTTTATGAACCTCGTCCGGGCTGGATGCAAAGAGAGAAACAAAGCAGAGGACTTGGCACTCGATTACCGGGGGCAATGGCTGAGCCTGTGCCATGGTGGGGCTGCCCCAAACGCTGCTCCTCTGCCTGTAAATCACTGCAGGAGGGACAAGCAGGGGACAGGAGGGCACTGGCACGCTGGGTGAAGGAGGAAAGAAGAAAAAAGAGGCGGATTTACCTGGGCCATCTGCCACGAAGCCTCCGCAGGCCCCGACATGGAGATGGCGGCTCCCAGAGCTCCCCAGCCAGGCCCAGCCCTCCCTCCCGGGGCTCCACAGCAACCTCAGGGGTCCCAAGCCTCCCCGAGCCTGCCCCTTCGGGAAACCAAGTTCAAAAAAACCCCCAAACATAAATCAGTTATCGGCTGGGAAAGCGAAACCCTGGGACAGGGAGCAAGGAAGGGCACAGCCCGCTGAGGGCAGGAGGCCTGGAACCATGGAGGGGAGGGCACAGCCCCTGACAGGACGGGGAGCTCAGGGCAGCCCAGCCGAGGCGGTGGTGACTGGGAAGGGGACGCTCTCCTGTCTGCCCAACATTTTTTAGGGGTGAGAATCGCTGGCGAGAAACCTCGGGAGAGGGAACAGCACAAAACCCGCCCGCCCGCCCGGTTTGTTTAGCGGCCCCGCCCGCCCCACTGTGGTCGCTGCGGGGTGGGAGGCGAACGGGCGGAAGTGACGTTGGTGACGCCGCTCCGGGCGGCATCTTAGCAACGGGCGAGCGGCGGGTACCCGGATGTTCGGCGCCATCTTTGAGGCTGGCAGCGGGGAAGGCGACGGCGCCGAGCGGCGGAGAGCGGAGACCCCGGCGGCGGCTCCCAGGGGTTCGGTAAAGTCCCTGCTCGCCGGTAACTACAGCCGTTCGTAGACCGCAGGGGCGGGGGAATGGCTGCTCTCCCGGCCCGGCTCCCCTCCGCTCCCCTGAAGGGAAAAGGCCGCGTCCCCGGCGGGGCGGGCGGCCCAGGCCGCGTCCCTGAGCGCTCCTCAGCGGGGGGATCCGCAGCCACTGGGGAGGGGGGGGGGGGGGCTGGTTGGGACCCCTGGGGTAGTGAGGGCTCTCCTGGGGAGGGGTTCTCCTCGTCTTCAGCGCCCCGGGACTTGAGGGCAGCTGCCCCCCCGCTGCCCGGGTAGGCCCAAGGTCCCTCTGCCCCCGGTTACAGGCCCGCAGCTCTCCCGTTTGGCACCTCTGCCCTTCCCTGGGCCGTTAGAACCCCCCCGGCTGGCCCTGGGGGAAACCTGGGACAAGGTCTGGAGAGGTTCGGTTGGGTCGGTTGAAGACCCCGAGCTCAGGGGTCTGGAGGTGACGTTATTTTCGGTGAAATCCTTGTGACTTCCTTTTGTAGCAATGCGTATCAGGGACGTGCTGTGAGGTAGTCACCCGGCAAACTGCTCCTGCGTTCCCCAAAGGAATTACCTCCAGGATCTGACTAACTCTGGATGCACCCACTCAGCTTAATTGCTCCTTTAAGTTGTTCTAAAACAACAAACCGATTGGGTGACGTTTGTTTGTGTTCCTTCAGAATTGGATCTCGGAGGGGTTCTGGTTCCTTCCCTCCGCGTCTAAAATGAAAATGCAAAAGGGATTTTTGATGGTTTCAGGGATCAGTGTGTGGAGCCTGCAGGTTGTTCCCACAAACTGGGGCTTTGGGGTGCGTGCTGCAGGCAGGGGTTGAGCTCTGGGCCAGGCTTTCAGCATAGAAACACTGTGTATATTTGATTGTAAAAAAAAAATAAATGTCCTGGGGGTAGATTCTGAAGTGATACCAGAACCTGGACCCATGTTACACTGATGAGGCTGAACAGCTAGGCTGGAATTGTTGCTGGATGGCCAGGGGTTTCAGGAAAAAAAAAAAATAAGTCTAGAGAAAACTTCCTCTTGCTGTCACTTCTCTAAAATGGCAGCCTGCCAAATGGCTGCATCCAGGGGAAATCCAATCTTTTTGAGATCCAATAAAACGTTGGAGTGGGGAAGAGAAACCCTGGGAGTAAATTGCTGCCAGGCTCCAGGGTTGGTTTCAGAAAAAGAGAAAGAATTAGTGTCTTGTTGTGAAGTATTCCTGTCCTGCCTCAGAGGAGGGGTAGCAGTCCCTGGAGCTTGGAGCTGATTCCTGTTGGGACACCAAGGAGGAAAATCTGGTGGCTGATAGAGAGCCACCCACTGAAAATACAGGAAAGAAGAGGTTATGGATTAAGGGAAAGCCACTGCATCCAAAATTGATGCTGTCTAAAAATGTACCAAGGGTTTGGGACTGGCACTGCCACACCTGCACGTGCTGCACTCAGGCCTGGTGGCCCTGAGCAAGGTGGAGAGGGGTCCCTAAGTGACCAGGGGATGTTCAAGCTTATCCTGGTGCAAGAACTTCCAGTGTCTGGAACTTTGGAGCTGTGGTTCACCTGCCATGCAAAAAAAAAAAACCAAAAAACAAACAACCCAACACCAAAACAAACCCCATCTGAGGCGAGCCAGGGGTTCACTTGGGGACTCTGACTCTTTGATGACATTTCCAAGCAGACTCTTGTTTGTGTTGGGCTGAGAGCCAGAGGTCAAGGGGAGGTGAATGTGTCTGTGTCAGCCCTGAATTTTCAGCTGGAAAAGGAGAAGGAGTGGACTGCAAAATGTGCCTGGGTTCAAGAGCTTTGCCCCAGGTGTGGGGTGTGCTGGTACAGCCACTGCAGCTGCAGCAGGAGTGGATTTTGGAGTGATCTGCAGAAGATCCAGGGGGTTTTTCTTGGTGGAAGTGATACTGTGAGTAACCTTTTCATGCCAGAAATGAAGACAAACATCTCAGCTGACCCTCTGTGTACCTGGCATTCCTCACACTGCTGGGCATCAGCCACATCTGATGGTGCTGCTGATAACCTGAAGCTCAGGAAGCATTTCTGGAGTGTTTTATTTTCTTTTTTTCACTGGTCTCTGTGGACTTTTGCCCCATGCAGGCAACAGAATGAGGTCTCAGAGCTGGTTGGGGTTTAACATCTCCAAGCTTGGGTGTTGCTGTTCCACCTTTGCCACTTGGTAGGAGGAAGGAGAGAAATCTTCACCATGGGACTCAGACTCTCAGCTCCAAACTGCTGTGAAGGAATTTGGGTGTGAGAATGCAGCTCAAGAGCAGATAAAGAGCTGGTAGAAAATGGATTATTGAAGAACTTGTATTTTCAGTGCCAACTTATTTGAAGTTCACATAGATTGGGGCACGAGGCTGGAAGTGTGCATTGCTAACCTGACTGTACAGAATATTTTTCATGGCTTTGGAGAAAGCACAACCCAGAAATGCACAATTAACTCATCTGTACCCTGAACCATGGACAGTGGTGCTCCCAGGATATCTTTTGACTCACTGCACCAGCAGAAGTTCCCCTTGAGGAAGCACCCAGCTCCCTCCTGGCTTTGCTAAAACTTCTGCAGTAGGAAGTGTCCTGCAAGAACCAAGTTCCCAAATTGCTGTTGGCTTTCCCTTAATCCCCTCACCCCTGGCTCTCCAGCTTCTGACTGCACTGTGTGTGCAGTGTTAGGTGCCAGCTGCCATGCTTTATATTTGTTTTTAAATTAATGTTTCAGGAGTTTGAGCCCAGAAGCACTGAGAACAGGCCAGCAGTTGCTTAAGGGATTTGCTTACTCATCCTGAGGCCCATGGAATTCTTCTGGAACTCCAGCATTCAGACCATCTTCCAGAGGATCACTTGAGGCAGGAAATAGCTGCTCAGTGAACCTCTCTTTTCCTTTTTTTATGTTAAACTGATTTTAAAACAGCAGGAAGTGGAGCAACAGCATCCTGAGAGGGGGAATGGGGCTATTCTCAGCTTGTCCCAGAGATCTGGTGGGTGCAAGGTTCTTGGCAAGCAGGTGGAGGGCAGTGGGGAACTGCAGTCCTTCTGTGGACACATCTTTCAAATCAGAAGTGTCAGTGTTGCTCTTGGACTGAGAGGTGATTTTTCTACAGAGTGGTGCTTTCAGGACTGAACTCTTTCTCTTGGCCACTTTTCAAGATCCCTGCTTGAAAGGTTGAAGAATTCCCTCTCCTTTCTGTCAAGATAAAAAGACAAATCTATTTTGCTGCTGCTGCAGCAGTGTCTGAGCTGTGAGTGCTTTGGTTCAGGGTTGTTGCAGAAACCCCAGGCCAGGCAGTCCCTTCAGGAGCAGTTGATTTGCCTCTCATCTTAGGGCAAATTGTCCTCATTCAAGTCCTTAAGTGGGACATCTTCACATCAAGTTTCTCCAGCTGTCTGTCCACGTGGCTCTGGAAACTCATGGCCCTGGCTCTTGGACTCCTGGTGAAAGGTGACCCTGACTCAGTGGTGGAGGAAGCAGAGAGGATCATCTGCTTTAACCTTTGCTTCCCTGGGGACCTTGCAGCTTTTGAGGTCTCAGAACATTCCCCCATCCCCTCTCTGGCCAGGATTTAACAGCTAAACCTGACTCAGACAGAGGTAAGGAGTAGAAATCATGACTCTTCTACTTCAGTTTTGGCCAAGTTAGCTTTAGGATTCCCTACAGAGAAGGGGGGCTTAGCCCCAGGGGGTTCCATGCCCCAGCCCACACACATCATAATCCCAGTTCCATGGGATTCTCTGGAATCCCACCCTGCTGACTCCCCCTGTGGAGGCAGCACAGCACTGAGCAGGTGAACCCCAGCAGCTGTTGGTAGGCACAAAATAGACAATGAAGAAAAACTGTCCAAGTGGGGTTTTTTTTAGCCAAAAAGGCACAGAGATAGGGATCCTGATACTTGTCATGGGTTTGTTGAGCTGCAAAACTTTTGTTCCTTTCCTGGGCTTCGTGGCAGGGCAGGGTGAAACCATCAGTACCAAGAGAAAAAAGCTTCTCACACAAACTGGGCAGACTTCAGCCACTGCTTCTCTTCCCATGCTTGTTGCCATGTTTTTCCTGACCCCTACTTGCATCTGTAATTATTTATGGTTTTCTTACAGTAGAGTTGCAGAAAAAAAAAAAAAAAAAGAGTTAAAAATTCTTCCCTAGTTCCATTAGAGACCTGCTGAGTGCACCAGAGTTACTCAGTTTTTACTCAGGCTTTTGGGGGGGTTAATTGGGTTGATTTCTCCTTAGCACTCATTGTTCACTGGTACCAGGTTTTAAAAAAATAGGGTTTGGGTTAACCTTTTTTTTTTTTATAAGGAAAGGACTTCTCTGGAGTTTAGAACCAAGAGGGCTTGGGGGGAGGGGATTGTTGGGGTTTTTATTAGTTTTAAAGTTTTCCTTTTTTTCCCCCAGTTCCTTAAACAAGGTTACTCAAATTCCACACAGCTCTTGGAGTCTGCTTAGGAATATGGAAGGCAACAAGCAAAATGTAGCTAAACCTGAGGAGATTTCTTTTTTTCCTCCCCATGGTGGTGGAAAGAATAATAATAATAATAATGTTGTGTTGTCCAGGTGTCTCCCACTTCCCAGAGGAAGGAAATGCCACCTTCTAGACCATGAATTCCTTCTGATTTGTACTGGAATGGCTCTGCTCACCAAAGCAGGGATCCTGCCATCTCTTTGGGTGTTGCCTTGTGCAAACTGAAGAAATTGCACTTGAAATTGGATTTAGCCAGCAGTGGTAGTGATAATTTTTAGGAGTAGATGCAAAGGAATCCAAATGACATAAAAGTAAAGGTCAGAAGTGAATATTCCCACCAGTAGTCAAGGAAAGAAAACCTTGCACTTTACTGTTTTTATTCCCTTTGTCCAGCAATCAAAAAAAAAAAAACAAATTGAGCATGAGAACCAAACTTTTCCTGGTTTTATTTTGGATTTGGGAAAATTCCCTGAAAAAAAAAAAATCCTAAACCCTAAATAAACCCTAAATAAACCCTAGTGTTTGTGTGAGTAAAAGGTTCCAGCCTTGTATTTTTAATTTGTAAGAACTATTTCATTCAGTTTTGTCCAGAAGAGTCAAAAAATACTTTGCACAGAAACGTGTAGCATTTTAATTTTTAATGAAAGGAGTCAGAATCACTTTTAATTTCAACTCTGTCTGGTTGCAGGTTTTATGGCATTTGGTGTCTTTTAAAAAAAAAAAAACAAACAAAAACTATAAATCAGATAATCTGACTTCACATCCAAAAAAAAAAAAAATTCTTTGTGGTTAAGTAAAATCAGGTTCAGCTCTGGTGGCACCAAAAAAAAAAAATTCTTTAATTGGATTTTAAAAAAAAATCTGTGGTGTTGCAGCAATGGATTGTGGATTAGGGACCAGCATTTGATGGCAAACTTGTTCTGTTTGCTCTAAACCAAAATCATTTCCTCAAATCAAAATTTCCTCACCAATTTTGGGGCTGTTGCAGCCGTGGCACTTGCTGAGTCAGCATTTCCCTGCCCCCCAGAGCTCTGCTCTCTCCCTGCTGGGAACTGAGGGCTCTGATCAGGGCTAAAAGTTGGGTTTGGATCCCCTCTGCCAACCAACATCCTCCTGCCTGCATCTCTGCTGCCCCCAAACCACTCATGTTCTAAACCATCAGCCTGCTCACCCAGACATGTTGTAGATCTGTCAGATTTTTTTTCCAGTTTCCACAAAAGGAGACTTTTTATGCAGTGGCAAATAGCCAGAAAAGCAGATTTTTGTTGTTGCTCGTGCTGACTTCACTTTTGTTGACTCGTGGTGTGTGTGAATACAGATTTGTGTATTTATACACACGAGTGTCTTGTTTGCTGTGCAGGTAATAAAGATGGGGGAAGGTTTTTGTGTTTTCTTAATAGGTGAAGAAATCTTGGAAGACCAGAAATTGCAACTTATTGAATTTTAATTTAAAAAAAAAAAAAAAAAATTTAAAAATTACCCGGCTGTGGAAGATGGATCCTCATTTTTGCAGCCACTTTGAATCACAAGTTCATCTTTAAAGGCACTGGGTGTTTTTTTTTTGGTTTTTTTTTTGTTTTCTTTTGTTTTTGGTTTTTTTGGTTAATTTTTTTTTTCAGTTTTTTCGGTTTTTTTTATTTTTGGAAGAGCTAACTAACCCTGGCTGTCTCCAGTCTGACAGTATTCCAATGGACTTGCTTCCTCCATTAGTTGTAAGATGATTAAAAGCACATCCCATGGTTGAATTGTGGATGAGAGGTTCCCTTGGCAATGTCAGGAGGAAAAGTTTTTCTACCCCTTTATTATTAATTCACGGATTCAGTGTTGGTTCGGCCTACAGGAGAAGTTAACTGGAAGTCTTGGAAGATCCACATCTTTGCTGAAGTTGTCCAGGTAGGTGAACCTGAAGGTCCACAGTAGAAAACTAGATTTTTTTAGATCATTTTTTAGATATTTAATAGATCAATTGTATTGAAAAAACCCAAATTATTGGGGTCCCACAGTTAATCATTGGCGGGTAACTCAAAAGTATGGCCTGTTTCTTTAAAAAAAAATCTCTTTTGGGCTTTACAGCCCAAAAAAAAAACTTTACAGTTGTTTTTTAGTGCTCCAAGGCATGTAACTGCTGCTGAGGACACAGGAGCCAATGCTTGCTGACAAAACCCAGGCAGTTTTACATTAATTTGGGATTGCTTAGGAGTTCAAGATGCTTTCAAGATGTTGTCAGAGACAAATCTGAGTAACAGAAAGCATCTGTAAAAAACACTTCTGATTTAATTCTTTTTCATTGCTGGGTACCTTTCTTTAGGGTTACTTTTAAAAAGAAGATTTCAGTGATCAAGCCAGTAGAAGACTTTCACTTCAAGAAAGAGTGAAGCCAACTTTGGCCAAGACTGGAGGAAGTCGTGGTTGAGCAAACCCTTGGAACCTGAGCTTGTTCTAAGGATTTGTCCATTATGTCTCACCAAGGAGATGACTGCTACTTCTATTTCTACTCCACCTGTAACAAGGTCTGTTTGGGTTTCTTTTCCTTTGGGGGTTGCTTGTTTGGCTTTTTCCTTTTCAGTTTTTTAGGAGGGAAGAGTGGGAGGAGACAGATTTCTTTTAACTTAATAAGCACTCAGATTCTGCTGCCAGCTCTTAATAGCATAGCCCCTTTTTTTTCTTTCTTTTTTTTCTTTCTTTTTTTTTTTTTCTTTCTTTTTTTTCTTTTTTTTTTTTTTTTTTGTGGAGCTGAACTGTTTTATTTCCCTTTTTGTTGATTTCCTTTTGGTTCCAGGGAGAGAGCTGTTCCTTCCGCCACTGTGAAGCTGCTCTGGGAAATGAAACAGTCTGCACCCTCTGGCAGGAGGGACGTTGCTTCAGGAACATCTGCAGGTTCAGACACATGGAAATTGATGTGAGTGTTTGCCTGAAGATGTGGGGAGCATTTTTCATGGCTGTGGGTGGACTGATTTGAGGTTTTACCTGACAGATAGGTTACCCCCCCCAAATGCACCCGTGGGTGTCTGGCTTCTCAAAGACATTGTTACAGCTTACTCAGCTTCCCCTATAAACACAGACCCTATAAGCACAGATCCTATGAGGAGAGGCTGAGGGAGCTGGGGGTGTTGAGGCTGGAGAAGAGGAGGCTCAGGGGAGACCTCATCACTCTCTCCAACTCCCTGAAAGGAGGTTGGAGCCAGGGGGGGGTTGGGCTCTTTTCCCAGGCAACTCTCAGCAAGACAAGAGGGCACAAGAGGTCTCAAGTTGTGCCAGGGGAGGTTTAGGTTGGACATGAGAAAGAATTTCTTTCTGGAGAGGGTGCTCAGCCATTGGAATGGGCTGCCCAGGGAAGGGGTGGATTCTCCATCCCTGGAGATATTTCCAAAGAGCCTGGATGTGGCACTCAGTGCCATGGGCTGGGAACCACGGGGGGAGTGGAGCAAGGGTTGGACTTGATGAGCTCCGAGGTCCCTTCCAACCCAGCCCATTCTGTGATTCTGGGATTGCTCACAACTCCCAGCCCTGTCAGACACAACCTCAGCTCCAGCACCTGGCACAGAGTCAGAGGAAGCTGCAGGAGTTTCACTGCAGCCCCCCAGCCCCCCTCATTGTTGCACACATCAAAAAACCCAAAACTGGCCCCAGGCAGAGGCAGAATTTCCCTGCAGGTTCAACCAAACCAGCTCAAGGAACAGCAAAACACCAAGCCCTGGTCCCTTCCAACCCAGCCCATTCTAGGATTCTGTGAACACTTCTAGTGATAATCTGACCTTTGGGATAATGTTTCAGCACTGCACAGCACGACTCCTGTCCCTGGTGTGATGGGAAACTATTTATTTGCAAATCTGAGGTGAGTGTGAGCCTCAGCCTTTGGTTTCCTTCTCTCTCCAGAAAAAACGCAGTGAGATTCCTTGTTACTGGGAGAACCAGCCAGGAGGCTGCCAGAAATCCAACTGTGCTTTTCATCACACCAAAGGACGTTACGTGGATGGACTCTTCTTACCACCAAGCAAAAGTGAGTTCCTTAGGTCCTTTTTCTTGGAGATTGAATGTTAATTATTTAATACTTAGGAGTGAGCATAACACCTCAAAAGACCTCGAGGAGCTCTTGGTTTAGGAGTGCAGGGAGGAGTCTGCAGTCAGGCTCTCAGCTAAAGGGAATGTAATTCTGGGGATTAGCTTTTCCTGTCATGCTCAGCTTCTCTGTGCTTTGTGTGATCCAGGCCTTTCAGGTTGCTTTCCCCTCATTTAATCCTTTCTGGGTGCCACAGTGGAGAGGTTTGTGTGTATCCAGGGGTGGGGAGTAGGAGACTAATTCAGTAGCCAGGTGATTTATCTGCCTTGGCTACACAGTGACACCCACATTGGGATCAAGTTCTTAAATGGCCACCTTACAGGTGATCCTCCTTTTCCTCCAGCTACACTTCCAAATCCACCTGAGTCTGCAGAAGATGATGTGAAAATGGCTCAGATGTCACTGCAGCAAAACAAACTTTCTGTGCAGTCAAATCCTTCTCCACAGCTGAGGGGGGTGATGAAAGTGGAAAACTCTGAAAATGTCCCAAGTCCTACACACCCTCCAGTTGTCATCAATGCTGCAGATGATGATGAAGATGATGATGGTGAGCATTTCTTTACTTCTTGAAGGCATTTGTACTGTGAGTGGCTGTACAAATCCCAGAATACCTGAATTGTGGAGTGCTTGAAGCTACAGGGGAGAGTCTGGAGTCCTCAATATTTTTTTTCAGCAAGAAAAAAACATTTCTATAAACATTTGTTTCTAGTTAAGAATACAAATGCTATGAAACCTGGGTGGAAATGTCACTGTATATGAACATGAGAATTTTGTCTCTTCCCTCCTGTGTAACTGGCTGAGTTTTCTTTTCCCTTTCAGACCAGCTTTCTGAAGAAGGAGATGAAGCTAAAGCCCCTGTCCAGCAGGCAGTGACAGAGCCCCACAATGGGTTACGGATTGTTTCCACCAGGAAATCCAGTGCTGGTGCAAAGCAAGGTATTTGGACAGCTGTAATTGGAAGGAGAATTTAGAAATTAATTCAGAAGCAAAATGTTCTAAAAATACAATAGAAAGCAGGGTAGCTGCTTGGAGTCAGTTATTTCCATGAGCTGTTTCTCTGTTAATACAACATGGACCTTGGGTAAGCTCCTCCTTGTTTATTTTTGCAGCACAAAATAAAGCCCCAGAGTGGAGTTTAAATGCCTGCAAACTCCTTTGTGCAAACCCATGTCTGATGACAGAGGAATCTCATGTCATGTAGATGGATTAAACTGCTTAAATGGTTTTACCCTGAAGGGTGGGAGGAGTGAAGAAAGGTGCCAGTTGCTTACCAAAATACCATCCTTTCCTTTTTTCACTTGTGGGGAGTGTTGACAGGCTTTATCCAAAATACTTTGGAAAGGTTCTCAGCTGTAAGAAGCTTGAGGAGCTGTGCTCTTCAGGATGTGCCTTCAAGCCTCAGCTTCATTAACTGGTTTCTGGTTTCAGATGACAATTTAAATTTTGGAATAAAAACCCTTGAAGAAATCAGATTGAAGAAACTAAAGGAAAAAACAAAAAAACAAGGTGGTGAGTTAATATCTCCTGCTTTCCTCTCCTTCTGTTCACCTTCATCCTTGTTTTTTAACTTCTGCTAAAACCTGGGTAGCTGGCTGTGCATCTCTCAGTACAGCTGTATGCAACAGAAAAAGGAACTTTTTTTGCACTTCTGGGTTCAGACTGGGAGATGATTGCAGCTGAGAGCTGCTTGGAGAACAGAATTCCATGGTGAGCTGGGGGCATGCAAGCTGCTTTCTTAAACCCAAGCAGGTGGTGTTCCAGATAGGAATTCCAAGGGCAAATCAGAGGGAAACTCCAAGGGCAAATCAGAGGGAAACTCATCTCTTATTTCCTTGCACTGCAAGGAAACTGTTGTATGTGTGACAGTAATGAATAACTCATGGGTTTAGGTTTTGTTGTAGTTCTTCTGCTTGGTTTGGCTGGGTTTTTTCCCTAAACATCCTTATCTTTTGCTTGCTTTCCTCAGAAGGTCCTTCAGGAGTCTCAGTTCATCCTCTCCAAGCTCGCACCATTCCCGTGCCAGAGAAGGAGAACGTACGGACAGTGGTGAGAACTGTCACCCTGGCTGCAAAGCAAGGTAACACTGGGGCTGGTTTTGCCACTTCCTGGCTCTTCATCCTGAAGGCTGAGTAATAATCATAGAATCATAGAATTAGCTGGGTTGGAAGGGACCTCAGAGATCATCAAGTCCAACCCTTGACCCAGCAGTGCGGTTGCTGGACCATGGCACTGAGTGCCACATCCAGGCTCTTTTTAAATGTCTCTAGGGATGAAGAATCTACCACCTCACTGGGCAGCCCATTCCATTGCCTGATCACCCTCTCTGTAAAAAAATTCTTTCTGATATCCAGCCTAAATCTCCCCTGGCACAACTTAAGACTGTGTCCTCTTGTCTTGTTGAAAGTCGTCTGGGAAAAGAGCCCAACCCCCCCCTGGCTCCAACCTCCTTTCAGGGAGTTGGAGAGAGTGATGAGGTCTCCCCTGAGCCTCCTCTTCTCCAGCCTCAACACCCCCAGCTCCCTCAGCCCTTCCTCACAGCACTTGTGCTGGATCCCTTCCCAGCCTCCTTGCTCTTCTCTGGACCTGCTCCAGCACCTCAATCTCCTTCCTGAGCTGAGGGGCCCAGAACTGGACACAGGACTCAAGCTCTGGCCTCCCCAGGGCTGAGCACAGGGGCAGAATCCCTTCCCTGGACCTGCTGGCCACGCTGTTCCTGAGCCAGCCCAGGATGCCATTGGCCTTCTTGGCCACCTGGGCACACTGCTGCCTCCTCTTCAGCTTCCTGGCAATCCAGACTCCCAATGAAGAGAATCCAGCCACAATCTGCTTGTATTTTCTAATTCAAGCCACACGTTTATGCACAAGATCCTTGGTTTGATCGAAAAAAAAAAGCTTTGACGTCTGTAGGTGCTCAGTTTTTGGTTTTCTGCAAAAAAAGGCCAAGAAGTGTGCATGAAGCTGGTGTTTGTAGCTAAGTCACATCTTGTCACCATCCCCCAGGCTCTCAAATGTTTGACTTCTGTGTTCCTGAAGCTGGGTGAGGTTTGTGAATGCTGGCAGCCTGTGACAGAGCTGGTGTTTGGGCTCAGTGCAGCAGAGAGGCTGGTGGCAAAACAGGTGTCAGGATGCAGATAAGGGGAGAGCTGAAAAGCAGAGGAATAATGAAAAAGAAGACCTGTAAAAGGTGAAATTATACAAGCAGCTCATTTTTGAAGCACCAGAAAGGCTGAGAGTGGCAGTGCAATAATGAGCCTGTGTATTAAAGAGTTCAGTCTGCACAGGTTCTTTTTAGAAGCATTTC
Organism: Heliangelus exortis; assembly: GCF_036169615.1. Lineage (NCBI taxonomy): Eukaryota > Metazoa > Chordata > Aves > Apodiformes > Trochilidae > Heliangelus > Heliangelus exortis. The sequence continues at coordinate 4,560,553 of NC_092446.1, forward strand.
TACCTGGTTTGGTCATGATTCATGTGGTTTGGTTGTCAAAAGTGTCCTTTTTGGGGGGACATGGGCTGGAAGGACAATGCTTCCTGCTGCTGACTGATGTGCACTAAAGAGGTTTTTCTTTGTTTTAGGGGAGGAGCCAGTGATTCAACTGGATCTTGCTGAGAGACTGGGAAAACGTAAAACCTCCATAGGTAAGAGCTTTCTGTGAGCTGCTCTTTGGGTGCCCTCACCTAAACATAAATATATTTAAGGATATTTTTGCTGTATGTGGGAGGAAAATACTTTGTGGTGGAGATCTGGGTGTTGACTGCAGAAATGGCAGATATTGTTAGCAACTGAAAGGCAAATGTAAGAAAATACACCTGGAAGAGTGGAAATTTGTGGCTGGCTGCTCTAAACTCCTCCTCCAGAGAAATATTCTTCAAGTTTTGCTTGTTTTCCCTTTTTCTGAAGCTGCTAAAAGTGTCCTTCCACTGAGGCGCAACCTTGCTGAAAGGCTGGGGAAGAAGATGGAGATTCTGGAGAATGCTGACAAAGCACCAAAGAGAGGTACAGCTGCTGAGCAGCCTCCTGGGTTTGATGCACAGATTTGCTATTTAGCTTTGCTTTTTATCATTTCTGGTTCTTTTTGCCTCTGAACTGAGGGTTCAAGGTAGCTTTGAATCCCAGGGAGACGATTTCCTGTCTCATTTCCAGATGTGAACACAAAATTGAGATCTATGCAATGTTTCTACATTTTTCTGGTTTATCTTGCAGTTCAAGTCCCCAAGTCTCTGAAGGAGAGGCTAGGATTGCCCTCTGAACAAACCAGCACTGAGACAGGTAATATATGGATGCCTTCCCTTTTTTCTTGTTTGAGTGTCAATAAAGCCCTAAAAGTTAATTTTAAAAGTGTGTCTGATTCCTTTTGCTGGGCTGCTGAAGCTGTCCCTGGAGATCTCCTCTAGGTTTGTGTGTGTGTGTTGTCCTCTTGTACCTCATCAAAGTTTCATGCTCCTGCTCTGAGCTGTCAGAAGCTGCATTATGTTTATCCACAAGTAGAACAGAAAAGCTGCCAGGAGCAGGAATTTGAGATGCTAACAGAGAGACAAAATCTGGGAAAGTAACTAAATAGTAACTAAATAGTCTAATGTTGTGGGGGTTTTGTTTGGGTTTTTTGTTTATTTGGTTTTGTGGGGTTTTTATTATTGGTTTTTTGGTTTTGTTTTGGTTGGTTGTTTTTTTGTGTGTAGCCACTCTGGAAAGCACCAAAATGCAAGTGGCTTAAAGCAGGAAAATATTACTCAGAAGAGGAATCATCAGATGCATTGGTGGGAACAGAAGGAGTTTTCTTTAGTACTGTGACAAATTTTAGAGACTTTAAATATTGGATTCTCTTAAAATGGTGCTGCCTCTCTTTTTGTTGTTGTGACAGAGAAGGCTGCCAAGGCAGCAGGAGAAATCCATGTGAAAACTCTGGAGGAAATTCGTCTTGAGAGAGCTCATCAGAGACGAGGGGAGGCTCCAGCTAAAGCTCAGGCTGAAGGACGTTGTAAAACAGAAGACCCCAACCTGGGGACAAAACCCTCCCCTACAGTTCGTATCAGAGTCTTCTCAGGAGCCCTGGCTGAAAGAAAACACAAGCAAGTGGAAGAAGAGAAGCAAAAAGCAGAAGAGTTTCTCCCCAAGACAAAAGCTGAGGGTGAGCCCAAGAAGCAGAATGCACCAGCTCCAGCTGTGCCCAGCAAAGTGCAGCTGGCAGAGCCAGCAGGAAAAGCCAAGCCAGCAGGAGAGGTGAGGATTAAAACCTTGGAAGAAATCAAGCAGGAGAAAGCTCTGAGGATGCAGCAGAGCAGAGAAAATGTGCCAGCTCCAGCAGCACAGCCTCAGCCTGCCCCCACAGGGAGGAGACTGCTGAGGATCACAAAGCTCATAGGTAAGAGGATGATTTGCTCCCTGTCCTGGTGCTTTCCCCAGCAAACAAATTCAGTTTGCTCAGGGCTGGCTTTGCTTTTATCTTCTGTCTGTACAAGAGGAGAGAAGAGTTTAAGGCTACAAAGTCAAAGGGCAAAAAAGTGCCCAAATACACAACCATCTTATTTCCCATTAATGACACTGCAGTGTTTCCCACTGGAAAACTCATTCACTTTGTTGTCTCATTTTTCTCTTATGTTTTTTATTTGCCATCTGTGTCTGGTATGGGATCTTCCCTGTGCTGGATCCAGGTTTCCCTTCCTCTTTGGAATGTGTTGTTTAACTGAGCTGTGGATGTGCCTGTGTTTGCAAAGCAAGAACTTTGCAATGATGAAATTCAACAAGGGGAAGTGTAGAGTTTTGCATTTGGGGAAGAACAACACGATGTCCCAGTATAGGTTGGGGGCTGAGCTGCTGGAGAGCAGTGGAGGTGAAAGAGACCTGGGGGTCCTGGTAGACAAGAAGATGCCCATGAGCCAGCAATGTGCCCTTGTGGCCAAGAAGGCCAATGGCATCCTGGGGTGCATTAGAAAGGGTGTGGTTAGTAGGTCAAGAGAGGTTCTCCTCCCCCTCTATTCTGCATTGGTGAGGCCACACCTGGAGTATTGTGTCCAGTTCTGGGCCCCTCAGTTCAAGAAGGACAGGGAAGTGCTTGAAAGAGTCCAGTGCAGAGCTACTGAGATGATTAAGGGAGTGGAACATCTCCCTTATGAGGAAAGGCTGAGGGAGCTGGGTCTCTTTAGTTTGGAGAAAAGGAGACTGAGGGGTGACCTCATCAATGTTTTCAAATATGTAAGGGGTGAGTGTCAGGGAGATGGAGTTAGGCTTTTCTCAGTGGTGACCAGTGATAGGACAAGGGGTAATGGGTGTAAATTGGAGCATAGGAGGTTCAAGTTGAATATCAGAAAAAATTTTTTTACTGTAAGGGTGACGGAGCCCTGGAACAGGCTGCCCAGGGGGGTTGTGGAGTCTCCTTCACTGGAGACATTCAAAACCCACCTGGACACGTTCCTAGGGGATGTACTCTAGGGGGCCCTGCTCTGGCAGGGGGGGTTGGACTAGATGATCTTTCCAGGTCCCTTCCAACCCCTAGGATTCTATGATTCTATGATTCTATGAAAGCATGGAACAGCTCCCTGATGTGAGGGGCAGGGTTTGTCACAAATGGGTGTTCAACATCTCATGCTTAAAATTCTAGAAACTCTGGGATAAGAGTGAGTGAAGGGAAGAGAGCTTGGATGCAGCATGGATGCAGCTGTAGCCTTTCCCTCTGCTTCCTTACAGGCAGGAGGAAATGAACACAGCAAGGGAGATGAGTTTCTTTATTTCTCCTCTTGATAAAATGATTTTTTTGTTTTGTTTTGTTTTAAAGCCCCTGGAAGAGAAGAAAAGAAGATAGTGGAATTGAGCAAGCCTTCTGCCAGAGCTGCCTCTGCACCTGCAGAGGTGAGTCCTTTGTCAAGACATACTGATATTCACACAATCTCTGATAAATTCTGTCATGGTGGGTTTGTAACATGATTCATACTCCCAGTTTGAGCTGTTCCTACCTCCCTGCATGAGGCAAGCATCAAATCCTGTCGATTCCAGCAGCATTTCCAGACAAGGTTGTAATCCTCAAGCTTTAAATTACTGTGATTATACCTGACAGCAAGTAAGAAACCCTGTTAGCACCAGACAAAGTCCATGAGGCTCATGTGGAGGGAGTGTTTTTGTTCTCAGTGACTTTATTTGTCAGGCTTGAAGGATATTTTAAAATCCTGAAGTATATTTGAACAGAAAAGACTAAAGCTTGGTATTAGAGGCAATCAGCCTGTCAGTGAATGCTGTATTGCTGAGCTCATAGGACTTTTTGTTGCTTAAAATTAATACAGGAGATTACAGCTTGAGTCTTCTGCTCTATGAAAGGAGCTGCTGTGCTGGGAACTGGGGGCTTTTGAATCAGAATTTCCACAGCAAAGCCTGGAGCTTGTTCCAGGCAACTTTTTAAGGAAGAAATGTTTGATCTGAATACTATTAATGTGCTCTGTTCATGGAGCCATTTTGGAGGGATTGCCACTCAGATTTTCTTAATGAAATCTCCATAGATTTCTGTCCTGTTCACCCTCTCTTTTCTTCCTTTCCAGGCCTCTGATCAGAGTGCAGCCAACTCTAAAGTTCAGGTGAAGAGCCTGGAAGAGATCATGAAGGAGAAGAGGCAGCTGAAACAACGCCAAGAAGAGAAACCTCAGAAGGAAGCAGCTGCTGTGCCCCTTGAAAAAGCAACCAAGGATAAAACTCCAGCATCAGGGAGTCCTGAAGCCTCTGTGGTTTCAGGATCAGCTCATCAGCTTGCAAAGAAGGTATTGGGGAAATCTCCAGAAGATGGGATTGAAAGCTCAGGAAAGGATGGTGCAGTTGGAGCAGCAGGGAAACAAGCAGCTCAGCCTCCAGAAAGGAAAGCTAAAGGTAAGTGAGGTTCCCTTAGGTGCTGAAGGAAAAGCAGCAGATGACAGTTTTCACACTCTGGCTCCTTTTTGTCACTTGGTTGCTTCACTCTGTGGCTTGTTGGCAAACAGTTTCCTAGGTGGAAAATATTGCTGAGGAACTGGGAAATGGCAAGGTCATTGTTCTGGCCAAATGTAATTAACCAGGAGGATAATGGGACTGTCAAGAGAACCTGAGGGGGTTTGGTTTGGTTTTTTTTTTTTTTTTCCTGAGGCACAGGAAGGCTGTGTCAGTTCTTTCCTCCTTTTCCTCCAGCCAAATCTAAGGTGTGCCTGAAGCCTTTGGATGGGAAAGCTGCCTCCCCCACCAAGCAGACAGTGAAAAGGAAAGCAGCTGAGAGCCATCCCTCTGCTGTGGCTGCTGTGAAACCCTTGGGCACCACTGGTGGTGACACGAAGGAGCCTTCAGCTAAAAAAGCAGTTGTGGTAAGGAGAGGGGCTGGGGCAGTACTGGGTCCCTGCTAAAATTTATCCCCAGATTTTACCCTCCTCTTGAAGTAAAGATGGAAAAAAACAAAATGTTCTACAGGTCTCTGTTCCCTTTCAAATGCAGCAGTGACCTGCAGGGTGGTTTTAGTACCTTGGTGTTTTTTAATAGCTGGGTGGCAGCATTTATTTAGGACTCTGCTGTGGTTTCTCTGAAGTGTGAAGGATTTTTGGGGTTCCTCAGGAAGACACAAGGTGATTAGAGCAGTGACTTAGGAGCATCCTGGCTCTGTGATGGGGTTTAAAGAGCAGTGACTTAGGAGCATCCTGGTTCTGTGATGGGGTTTAAGGTTCAGCAGTGTCAGAGGAGAAGCAGAGCAGGAATCTCCTGTTACTTGTGTCTCAGAACTCCTCTCTCCTTCCTAGGCTGTTGTTCCTGCCTTGCCAGAGGACAACCCAACCTCCAAACCTGGCAGAGGAAAACGTAAAAGCAGGTAACAGCCACAGTGTGTTCTTCTCCATCAGTGTCTTTCATATGAAACATGAGGCTTATTTCACATGTGGAAAAATCAGGGTTTGGAGAAAATTGCCAAAAAAATCCCCCAAAGGTACAGTTAAGCTGCAATAATTTTCTTGCAGCCCTCAGGAATGCTGCTTTAGATTCTTTTCTTAAACTGCTTCAAGTTGGTGCAGCTTTGCAGTGACTCCTTGGGTTTTCTGAATGCCTGCAGAGCTTGACTTCCTAACCCTTGTACTGCCAAATTAACAAAGTGACTCTGGCTACAAAAACTTGAACCTTCTTTGCCAGATGCTGGTGGTTAAATGCCCAGACTGAAAAAAGATAAAACCCAGGCAACTCTCAGCAAGACAAGAGGGCACAAGAGGTCTCAAGTTGTGCCAGGAGAGGTTTAGGTTGGACATTGGAAAGAATTTCTTTCTGGAGAGGGTGATCAGACACTGAAGCTGAAGAGGAAGCTGAAGAGGAGGCAGCAGTGTGCCCAGGTGGCCAAGAAGGCCAATGGCATCCTGGGCTGGCTCAGGAACAGCGTGGCCAGCAGGTCCAGGGAAGGGATTCTGCCCCTGTGCTCAGCCCTGGGGAGGCCACAGCTTGAGTCCTGTGTCCAGTTCTGGGCCCCTCAGCTCAGGAAGGAGATTGAGGTGCTGGAGCAGGTCCAGAGAAGAGCAAGGAGGCTGGGAAGGGATCCAGCACAAGTCCTGTGAGGAAGGGCTGAGGGAGCTGGGGGTGTTGAGGCTGGAGAAGAGGAGGCTCAGGGGAGACCTCATCACTCTCTCCAACTCCCTGAAAGGAGGTTGGAGCCAGGGGGGGGTTGGGCAGATATCCGTGGGACAAGAGGGCATGGACTAAAGAATTTTTTCCTAATATCCAACCCAAACCTCCCCTGGCAGAGCTGAAGCTCTGCCAGGGGAGGTTTGGGTTGGATATTAGGAAAGAATTCTTTGCAGAGAGGGTGCTCAGCCATTGGAATGGGCTGCCCAGGGAAGGGGTGGATTCTCCATCCCTGGAGATATTTCAAAAGAGCCTGGATGTGGCACTCAGTGCCATGGGCTGGGAACCACGGGGGGAGTGGAGCAAGGGTTGGACTTGATGAGCTCTGAGGTCCCTTCCAACCCAGCCAATTCTAGGATTCTGTGATTCTATGAACTCCAAGAGGAACCCCAGGATGATGGAATAACAACCCCTGTGTAAGGCTGTGGTGTAGGAGGGGTTAACTGCAGCTGGTTTGCAGAAAACCTCAGTCTAAGGAATGTCACACACATTGATTTGCTCTTTCTTTGCCTTCCAAGTCCTGAGCTGCATCCTGGGAGCCAGGCAGAGCTGGTGCCACAGTCAGAAGTCTCCAGCTCCACTTCAGCTTCCCCAGCAGCTGCCAAGACCCGGAGGTTGAGCTCTACAGGGGCTGGGAAAGCACCTTTGTCTGTAGAGGATGACTTTGAGAAGCTTATTTGGGAAATCTCAGGAGGCAAACTGGAAGCAGAAATTGACCTGGACCCAGGGAAGGATGAAGATGACCTTCTTCTGGAACTTTCTGAGATGATTGACAGCTGAGCTGCAGAGTCTTAAGGGTTTGCATTTTGTTTTTTTTTTTTTTTAAAAAAAAAAAAAAAAAAAAAAAAAAAAAAAGAAATTAAAACTCTTCTGTTGTTGGATACCTGGAGGTGATCCTTTTTCTAACTGAGGCTTTACAAGGAGTCTTAAAGCACAGTTGAACTGGTAGAAACTGGCAGTATCTGCACTCAGTTGTCCTAAATTTCCCTGCTGGTCAGAGTCCAAGTCCTGCACATCCATTCTGTCACTGCCTTCAAGGTGAAGAGGACAAAGCACTTGGTGATTTGGGGACAGAAATGTTCATTTACAGACTGGTGGCTGTGAACTGATCTCAGTGATGCTCAGAAGGCAAAAACTTCAAAGCTTCTTCCTTCCTCCTCCTCCTCCTCCTTTGGCAAAGTTCAACATCCTCACGTTTCAGAGCTTTGGGATTCTGAGTTCTTGGACAGTTGATACCCAAAACCTGGAGTTACTGTGTCAACTCTTGAGTTTTGTTGATGTTGAAATTCATCTTTTTTTTGGGGGGGGTAACTTCATGAAACTGTCAGGGTGGGAGGGAGCAGAGTGGTTGATGACAACTCTTTGGGACCAAACAGGGGTGGTGGGGGGTGAGTCCTTTCAGCCTTACTGTGAATTTTCAGGGATGACACAATATTGGTGTGAAAAGCAGCAGCTTTGGGGTGCCCTTAACCCCCCCCTCTTGTTTTGTTGCACTGTACCAAAGCTGAGGAGGGCTGGGGGGGTGTGGGGGGGTTTGGTGCTTTTTACCAGTGTTCAGTTTCTGGGCTGGGGGGTCAGGATTCTCCTTTTAACCTGCAGTAAATTGGGAAATGAGGAATTGGTTTAAGTGCCTCCTGGTTCCCAGCATCACTCCCCGAGCTGCCCCTTGGTCTTCTGCTTGAGCTCAGGTTCCACCTCTGCCACTTTGGGGGCAGCAGGGGACAGGGACAGTGATCTGGGAAGCTGGGATTGCTGCAGGACCATCCCTGCTCCCTTTTTGGCCACGTCCTGGGGATCCTCCTGCTGGAAAAGAACTTGGATGCTGCAGGGGTCCCCCTGAAGCTGGGACAGGGGGTGTGTTGTGTGCCCTGCCCCGGTCAGCATTGTCCCTAGCAGATGTATTTGGAATTATTTTCTTCAAATTGGAAGAACTTTAATCTCTTGTGAAGCTCTTGGGGACCCCCAGACCTTTCCAGAGGAGAAATGTGGGAGTTGGATGTAAATAATTTCTCTTTGGAAAAAAAAAAAAAAAAAAAAAAAAAAAATTGTGTGCTTTCATCTACCACGGGGATGTCCTTGTTCCTAGAGGAAAGATTTGATACCAAAACAGTGAAAACTGCTGTTCTGGCTCCAGAAGGGTCACCCAAGCCTTCGTCCTGCTGAAGGATTTTTCTCCTGCTGGGATTTCTTCTTGGAAGCTGGGAATGACTCCTGGGGAGAGGAAGAGCTCTGGCACGGAAGGTTTCCTCATGGCTGCTTTTCTCCTGCTCTCTCAGCCTTTGTCACCATCACTCTTTGTCCCGGGAGCCCCGGGGCTCCTTCTGCGCCGTGATTTCTGTAAATATTTTTATTCTTCCATTTTATATTTGTATTTAAGGGACTGTATGAACCCCAGCCTGGCCTCCTTACCCCCCAGTTGAACCCCTTCCCCCCACACCAGTTAACCCTTTTTAAATAAACCTCCCACAGGAGACCCACGGCTCTTTCCTCTCTGGGGGGGGTTGGGTGGGGTTTTTTGGGGTGGGGGGGTGCGGAATTCCGGAATTCCCCCCAAATCGCTACGCGGAGCAGTCGAGTCGGTCCTCCCAGCCTCCTAGAGCGGCCGGCGGGGAGGGGAGGGGGGAGCGCAGGGTCCGCCTCTATCCCAGCGCTCCTTGCGCGCTCCCGCCCTTCTCCGCTTCCGGCGGGAGAGTGCGGGGAGGCGGCGGCCATGGCGTACCGGGGGCAGGGCCAGAAGGTGCAGAAGGTGATGGTTCAGCCCATCGTATCCTTCCTGAGGAGAGAGAAGAGAGCGGGGGCGGGCTCGGGGCGGCGGGGAGGGCGGGAGGAACGAGGCGGGGGGGAAGCAGCCGCGGTGCCGGCCCCTGAGGTAACCAAAGCCCCGGGGCCTCCGGGCCGTGTTGGGTCCTTAACGCTCCGCTCCAGAACCTGATCTTCCGCTACCTTCAGAACGTGAGTACCGGGCCGGGTTAGGGAGCAATGGGCTCGTTCTGCTTGGGGGGTTCCCCGGTTCGGAGCTGGGTTTCAAACCGCGTTTTGTTGAAGCGCGGAACAGCAGCGCTGTTGGTTCCTCCTCGCTCCGGGGAGCGGGCGTGGGGCCCTGGGACCTTTCTGAAATGTGCAGAAAACCTTCAGAGAGTAACATCGCAGCTCGGAGAGAGCTGGGGGTGGGCTGGGGGTTGTTTCTCTGGGTGCTGCAGAGCCAGGGTGGGAATGAGGGAGGAAGGAAATTGCCTGAAGTGTTGACGTCCCTTTTTTTCCTCTCCTTTTCCCGACGTTTACAGCGGTCCAGGATCCAGGTGTGGCTCTATGAGCAAGTGAACATGAGGATAGAAGGCTGCATCATTGTAAGCCTCAGGGTTTCCTTCTGCTCTTCTCTTCTTTGTGCTTTTTAATTCAGCCCCATAAAGCTCTTTCTTTCCTGACAAGAAAACTCAGCGTGGAGGGGAGGGGGGAATTCCTTGCATTGCCCAGCCCTGGGGGACTGGTGATGATTTGTGGGGTTGCTGATGGGGTTATGCTGAGTGGCTGCTTTTTTTGGGACGATTTTTAGGGCTTTGATGAATACATGAACTTGGTGCTGGATGATGCAGAGGAAATTCACTCCAAAACCAAATCCAGGAAGCAGCTGGGTGAGTCCCTGGAGCCTGCTGGGTGCCTGAGTGCCAGACACCAGCACCTGGGAGTCCAAAACACCTGGAAAATGGGGAGTTTGAAGCCTGGGGAGTGGCTGCTGGGCCAGGGCTTGGTGTTTTGCTGTTCCTTGAGCTGGTTTGGTTGAACCTGCAGGGAAATTCTGCCTCTGCCTGGGGCCAGTTTTGGGTTTTTTGATGTGTGCAACAATGAGGGGGGCTGGGGGGCTGCAGTGAAACTCCTGCAGCTTCCTCTGACTCTGTGCCAGGTGCTGGAGCTGAGGTTGTGTCTGACAGGGCTGGGAGTTGTGAGCAATCCCAGAATGGGCTGGGTTGGAAGGGACCTCAGAGCTCATCAAGTCCAACCCTTGCTCCACTCCCCCCGTGGTTCCCAGCCCATGGCACTGAGTGCCACATCCAGGCTCTTTGGAAATATCTCCAGGGATGGAGAATCCACCCCTTCCCTGGGCAGCCCATTCCAATGCCTGAGCACCCTCTCTGCAAAGAATTCTTTCCTAATATCCAACCCAAACCTCCCCTGGCAGAGCTTCAGCTCTGCCAGGGGAGGTTTGGGTTGGATATTAGGAAAAAATTCTTTAGTCCATGCCCTCTTGTCCCACGGATATCTGCCCAACCCCCCCTGGCTCCAACCTCCTTTCAGGTAGTTGTAGAGAGTGATGAGGTCTCCCCTGAGCCTCCTCTTCTCCAGCCTCAACACCCCCAGCTCCCTCAGCCCTTCCTCACAGGAATTCTGCTGGATCCCTTCACCTCCTTTGGGCCTCCATCTCCTTCCTGAATTTTGGGGCCCAGAACTGGACACAGGACTCAAGCTGTGACCTCCCCAGGGGCAGAATCCCTTCCCTGGGCCTGCTGGCCACGCTGTTCCTCATCCAGGATTCCATTGGGATTCTTGGCTACCTGGGCACACTTGGAATGTTGAACCTCATCCCGTTGGGATCATCCCAACCTCCTTTCAGGGAGTTGGAGAGAGTGATGAGGTCTCCCCTGAGCCTCCTCTTCTCCAGCCTCAACACCCCCAGCTCCCTCAGCCCTTCCTCACAGGACTTGTGCTGGATCCCTTCCCAGCCTCCTTGCTCTTCTCTGGACCTGCTCCAGCACCTCAATCTCCTTCCTGAGCTGAGGGGCCCAGAACTGGACACAGGACTCAAGCTGTGGCCTCCCCAGGGCTGAGCACAGGGGCAGAATCCCTTCCCTGGACCTGCTGGCCACGCTGTTCCTGAGCCAGCCCAGGATGCCATTGGCCTTCTTGGCCACCTGGGCACACTGCTGGCTCCTGTGGAAGGACACATGGCCAAAGATGGGAAGGAATGGGATGTTCCTGATCCCAAACTTCTCACATCACCTCCTGGCACCTCTGAACTGTGTCCTGGGAGGGTCCCCAGGTCTGGGGTCTCTCTGATCCCCCCCTTCCCCTTCTCTGTCTTCCAGGTCGGATCATGTTGAAGGGGGACAACATCACCCTGCTCCAGAGTGTTTCCAACTAGGATTTTGTGCTGAGGAGGGAATAAAATGCAGGAGGAGGAGCAGGAGCACTCCTGAGGGGCAGAGGATGTGTGTGGGGCAGAGCTGAGAACTTCATTTTTCCTTTGGGGAGGTAATTTTGGGGGTTTTGTTTTTTGGGGGATTTTTTTGTAGTCTGAAACACGTGGCAGTGTAATTCCAAATAAATGTTTTTCACTTGGAATGTTTTTCACTTGGAATGGAGCTCTCCTTGCTTCCAGTCTCCTGGGCTCACACTGGGGCTCTGCCTGGAGCCTGAGGTGGAACCAGAGCCACAAGTGTGAGGGGTTGGGGTTGGGCTGTGGTAACCCCACGTTTATAAACCTTTATAAAAATGATTTTTAGGTCACAGAGGGCAGTTGGTTTGGATTAAATCTCTCTAAATTCCATTTTCCTTTGGGATGTCTCTAGAGGGAACCATGGGAGTGCTGAAGTTGGGAGCTCAGATGTCTCAGGGATTTTTTTTTTCATGTTTTTTTTCATGTTTATATGTTTTATGTTTTTATCCATCACGAGGATGGGGATGTTCTGATGTTCTGTTTAAGTTTCCACAAGAGCTGGGCTGCTGATCAGCTCCACAAAAGCCCAAATTCCCTGGCTTGGCACTGTCAGTCCCCTCTGCTGCTTTTCTGGTGTAAAAAGGGGGGAAAAAGGGAGTTTTGGGCTGGAATTGTAACTCCAGGTTCCCTCAGTGAGGAGAAATCTCTTGGTCCCCAGGCTGCCCCAGACACCAGCTCGTGAGTTGGGGTGGTTCAGAACTTGGCTCTTGTGCATCATTTAAAGGCTGAAAGTGAAGAAATTGAAGATTTCTGCCTCAAAGGGAAGAAATTCCTCAGGATCCAGGCAGAGAACCCCCCCTGCCTGCCCCTCCCCTCCCATCCCCAGGAATCAGCATCAGGTTCCAGGGACATTTCATGGGATCTGTGGCTTTGTGCTCCCCTGTTCCCAGGACACAAACCAGGCAGGGCCCCTCCTGCTGCTCCTGCTCTGCCCTCAGGGGCTGCAGGGACCAGGAGGAATCCCCTGGTGCTGGCAGCACCTCCAGACTCTGCCCCCAGCACCCGGGGGTTCCTCTGCTCTCCAGGTGGTGGAATCCAAGCCCAGGGTCAGCAGATGGGAGAGGGGAGAGGGGAGAGGGGAGAGGGGTGAGGGGAGAGGGGTGAGGGTGAGGGGAGAGGGGGGAGGGGAGAGGGGTGAGGGGAGAAGGGAAAGGGGAGATGGGAGAGGGGAGATGGGAGAGGGGTGAGGGGAGATGGGAGAGGGGTGAGGGGAGAGGAGAGATGGGTGAGGGGAGATGGGAGAGAGGTGAGGGGAGATCGGAGAGGGGTGAGGGGAGAGGGGTGAGGGGAGATGGGAGAGGGGTGAGGGGAGAAGGAGAGGGGAGATGGGAGAGGGGAGAGGGGAGATAGGAGAGGGGTGAGGGGAGATGGAGAGCGGAGAGGGGTGAGGGGAAAGGGGAGAGGGGTGAGGGGAGATGGGTGCTGGGTGAGGGAGATGGGAGAGGATGAGGGAAGAGGGGAGAGGGGAGATGGGTGAGGGGAGAGGGGAGAGGGGTGATGGGTGAGGGGAGATGGGTGAGGGGTGCTGGGTGCTGTGAGGGAGGAGCCCAGGCCAGGCAGCTCTGAATCATCTCGCCAGGTCCCCAGGTGGTGCCGTGCAGGGGTGTGGGGGCTGCAGGAGCTGTGGAGCTGCAGAAACCCCGCGTGGGGGTGGGGTGGGGGGGGTGGGGGTGTCAGCAGCAGCCCCTCAGCTCCTGCCCAGGGAGCAGGAATGGAGCTTCCAGGCTCTGCCTCGTGCTTGCCCACAACACCCCCAATCCTGTTTTCCCAAGGATTCCCTGTCCCCATCAGACCCTCAGTGCTGACTCAGCTTAAATGCTTGTTGATTTTTTGGATTTTTTTTTTATTTTTAATTTTTTTAAATTTTTTTAACCCCGAATCTTTCCACCTCCCCGAGAGTTTCCGAGCTGCAGGCACTAAGGAAGTTACACGGGAGCAGCTGGAAGTTTGTGCAAAAAAAACCCAAACAAAACATAAAAACATAAAAACCCCAAACCAACAAACAAGCACCCCCAAAAAAACCCCCAAAAATAAAAAGAAATCTGTGTGCAGGAGAGCGGCAGGGACAGAAGGGGGAGCTGCGGGCTCGGGTCTCTGCCCCGCGGGATCGCGGAGTTCCCGGGCAGCTCTCAACCAACCGGGAAGAAAGGAAAAGGGGCTGGGGAGGGGGGGGTGGCTCTTCCAAACACTTCCCGGAACAAACGGGCCGCCTGGGTCTCCCGGTACCGGTACCGGCACCACCTGCTGCAGAACGGGATGAGGAGGAGGAGCAGGGCAGAGGGAAAACTTCCAGCTGGGCTCTGTGTTTAGCAAAGCCCTCCTTGGCTTCCCTGCTGGGCTTTGCTTATTCGGTTTGATTTTTTTTGCAAATTGTACTTTTCCAGAACATGCAAATTCCTTTCCCTCCCGCGTGGGGGTGGGGAGGGTGTCAGGGCTCTGTTGGAAAGAGAAGCCTGGAGGTGGCATCCTGAGGAGTGTCCCAGCTGCTGGGTCATTCCCGTGGGATGGGATCCCACCCACCCGTGGGGTTCACACCTCTCCAGGAAACCCAGTGCCACGGGGGGGCTTTGCAGGAAGTTTTCTTCCTGCTGCTCAGCCCTCTGGGGATCTGTCACAGCCAGAATGCAGCTGCTGGGAGGTGCAGGTACCACCCCACTGAGCCACAGGGTCTTGTGGGAATGGAGCCGACTCTTTCTCCCAAAAAATGATGAGGTTCAACATTCCAAGTGCTGGGTCCTGCACTTTGGCCACAACAACCCCATGGGGAGCTCCAGGCTGGGCACAGAGTGGCAGAAAGGGAGCTGGGAGTCTGGATTGCCAGGAAGCTGAAGAGGAGGCAGCAGTGTGCCCAGGTGGCCAAGAAGGCCAATGGCATCCTGGGCTGGCTCAGGAACAGCGTGGCCAGCAGGTCCAGGGAAGGGATTCTGCCCCTGTGCTCAGCCCTGGGGAGGCCACAGCTTGAGTCCTGTGTCCAGTTCTGGGCCCCTCAGCTCAGGAAGGAGATTGAGGTGCTGGAGCAGGTCCAGAGAAGAGCAAGGAGGCTGGGAAGGGATCCAGCAGAATTCCTGTGAGGAAGGGCTGAGGGAGCTGGGGGTGTTGAGGCTGGAGAAGAGGAGGCTCAGGGGAGACCTCATCACTCTCTCCAACTCCCTGAAAGGAGGTTGGAGCCAGGGGGGGTTGGGCTCTTTTCCCAGGCAACTCTCAGCAAGACAAGAGGGCACAAGAGGTCTCAAGTTGTGCCAGGGGAGGTTTAGGTTGGACATGAGAAAGAATTTCTTTCTGGAGAGGGTGCTCAGCCATTGGAATGGGCTGCCCAGGGAAGGGGTGGATTCTCCATCCCTGGAGATATTTCCAAAGAGCCTGGATGTGGCACTCAGTGCCATGGGCTGGGAACCACGGGGGGAGTGGATCGAGGGTTGGACTTGATGAGCTCTGAGGTCCCTTCCAACCCAGCCAGTTCTAGGGTTCTGTGATTCTATGATCCAGGGACTGAGAACCTTTTCCTGCAGTGCTGCTGGGACAGAGCTCTCTTCCATGCAGCATTCCAGTTTTGAGACCATTGTACTGACCCTGGAGGCAGGGGAGAGCCCAGGCAGATCAGGCTGGGCTCTGCAATGCTTGGTTTTTTATTGTTTTTTTCGTTCTTAAAACTTGTAGCACTTTTGACAGCCCTGGAAGGTGCTTTGTGTAAATATTTGTCCCTTTGCTCTGCCTGTGGCTTTGGGGTTCTGGGAAAAAGGCTCCAGTTCTTCCCTCTTGCACTTGGGAATTGCTTGGCCTGGCCCAGCCCAGTCCTTGTGCAGGATGAGGCTCTGTGCTTGTGAAAGAGCCCTCCGAGGAGGGGGGCAGAGTGCTCCTGATTTTCCAGAGGGAAACATTCTCCCTGGGGTTCTCTGGTAAGCTGTAATGATTTGTAGGACAAAATCGTTTTTTCTGTGTGCTTGAACCTAACCCTTACACCCAGCCAGCCTGCAGGTTGGTGCCTTCCTGGCTCTTGGGAAGTGAAGTTGCATTTGAGCTCAGGCCCTGAGGGATGCAGTGGGCTCCATCCTTGGCCAGGACCTGGGGCTGTGTTGGCAGGAGCCCCCCAAACACCTCCTGGCTCTTTGCTGAGCTTGGGCTCCCTTCAGCTTTTCCCTTTCTTTCCAGGTCTGGAACTGTCTGAGTGTCTGGAAAATCAGTCAGTGGGGAGGGTGTAGCTGTGGGGGCTGTACAGGGGGAAAATCCCCCCCTGCCCCATTGATCTCACCCATCTGCCTTGTCCCCCAAGCCTCACCACCTCCTGCCTTCCCTGTGCATTATCTTGGAACAGCACTGGGATGTTTTAAGGATTCTGTGCCTAAAAATAAGAGTATCAGACACCAGGGGAAGGTCAAGGGCTTGAACAGCTTAGAAGCTGTCCCCTTAGGGCAGCATCTGAGAATGGAAAACTTGTGTGGAGGGTAGAGGCAGGAGCAGCCTTAATGCTTTCTGAAATTCCCTGCCTGTCCTTCTTCCAGACCCACACGGGGATGGAACCGTTTGGGATGGTTTTTGCCATTTTTTTTTTTTCCTCCCTGGGCAATAAAACTGATCCCATCTTTGGCTGGAGAGGGGGTTGATCCCCATCAGAAGCAGAGAGGATTCTGTGAGGAGAGGGGATCTGCTGGGCAGTCTTTTTGCCCTTTCTCCCCCCTCCAAAAAAAAAAAAAAAAATCCTTGCAGAAGGGCTCTGGTCACACAACAATGCCAAAATCTGGCTCCAGCAGGTTTTGTTGGTGGCTGTACCCTCCCTTGGCAGCCCACACACAAGGTGCCCAGCATGCTTGCCCCCCCGTTGGGCCTTTTCACATTCATACCCACCAGGGGCATCATTACCATTGTTTGTA
Organism: Heliangelus exortis; assembly: GCF_036169615.1. Lineage (NCBI taxonomy): Eukaryota > Metazoa > Chordata > Aves > Apodiformes > Trochilidae > Heliangelus > Heliangelus exortis. Next base: position 4,576,786 of record NC_092446.1, read on the forward strand.
ACATCTCTTGGAAAAATGAGTCATGGGCACTCTGCCTGCCCTCAGCAGGGAGACTCTGCCACATGAGCAGCAGCAGCACAGCCCTGCTCCCTCCCATTCCAGTGGGGCCCTTCCTGCAAGGAGCTGGACTTGGTTGGGTCAAGTGGGTTGATGGTGCTGGTTTTGCTGCTTTTTCCTGCCAGGGGTAACCTGGGCTTTGGGGGAAGTGTTTCTTCTCCCATTCCCCACCATTTCAAAGCCTGGATGGAGCTCAGCCCGAGGTGGCTTTGCAAAGTCACCCAAAAGACCACCCTGTTCCCAGACTTCCCTCCCATGCCTTGAGCCCAAGCCTCCAGATTTACCTATTGGATGAAATCTTGAGGCAAAACAAAATATTTAAGCCCAATTTTCCTGCACTTGTCTTTGAGGCCACGTTCCCACCCAGCACAGTAGGAACTTTCCTGGGCTTCTCCCTCAACACCAGCCTTTTGTCTGTGACTGGGGTAGGGATGGTTACTGAGAGCTCTGCTGTCACCCAGCTGCAGGATTTGGGGTCTGGGGGTGGTAAGACAAAGCCACGGGATAGCTTCAGGGTTGGGCTGTTTATTTTCCTCACAAGGAAGTGTTTATTAAGACCAGGATGCTCGGGTCCCATCCAGCCTCTGCCCATCTCACAGGCCTGGGTCTGCAGAAGGCTTTGCTCAGGATCCCTGCAGGTCCAGCCCTGAGCTTCAGAATGTTCTTGTGTCTGCTCTTCTGCTGCCTCTTTGTGAAACAGGAGCAATATCCCAGTCCCTGGGGATGGAGATGGCTGATGGGGTGGTGTGATGGCCTCTGAGCACTGACTGCTGCCAGGCAAGCTGCTCTGTAAATAAATCCCAGTTTTTTCCAGGGATTCTTCTTCCCTGTGCTCCCCATTGGGTGGGTTATGGGGACTGTTCAGGTGGTTTTTTCACTAAAAACTGACCTCAGCCTAAGCCAGGTCCAGCTGGTGGGGGATCTCCCAGGCTTGCTGGACCTCAGGTGTATTCCAGACGTTCAGATGCTACGAACCAGAGGGGAAGTTTGACCCTGTCACCGGTGTCCCCTACTTCTCAGGGACATCCAGAGTCCCCCTGCACCTGCAGAGTTGTTCCTGGGGCTTTGCCACATGCAGGTGTTGGGGGGGGACAGGAGGGCAGCCCCAGTGTGTTGGGGTTGGGCTGTGGAGGGAGCAGTGCCCCGGGTACTGACATCTGCTCCTGCCAGGGCTTTGTTCTGTTGCCCCCCTGCCCCCTCCCCGGGGTGTTCGGTGTTTTGGAGCCCATCCCTTTATCAGAAATCAACAACGGAGTTAATATTCATCTGAGGAAGTGAGATGGTATCAGAGGCCAAGGTGGGCTCCGAAATGGGTGCTGGAGACATGGGGGGGGAGAGGGTGAGGAGTGGGGGAGGCTGCGGTGGGAGCTCTTTATCTGAGAGGAAATGGTGCTGTTTGAGGGGAAGAGAATGTGTCTGTGTGTGTCTGTGTCTGTCTGTCTGTCTGTGTCTGTGTGTGTGTGTGTGTCTGTGTCTGTCTGTCTGTGTGTGTGTCTGTGTGTGTCTGTGTGTCTGTGTGTCTGTCTGTGTGTCTGTCTGTGTGTCTGTGTGTGTGTCTGTCTGTGTGTCTGTCTGTGTGTGTGTCTGTGTGTCTGTGTGTGTGTCTGTGTGTCTCTGTCTGTCTGTCTGTCTGTGTCTGTGTGTCTGTCTTTCTGTGTGTGTGTCTGTCTGTGTGTCTGTCTGTCTGTGTGTGTGTCTGTGTGTCTCTGTCTGTCTGTCTGTGTGTGTCTGTGTGTCTCTGTGTGTCTGTGTCTGTGTGTCTGTCTGTGTGTGTCTGTGTGTCTGTCTGTGTGTGTCTGTGTGTCTGTGTGTCTGTGTGTCTGTCTGTGTGTCTGTCTGTGTGTAAATAACCCTTGGCAGGAGCAGGAGAGCCCCCAGAGCAGGATGGGCTGGCTGCCAGCTCTAGAGCTTGGGTGGGGTGGGCAGGGTGCAGCCCTTGGGGTGCTGTCCCCAGGGATGGGTGCCCTTGGTACCCAGCAGTGCTTGGTCTCTGCGAGCTGAGGGAGGAACCATCACCTTATTCCATGGCAGGGACACAAGGCCTGGGAGCAGAGGGCTGGAGGCTGTCACTGCTGCCTTGCCAAGAGCTCTAATTATACCTGATCTGGTTTTCCCAAGTAGCTTCTATTGATCCCCAATAAATTCCCCGGGTGCTTTTTCCAGAAATCAGTCCTGGGGGCATTAGAGAGGCAAGGTCCACCTTCCTCTTCTGATAAGAAGCAGGGGGAAATCCCAGGATTAAAACCTAAACAAACCAACCTGAGTTGGATTTACACCTTTATTGGCAGCAGCTGCTTCCCTCCCTTTGAAAAACCCCAAACCCTGGTGTTTGTTCTTGTGAAACTGAGCTTGGTCTGGGGCTGCTGATCACCTTGGCTGGGTTTTCACCTCCTGAGGATGATAAGAGTGGGGGGTCAGCCAGCCCAAGGTGCATTTGGGTGGTGGGGAAAGATGCTCAGCAGCAGCTGATGTGAGCCTGTCCCTGGCTCAGCCCTCGGGGGAGAGGGCAGGGGGCCAGGGAGATGGGGATGGAGCAGGAGGGGATGAGCCAAACCAGCTCAGGGCCCTCTTTCTCTCTCCATGTCATCCAGGAGGGTGGTCAGACCCCTGGGGACAGGGCCCAGCTCCCTGCGTGGGGGCAGAGCAGAGCAGAGCAGCAGAGCTGTCCCAGGCTGATGGAATTTCTGTGGGTTGGGTGTCCTCCCCCCCAACCTCCTTCTCCCAACCAAATCTTCCCAGTATTGCTTTTCCCAACCCCGGCCCCCTCCTGGGGCTCAGCCTGGATGAGTTCCCTCCCTTCCCCAGCTGTTGTCAGCAGCCTCATGGTTAAGGCTGGCACTGGGGAGATCAGATCTCTTTCCTGCTCCATCAATCTCCCAGCCCACCTCCGGCACCTCCTGATGTGCCAGGGCAGCCACAGGCTCTGGGGGGGGCTCAGCTGTGGCTTGGAGGCTGCTCCCTGCTCCTTCCCCCTCCCCCAGCTTTTACATAGCACCCAGATTTATTTTTTGCATAGGAAGGAGCTATGCAAAGAGATCCTGGGCTTGGGGTGCTGCACAAACAGGGACCCGAGGCCACACTGTCCTTCCCTGAGTCCCTTTGTTGCTACCAAATCCCTTTTCTTGGGTACTGGTGGAGAAGTTGGGTGGAAAACAGCAAATGCTCTGTGTGCCAGGGGGATTTTTGTCTTTGGGGGGTGCTGGGTGATGAGAGAAGGCAGCAAAACCCTCGAGATGTTGCAGGGTGACCACAGTTCACCTCCTGTGGGTATGGAGAGGGGAGCAGCAGAAAACACCACTGGGAAGCTGTGGGGCCACAGCTCTGCCCAGCAAAACACCTCCCTGGGCTGCTCCCTCCTGGCTCGGGTTCCCAGCAAAAAGGCTGAGTGGGATTTTTTTTGTGTGTGTTTCCCCTCTCTATCCCTGCCACAAGTTTGCTGGAGTCTGTGGGGATGGAGCAGGCATCAGGGTGAACCCTCCCTGTGCTCACCCCATCTCTGTGGGGGTCTCTGTGTGCTCCCCACTGGCATGGGTGGTCCTGGTCCCTCTGTCTGTGGGGTGGGGGTCTCTGTGTGCTCCCCACGGGGATGGGGGTGGTCCTGGTCCCTCTGCCCGTGGGGTGTGGGGGCTCTGTGTGCTCCCCATTGGCATGGGGGGTGGTCCTGGTCCCTCTGCCCGTGGGGTGTGGGGGCTCTGTGTGCTCCCCATGGGAATAGGGGGTGGTCCTGGTCCCTCTGCCCGTGGGGTGTGGGGGCTCTGTGTGCTCCCCATGGGAATAGGGGGTGGTCCTGGTCCCTCTACCCGTGGGGTGTGGGGGTCTCTGTGTGCTCCCCATGGGAATAGGGGGTGGTCCTGGTCCCTCTGCCCGTGGGGTGTGGGGGCTCTGTGTGCTCCCCATTGGCATGGGGGGTGGTCCTGGTCCCTCTGTCTGTGGGGTGTGGGGGTCTCTGTGTGCTCCCTACAGGGATGGGGGTGGTCCTGGTCCCTCTGCCCGTGGGGTGTGGGGGTCTCTGTGTGCTCCCCATTGGCATGGGGGGTGGTCCTGGTGCCTCTGTCTGTGGGGTGTGGGGGTCTCTGTGTGCTCCCCACGGGGATGGGGGGTGGTCCTGGTCCCTCTGCCCGTGGGGTGTGGGGGTCTCTGTGTGCTCCCTACAGGGATGGGGGTGGTCCTGGTGCGTCTGTCTGTGGGGTGTGGGGGTCTCTGTGTGCTCCCCATTGGCATGGGGGTGGTCCTGGTGCCTCTGTCCATGCTGTGCTGGGCTGTGCCCTGGCCAGTGTGTGTGCCCAGGCAGGCTGCAGGGTGCTGTCTTTTTGGAAAGGGTGGTGGGGAGGGGGTGGGGAAGCCAACACGCCTGCCTCGTTATTTAGTGTCCCACACACGGAGCCTGCCTGGCCCTCGGGAAACCTCCATCCACTGCTCGGCTGGGATCTGCAGCGAAAGCAAACAATGGGATCCCCAGAGACAACAATGCCCCATTGTCCTTTGAAGCCATAACAATGAAACAATAGCCCACAGTCTGCTCCCTTTATTCCCAGGCACGCCCCCCCCGCAGCCCCGTCCCGCAGCCCCGGGGCTCACGCTGCCCCCCAGGACCCTCTGCTCGCTGTCCCCCTGCTCCCACGGCTTCCATCCTTGGTGCTGGGGTGAGTTTTGGGGTTTTTTCAGTTTTTTTTTTTTCTTTTTTTTGGGGGGGTGGGGTGTGTGTCTCCCTGTGACCTCCCCATCCACGCTCGGGTTGTGCCTGAGAGCTGAAGGAGGTGGCTTTGCAGTGGGCTTTGATCCTCGGGGTTTCATCAGCGGGGAGGGATGGAAAAATCCCCTTAGGTCAGGACGGAGCCCTGGAGAACAGCGGGGGCTTTGTTGTCTCCCGGGATGGCCACTTGTCGGCTCTCCTCGTCACAGCAACCCCTGAAAAGGTTTCCTGGTGCATCCTCCTCCTCCTCATTCCCACCCTGGTCGCGGCAGAGCCCCCCGGGTGCTCTATAGGAGAAGGGGTCTGGGGCAGGAGGGTGCAAGGGGTCCCCACTGTTGTCCCCACCATCCTGTAGGAGCTGGGGCACCTTCCAGCTGCTTCCCAGATGCCTCTGCTCTCTTCCCTCTGTCTCCTGCCTGCATCCCCAAGGATCAAGCCCTCAGCTGCTCTTTGCTGTCCCCAGAAGCTGCTGGAGGGGGTGTCAAGGAGCACAAAGTGGGAATCCCCCCCCTTGCTTTGCCTGATGGGCACCAGCAGAATGGGAGGGTGGGTGCCCACCCTGCATCCCCCAAGGTCCCTCTCAGAGGGCCCCCAATGAGGGAGGTGCTGGGGGGCAGTGGGAAAGCAGCCTCGGTGTTTCCTGCCATTCAATGTCACCTTGTCCCTTCCCTGGCTCCTGAAAAGCAGGGATGGGGGGGAGCCAAGGTTGTGTTAACCAGGAGCCACCGATTTTAGGGCCGGGACAGCCCGGGCAGGCTTGAATCTGGGGTGGGTAAGGGTTCAAATCCCCACCCTGGACCTGGGCACCGTGTCCCCAGCTGCGTGTGTGGCTCTGCCACCACCGTGTCCGTGTCAGCGTCCTGGACAGCAGCAGCTCCGGTCCCATTTGTCAGGGAGGCAGAGGGGAACCCGGTGTCCCCAAAAGCCACCACGGGAGCTCCCGGAGGCCCCGCTCCTCCCGGTTACCTATGGGCAGCCGAACCCACCTGAATGGGGAGAGAATGGAGGAGAAAAAAGAGCCCCGGAGGACTTTGTGTGTCCAACGGGCCCGGGAACAATCGCTAAATACAAATGGCAGAGAGAAAAGGGAGAGAGAGGGAGAGACAAAAGAAAGAACCCCGGCACAAAGGAGAGGAATGAAATGGTAAGTAAAGTCAAACAAAAAGGAGCCGGGCTGAGACAAAAGAAGGGAACAATATCCCCGAGGCAATAGGCTCCTGAACAATGGGGACAGTGACAGCGGCACAAAGGCTCAGTGTTTGCAAGTAGACGTTATCTCACACAGCCACTGGCAGCCCTGGCCCTGGCGCTTCTATTTTCAGGGATGCTTTTGTGCTGTGCTGAACAATATTCCTTGCATGGCTGCAGATAGAGAGATGAGGGGGCTTTGCTTCTTTTTTTTTTTTTTTTTGCTTTTGTTGTTTTTTGGTTTTGTTTTTTTTATTTTATTTTTTATTATTTGCCTTCCCGGTGCCAGCTCTGGTCTAAGGACAGGTTCAGCCCCTTTGGGGAGTGGGGCAGAGCAAAGGGGTGGGTGAGCAGGGCTGGCTGAGCCCCGCTGATGGTGCCAGGGATGGTGCAGCTGATGGTGGAGGAGGATGGGTTGATGCCACCTCCTGCAAGGGCCGAGCTGGGACCCCAGCACCCTTGGGTGGCCGTGGCAGGCCCGGCACAGCGTGGAGCTGTGTTTTATGACTCTGTCATCATGTCTTATCAACCCTGAGCTTTGCATTCGAGCAGCTGCACTCAAACCAGAACCGGGCAGACCGGAACGATGGCTTTTCCCAACTCCTTTTGTTTCAAGCACGTCAAGTTTTTAACCTCTGAAGGGTTTGGGCAGGGACAGAGATGCTCACTGGGCTGAGAACCCCGTGGGGTGCTGCCAGAGCTCCCAGCCAGACGTGGATGGGTCCCTGGCATCTCTCCACAGCCAGCCCCTTCTCACCACCAGCCCTGGTGAATAGAGGTGACAGCACATTTTGGAGAGTTCAGTGTCCAGGTGACAGCTCTGCTTGAGGGGTGAGAGCACTTCAGGACAGGTGAGAGCTCACTTCCCTCCCTGCCATGCTTTGTGTCTTTCCGTGGAGCTGGTGCAGGTTTTGTCCTGGGAAAAAAACCTCCCTTGGGGCCTTCCTGGTTGTCTCCCTTTGTCTGGTCCTGCCTGGCTGCATCGCCACCCTGGTGTCACACTCAGGTGGTGACACACCAGTGGGTGTACCAGCACTGTGGGGTTACTGCAGAGTATCAAAGCACCCTTTCTGCAGCCCCCAGATGCTTTCTGAGCCACCTGGACCCATCCCTTTGGGCAGGAGGTGACCTTCCCCCAGCCACCCATCCCCTCCTGGGGCTCCTGCCATGCTTCTGTCCCTCTCCCCTTAGTGCCACAATGGGAAAGCCACCCCTTCCACCCCACCACAAACCCTGGGGACGTCACCACAAGTGACTCAGGAGAGGAGAAATCAGGGTGCCAGGCAAGACGAGAGCCAGAGAGGCTCTGTATCAGTGCTGATCTCCTGAGACACCCAGTTTGGGCAGATGGCTTTAGCTCTTGACTTGAAAAGCTGCCTTTCTGATATCGATCACGTTATCTGAGGGTACATCCTGTTGCTAAGTTTGGCTGCTTCCTCCCTCCCTTCCACAGCTGGTGAGCAGCTACAGCTGCTTCAGCCCGTGGTGTGTTGGGGTGGGGTGTCTGGGGCTCGCAAAATAAAGAAAAAAAATGGATCCTGGGTGGTGTTGGGTTTCGTTTGGTCCGTGGGGAGCGTGAGCGATGCTGGGTTTCAGAGGGGCTGCAGGCAGCAGGGTTTGATCCTGCTCTTTCCTGCCAAGCCAGGGAATCACCATGTGCTCAGACTCTGAGGTGCTGGGGAGGAATGTTTGGGGCACTAAAATCAAAGCAAACTTCACACTGAAGTCGTTCTCAGGACAAACAGCTCCTTAATCCTGCCCGGGTTGTGGCTGTGTTTGCACCCCTGCTCCCAGCTGTGTCTGGAGGTGCAGAGGGGACACGGGCCCAGCCCTGCCCAGGTTCAAGTCCCTGTAACCCCTGTGGTTTGCTGGAGAAGCAGCCCCCATGCTCTGCACCCAGCAGGAGTTTGGACAAGCCAAACCCTTTGCTCATCCTCATCTCCAGGGGCTGCGTTGGCCCCGCTGTGATGGGCACCAGCAGAAATCTCCCAGTTTAACCCAGTCCTTTGGGGCAGCACCCCTCATGCTTCCCTCAAGCTCTGCCACAAAACTGCATTTTCAATCCCCAGGATTTGGCTCTTTGGTCTTCTTGGGGGAGGCCAGAGCAGCTCCTTGCTCTGGGTAGCTCTCTCTGACCATCACCCAGCCCTCGGGGCTGCTGCTGGGATGTGTTTCCTCTGCTCATCTTCTCCCTGCCTGGCTGTGTTAGGAATTTCTCTCAAGCCTGGTGGCTGAAAACAAGTCTGGCTCTTTCTGATAGAATTTTGTGAACTTGGAGCTCTTTCGCTGCAATTAGCTGGTATTTAAACCCTCGCTAACCCTTAACATCCTAATGACAATAATAATGATGCTCCACACGTCCTGCAGTGCCAAGCATCGAACGATTACACTCGCTAATTAATTAAGCCCCGACCTCCCCCCTACTTCCCTCACTGAGGAGAAGAAATCTCTTAAGAGTCTCTTAAGAAAGGACATAAAGGCAGGGAAATCCAGGCACCAAAACAAGACAAATGGGGATTTGAAGACAATCTGGGCTGGGCCCATGTGACCCGAGGAGTGGACCAGGCAGGAGAAAGGATAAAAAATGCCAAGCACAGAGCGGCCAGAGAAAACAACCCCCAGCTTAAAAAACCCGGGGAAAAGAAAAGCACCAAGATGAAGGGAGTGACAAAGCATCAAAGGGAAGAGAAACCAAAGGCGTTGGAACAAAGGACAAGCTGGAACAAAGGACCAAAGAGGGGAGAACAAAAGCACTAAATAGAAAACAAAGGCAGGGGACAAGAAAAGCCCCTCTGTCGGGCTGAGCTGGAGGGTCCTGGCTGGCGGGAGGTGGGTGGCACGGGCAGTGCTGTGGGTCCCCACTGGAGCCAGACTGGCGGAGGGACCCCAGGCACTGGGAGCTCAGTTTTGCCTTTGAATGGAAGGCGATGGGCTCGGCCCCCCAGTGCCACCCCATCCCGGGTGCTCGTGGGGGTCAGCAGCAGCCGGAGGGATGTGGCTTTGGTCCACACTGTCCTCTGGCCACGGTCCCCTTCCATCCATCCTACTGTGTGGTCGGGCCGGGCCCCCCCTTCCTGCTCATCTCTCCGGGTCAGTCTGCTCAGCATCACCTCTCTGCACTGCTCTGGGCCCAACCCCACGGCGTGGGGATGCCCTGGGGAGGCTGCCAGGCTGGCTGTGTCCTCCTTTTCTGCTGCCTTTCCCTTAGGAGGGGAGCTGTGGGCTGGGGCTGTGTGTGTGGCTACTCGAGGCCATCCTGCTGGGCTGTGCTGGAGGGGGGGAAGACACAACTTGAATCGTCTGAAATAAAAAAAACCAGCAGCATTCAGGTTGGGAACTGGGAGTTGCAGAGCTGCAAAGCTGCTTTGTTTCCTCTCCCCATCCAATCCCCCTTCGGAGCTGAAAGTCCCCAGCAGGGTTGCTGCTTCGCGTGGGTCCTTCTGTGCCACGTGTGTCACCTGGCAGGGGGGACACTGAATTCCCCCCAGGGCCAGGCACTGGCACGGGGTGAGGATGATCATAGAGTCATAGAATCCTAGAATGGGCTGGGTTGGAAGGGACCTCAGAGCTCATCAAGTCCAACCCTTGATCCACTCCCCCCGTGGTTCCCAGCCCATGGCACTGAGTGCCACATCCAGGCTCTTTTGAAATATCTCCAGGGATGGAGAATCCACCCCTTCCCTGGGCAGCCCATTCCAATGGCTGATCACCCTCTCCAGAAAGAAATTCTTTCTCATGTCCAACCTAAACCTCCCCTGGCACAACTTGAGACCTCTTGTGCCCTCTTGTCTTGCTGAGAGTTGCCTGGGAAAAGAGCCCAACCCCCCCTGGCTCCAACCTCCTTTCAGGGAGTTGGAGAGAGTGATGAGGTCTCCCCTGAGCCTCCTCTTCTCCAGCCTCAACACCCCCAGCTCCCTCAGCCTCTCCACATAGGATCTGATGATGCTGGACAGGAGCTCCAGTGGAGCTGCTCTGTTCCACCCAGGGTGCTTTGTCTGCCTGGTGCTGTGATGGGTTTGGAAGTGATTTCAGCCTCTTTTGGAGGTGCCCATCTATCTGTCAGGTTCTCTGGCAGCAGCAGAGCCCGGGGCTTTCTGGAAATCCCCTTTCCAGACCTGGCCCTGTTCAGTTCTCCATCACCTCCCCTGGCTGCTCACCTTCCCTTCAGCCTGGGTGGGGGCTTCTGCCCCGTGTCCAGCAGGCAGAGCTGCCCCAAGCCACCCTTCCCCCCAGCACATCACCCCCGGGGGGTGCAGGCAGCCGGGCAGGGGGATGCAGGATTTTAGTCCAGATGTTTGCACCACAGCATCGCGTGCTGTGCCTGCCACAGAGAACATTTGTTGTGGGGTTTTTTGTTTTTGTGGGGGTTTTTGTTTGTTTATTTGTTTTGTTTGTTTTATTTGGTCGTTTTTCCAAATGTTCTGCTCGGGCAGCAGCTGAATTTCACCTGCGGTTTCAGTGCCCCCCCAGCTCTTCTCTCCTGCGGGATCACAGCTCGGTTCTGCTTTGCTGTTGGAACGAGCTCCCTGTGAGCTCTGGCTGAGAACGAGCTGCTCCGAGTGCGCTCTCCACAGAGCAATCCTGGAACATCTTGGGTTTATTACGCCCCGATTAGAGCCTGGTAACTGCGGGCAGACTCGCTCTCCCAGCCCTGACTCCCTGCAGTAGCCCCGCACTGCCAGCACCGGGGAAAAAGGCAGCACGGAGCTCCCAGCTGCTGGAAAAGCCTCTGAAGTGGCCAGGATAAATTGTGGTGTTTGGCTGGAAATGATGGGTACGTTAAGTCCTGGAGCTCACCCACCACCCTTGCCAGGAGCCCAGGAGGGGAAGCACCGGGCAGGGAGCAGGGGGAGAAGCTGAAGGCTCAGGGGGGGTTTGTGGGTTGGGGTTGTGCTGGTTTCACAGTCACCATCCCCCAGGGCACGTGGCCCTGGTGTTCACACCCTGAGCCCCAAAAGCAGGGGGGTTGGGGAGGTGGGCACTCAGTGAGATCTTCTGGGGAGGCAGGAGCAGGGAAAGGCAGTGCCTGAGGGTGCAGGACCAGCACCACAACCTGCCCGGGTTGCTGGAGCTCTGCTGTGTCCCTCAGCCCCCTGGACCACGAGACCAGAGCTCCCAGGCTTCCAGAAGGTTTGAACTTTTCTGCTAGCATTGTCCTATCAGTTTGGGGTTAAGGAGCAGCAGGTGGCCACCTACCTGTCCCTGTGAGGCCACAGAGTGTGTGTCTGTGCAACTCCTCTGGCATGGTGCTCACCACATGGTGGTGGCCTCACAGGGACACATCCAGCCTTGGAGCCACTTGTCCAGGGGCTGTCACTGGGTCTGTCGGGTTGCAAGGGTCCCTCGGGTCCCTCTGCTTGCTCTGCCAGTCCAGCACAGCTCCTTTCTGTGCAACAGAGGGACTCGGCTTGCAGACAGGGACACTGTGGGGATGTCTCCATCCCACATGCAGGGGGGTATTGCAGGATGGATGAGGCAGGTCTGGAGGTGGGACCCAGAGAAGGTTGTGGGCAATAGCAGCACCTTCATCTCCATCTTCCCTGGGTTTTCACAGGCAGCACATGGAGCAAGGAGCCACAGGGGGACCTGCCGGGACCACCCCCCACCCACCCACCCCAGCTTGGTCCTCGTTAACAATCTCTTTGCAGCTTTCCCAGGCTGGTAAGGAGCAAAGCACATGCCCATTCCCAAACAATGGGTCTGCTTCCGTGCAGGAAGCAAGGTCGGATTTGTTCTCCTTGCTTTGCCCCCTCCGGCCAGTTATAAAGGGGCCAAGCCATTGTCTGAACCATTTCCATGACTCAGTCCCCAGTATCCTGCGATCGGGAGGTGGGGACTCGCAGGCAGCACAAAGCAGGAGGCTCAGCTCCCGCGGCCAGGAGCCCGGAGGGTTCAGCAGCAGGGTGGGGGGGCTTGGGAAAAGGAAGGCGAGTGCTGGCCGTGCCTTTCCCCTCCGTGCCCCTTGTGCTGGCAGCAGCGGGATCCTTGCCCCCATCAGCTTTCCTGGTCCCTCCACCCATTGTCCCGGTTTCCTTCTGCTGAGGGAAGAAAAAAAACCAGGGGAGGGATTGTGGTGGTGGTGGTGGTGGGGAACTGCCCTGGTTGCTCAGCTGGGTGCAGGCAGGGAGGGAGAGGTGGAGCTGAAAAGGTGAGGATTGTCTCTGAGCCATCATCTTCATCCTGACACCTCATCCCAGTGGTCCTGGGGATGACCACCAGCAGGATCTGGAGATGCCCTGAAAGTCCTGGAGATGCCCTGTGGGATCTGGAGATGCTCTGTGGGATCTGGAGATGCCCTGCAGGTGTTGGGGGATGCCTTGCAGTGAGGTGAAGGAGGTGGAAGTGGCTCAAAGGAGGACATAGGGAAGAGCAGAACCAGGGTGGACACGGGACCTTATGGGTCACACACCTGGGGATGAGCAATTGGGTCACCACCTTCTGGCACCCATCTGGGAGGTGATGCTGGACACAGGGGACCACAGCGTGGGGGGACCTGCCAGGCCCTGGGCAGGGAAGGCCACCGTGGCCACCATGGCCATTAGGGGACAGGGAGGAAGGAAAGGAAAGTGAAAGTCCGTGGCTGCTGCTCCGGCCTGGCTGTTGCTATGACGACCTGAACAAAGCTCCCGCTCCCGTTTTTTGGCTCAGTTGTGCGGGTCCTCCGCCTCTTTGTTAATTGTTTCCTCGTCCAGTTTGGGGGATGCTCCTCCCACCTCCTCCTGCCCCTGGAGCGGTTCGGGGGGCCTCACCGGGGTGGCCATAGACCCCGGAGTGCACCGAGGTCACTGTGAGCTCCCTGCCACGGATGTGTCCCCTTTGTGTGACCTCTTGGGGTCTTCTCCCAAGCTGGTGAAGGGACCATTGGCAGAGAGGGGCTGGAGGCTTTGGTGGGTGCATGAGGCTGCCTGCACTGCCCCTGCATGGGCAGGGGGCTTCAGAGGGGCTGGGGTAGGGCTGGCTGGGGTAGTGAGGCCTTTGCATTCTGCCCTGCTGCAGAGTTGGTACTTGCAGCAGTTCCAGGGAACACCTTGTTCTCTGCAGGCCTCAGTTTCCCCATCTGTGGGATGGGAGGGTCCATCACAGAACTCCTTTACGTTCTGGGGTCTGTGGGTGCAGCCCACTCACTGCTTTTGGCTTCCCAAACCTCTTGTGCTTTGTGCTGAATCCTCAGTGTGAAGGTGCTGGGTGGGAAACTCTCCCAAATGACTTCGTGTCCAGCTCTGAGCATTCCTGTGTGAGGGGCACAGGGTGAGGGATGGATCCAGGGTGTGGGTGCCCAAACTACTCCAGAAACCCTGAGTTTCCACTTAGTGTGTGGTGGCAGCGAGAGCAAGAAGTCCCAGGAGCCTGAGCTCTTGTCTTCTGCTCCTGGGTGAAAACAATGTTTGGGAAAAAAAAAAAAAAAAAGCAATTCTCATGGAAGAAAATGATATTGTGGGGGAGTAAATGGCTTTGAGTCAATGGGAATATTCCTCCCCCTTGGTAAAAAAAACATAAAGAGTTCTCCTTTGATGTTGACAGAACATTTTAAAGATTTCATTATACAGCAAAGACTGTTTGTCAACATTTGTTTGTTCAAATCAACCCCCTCGCTCTCAGCTGGAGCACCCACCCTTTTGCCTTGTTTGCCTCCGGGAAGGTGGGTGATGGCATCCCTGGTCTGTCTGTCTGTCTGTCTGTCTGTCCAGCTGCCCACCCAGCTCCGTGCCAACATTGTCTCTCAGCCCCACGGTGGTCTCGTTGGTTGTAGTGGTCCGGGCAAAGGAGCAAAATTTGGGGGATGATGTGGGAAGGAGAGGCCAGAAGCTGAGATTCGGGGGTGTCACTTCACGTGCTGTGGTTTTGGAACCAGGCACCGCTCCAACCCCCTGCTGGGAGCGAGGATCCCGGGGTGCTTCCCGGGGCTCCTCCGAGTCATTCCGCACTCTTGGGGGTGTCTGGGCCCCTCCACAGGACTCCAGGGCAGAGGGTGAGGGCAGTTCGGGGGCTCCTGGTGGTGCCACTCGTGGGTCCCGCGGCGGAGCAGGGGGTCCCGAGGGGAGGGGACGGGACAGAGGGGCCGCCCCGGAGCCGGCTGCTGGCTGGCTGGACCGGTGTCCCTCCTCCTCCTCCTCCCCTCCTTCTCCTCCTCCTCCTCGCTCCCTCTCTCCGCCCGGCGCCGGGGCAGCTCCCACCGGAGGCGCCGGGGATATGGAGCGGACCTGAGCGGGGGGCGGTGGAGCCCTCACCGGGACCGGGACCGGCGGCAGCACCGATAGTGGGGACCGGGACCCAGAGCTGCAGCGCGGCGGAACCGTGAGTGAGGCCGGGGGTACCGGTCCGGATGAGGGGATGAGGAGGGGCACGGGCATTGTCCGGGGGGTACCGGCACGGCCCCGGGGCTACCAGCATCCTCCCGGGTAGCGGTCCCCGAGCCCGGCCGGGCTGAGCGGAACAGGGTGGGCTGCCGGGCAGGACCCCACCCCCCACCCCCCAAAGCCCCTTTGCTTAAACCGGAGAAACATAAAGGGGATTTGGGGGCTGTGTGCAGGGCCCGTCTCCCGGCACAGCTCTGTCCCCGCTGCAAAGTTGAGGGGCTGAAAACTCTGCTCCCAAAGCCCCCCCTCCTCCGATAGCCGTGGCAGCGCGAGGGAGAGCCCGGCAGGCAAGGGGTTAAGCCGGTGTGTGTGTGTGTGGGGGGGGGGGGGCAGACACAGGGTCGGCAGGCAAGGGGTTAACCCATCGGCGACATCCCCCAGACCCTTGACCCGGCTGCCGAGGGTCGTCTCTCTGAAGCCCCCTCCCCGGGACCCCCATCCCATCCACTCTGGAAGGTTTCTCGTCCCTTCCCGGTGGGACCCATTCCCCTGTCCCGGACACACAGCACCGACCCCCCCACTGCGTGCCCTGGCTCGGGGACACGAGGGGGCTGCAGGGTGTAGGGTGGCAGCCCCCCAGCCCCCAGGGACGGCACGGGGGGGGTCAGAGCACAGACAGACACCGCGAGTGGACAGACAGACAGACAGACACGGCGGGCCAGCAGTGATGGGCACAGGGCCCACACGTCTGTGTCCCGAGGGCCTCGGGGGTCTTCGAGGTGCTCAGGGCTGCGGGGTTGGGGTCCCCGTCTCTCATCCCCATCCCCAGTTTGCCCATCCCTCTTCCCCCACCGCACCACGGGACAGAGGGGACGCTCCTGCCCTGTCCCGCATCTCCCAGCACTTTTTGAGGTGCTCGGGGGGAAGAGGCGATTCCCGTCCGCGGTGACAGCTTCCCAGAGCCGTGTCACCCCGAATCGTGTCACCCCAGGGCTGTGTCCCCCCTCCACTCGAGTCTTGTCACCCCGAGAGCCGTGTGTGTCCCCGCAGCTCTGTCGGGAAGCGGGCAGCAGATCCCGGCAGGAGAACTTCGGGAGGGGACCGGGCAGGGAGGTTTCTCAGGCCCGGAGGGGATGGGGCTGCTGTAACAAACCCGCAGCGACAGCGTCGGGATCGGGCACGGCTGGGAAGTGGGGACGGGACCGGGGTCAGCGCTAAACTCTTGTCACTTGCTGTGACCTAAGAGCGGATGAGCCTTGTCACTGAGCTGTCATCTTCCCCGACAGCCACGGCAAGTCCTGCCCGTGCCTCTGAGCTGTGTCCCCCCCCGGGTCCTGGGCAGATTTAGGTCTCTGGGGGCTGGGGAACCCCCATCTCAGCAGTGGGGTTTATGCCGTGGGGTCTCACCACTATCTGGAACCCTGTGCTGGGGTGACTGGGGGTGCAGCTGTGGGGGGATTTGGGGGATTTCACCCCCTGGGTTCTGGGAAACTTTGGCTCAGGAAGCTGCGAGGTGGGTGATGGAGAGCAGCCCCTGCACCCATCTGGGACCCTTGCAGTTAAATCCTGACAAAGTTTGTGGTGGGAGAAAGAAACTAAGAGCTGCATTGCCCAGGCAGCTGTTAAGGAGAGGTTTTTGTGGGAAAAGCACAAATAAATACAAAGCTTTGCTTCTTTCCACCTCTGCCTAATGATTTCCAGTGTTTTAGGCAGGGGTTTTGGTGCCAGGGATGCTGCCCAGGAAAAATTACAGACTGTGGCCACATATTGTTTGAGTCTCAGTTACATCTTGTGAGGTACCCTCGGCATGGAAAACACTTGACTTCCAAAGCAAATCTGGAGTAATAGATTTCAGGAGTGAAAAAGGACCATTAGCTCAGCTAATGTGATTTTCTCCATAGCACAGACCAGATAATATCACTCAGTTACTCTCCTATTGAGCCAATAACTCGTGTTTGTAATTCATGCAATTTCCTTTTAGTTCAATTTAATTTGGTACAGAATCCATTCTGTTGACACTGATACAGTACTCCCTTTTCGCTCTCCTTATTTATTTTTTTTTTTCCTTTTTGAAAGCCTGCGATTTCAGAGGCTTCATGTTAAAAATAGCTGCTGTCCTTTGACAAACGTGGGCAGGCTAAAGACAGTTTTCTAAATCATTTGCGGGTGACACATTTTTACCAGCATCTCCCTTTGTGCTGTTTATTTGTTTCACTCACGACTGGCAGAGCTGCTGCCGGGGCTGCCCTCCCGTGGCATCAGCTCTGGTATCTCACACAGGAGGCAAAATCCCTTTGGAGCAGAGATCCTGAATTTTTTAAAAAAATCCCTGTGTGAAGCTCTTTATGCTGTCGGGCTGTTCCCCTCCTCTGGTGCTGCTTTTTTTTCAACCCTACCAAACTGGAGCACCCAAATCCTCCTCCTCTCCCAACTCGGGGAAAGTCCTGACTGCAAAGTTTTTTTCCAGCCAGGGTACAAAATCCCCCCGGGGCAGGGGGTGGGAATAGCTGGACTTTTTGTCTCCCTGCCGAAATGTCCATTTTCCGTGGGGGTGCTGGGGGAGCTGAGCCCTGGCACGCGAGGCCCGAGGGGAGATGGAGCAGATCATAAACTTGTCATGTGCTGGAGGGGTTTTGATTTCGTTTATGGGATGCAGAGGAAGGCTTTTTCTCTCTCTCTCTCCATTCAGGGAACACCGAAGCCCAGTAAATCTAGTCTTTCAGTGGGTTTATTTTTACATCTGTTATTTGCTGGGGGCTCCCTGAGCCTCCTGCTCTCGCTGCCCTCTTGGAACCCAATCTCACCGGGGCCGAGGAGCCATTAACACCCCTGCAGGGCAGGTTGGGGTGGCTCTGGGAGCCGGTGCCCGTGTCCTTTGCACTCCCCAGGTGAGTGTTTGGGGCTGGTGTGGGGGGATGTGGTGGGGGGGCTGTGTCCCTGCTGCTCCCAGGGTTGCAGAGCAGGAGGGGGGCTGAGCCATGGGGTGAGCAACCTCGGCCCTGCTGGCATTGGAATATTGCAGTAAATCCCAATATGGGATTTACCCACATTTACCCATATTTACTGTACCCCAAGTGGGGTACAGTGAGCTGTGTGTTGGGCACCAGACAGGACACTTTGCTCGCTGCTGGGGGAACCAGGTCACTTCTGTTGCCCCCAACCCTCCCATGTGCTCGGGGACCCCCTGTGTGACAAAAACCAAACTTGGGAAGGGTTTGGTGTGATGCTGGCATCACAACAGTGCTGATGGCTCTGCTCTGGGGATCTCTCACTGCAGATTGAGGGAGGTTGGGGACCCTCAGGGCTGGAAGAGCAGCAGGACAACCCTGAAAGCCCCCGGGCCGGGGCTGTCCCAGGCGGGCAGGGTGAGCCCCGCTTTGTCTGCCCACCACGACCCCGTGTTCTGCTCGCTCCAGCTTTATCCCATTGTAAACATTTCCCAGGGTTTTGTGTCAGGCTGGCTCTGTGAGTCCACGTGTAATTGCAGAAATCAGAAAAGCTTTTATTACCGAGGCAACAGCCTCTGACAGGCGGCTGTGACCGATGGTGGGGACGCACGTTCGGGACAGCTCAGCTTTGCTTTTACACCCTGGAAGTTCCCAGCTGTGCTAGTGAAGTGTGTACTGCTAATTTTCCTTTTTTTTTTTTTTTTTTTTTTTAATATTTAAAATAAATAACCCACTTTCAGGCAGGGCAGTTGCTACCTACAGCCTGCAATGCTGGCTGGGCTCTTTTGTTCTCCCTTGCGGCCGTGCTGCTGAACAAGAGCATCGCTCCAAACTGGAGACCTAGGGGTGAAACATTTTCATTTCATTTTTCCCTCGGCTAGAAAATACCGATGGGTCAGATCTGTTCCTTTTTGTGTGTCTGACAGCAGTGGGGCTGATGGAGGAGTTGTGCTCAGTGGGAGGGAGAGCCCAGAAAGAAGGGCAGCCCCAGGGTCGGGCGTTCCCCGGCTGGGGGTCCCTTGATGCTTCGTGGCCACCCCTGACCAGTCAGGGCTGGGCTATCCTCAGCTCTGTTGTTTTCTTTTTTCACAAACTTTGTGGAGATTTTGGTTTCATTGCACCGCGGGGAGGAAGATTTGAGCCGCTCAAAAATTTTGCATGATGCATCACTGAATTTCCACCCTGTTTTAACCCAGTGAAGAACATGCAAAAGGGAAATAAATTAGTGCAGCTTTGTGACAGTTCTGCTGGAAAAATATCTCGGTGACTTTTCCCCATCCTGTGCCTTCTGGGGGGTAACTTCAGGAGCCAAATTGACTCCCTGGGTAGAGCTGCTGTGCACCCAGGAGCTCCCCATGGCTCTGGGTGCTGCTTGTGCCTGGCTGAGAAGTGCGTGGGCTCCTCCAGCCCGAGGAAAGTTGGCAGGATTCGAGGCATCAACTTTTGGAAAATTTTCTGCTGCTTGGAAGCCCTCCCTCTCTCCCTCCCACTCCGTGTCCACCTGCTCCAGGACCACATGTCCCCTCCTGGAACCATTCCAGCCCCGAACAAGGGCCCTTGGTCTGCCCAGTCCCACCAGCTCAGTGCTGGTGAGGAGGAGGCCAGGGGGGTGCAGGGGACACGTCTGGCTCTGCAGGGCCCAGTCGGGTCAGTAAAAATGGGGCTTCGGGGGCTGAATCTGCTCCCATGAAGCATTGATGCACTCCTGCTGGGGCAGGGGGTTGAGGATGGCAGTAGGGACACTGCTGGAACAGCCCCATCCCTTTGTCTCCATGCACCCCACTAGCACCCGGGTCCCAAATGGCTCTGCAGCTGCTTTGAGCTCAACATTATTTATTTTTGTATAGTTATTTTTCAAGGGAAACGTTACTTCTGTGAATATGGTACCAGAGGGAAGCTCCCTTCCTTCTCTTCCTGTCCCGCTCCTGCTTGCAGCCCTTCGGCTGAAGAATGCAAATTGGGAGATGGATCTGAAATAGTTGAAATTCTGCCTCTCCATAATTTAATGCTCCATTACCACCCAGGCCTCCTCCAGGCATGTGACCTGTATAAAAGATGCAGCCTGGTGGCTGCAGAGCCTGAGCAGCCTCCCCCTGCCTGCCCCTGGGTGTCCTGAGCAGAGAGGAGCAAGATAACGTGGCTCAGCATTTCAGCTACCTGAAACACCCCTGTGAGCCAAAATCTGCTGGCCTGAGTTTATTGTTTTTTAATTCTGCAGCTCGTGGCAGTGCATTGTCTCTTGGGAGGAAGTAGGGTAAGGATATAAATTAAATATCACCAAGAGAATTAAAAGAATGTGGGGCAGAAGTGAGCCCAGTGAGGGTACAGGATCCTCTATGCCCGTGAAAAATGGGGTTCTGGTGAGCTGGGCTGAGCCAGAGTCTGGCAGGAGAAGATGCAGGTAGATAGAAGTACCCAGTGGTGGATAGTCCTGCCCAGCTTTTGCCAGCACTGTGGTGCTGGGGAGGACAGAAATTGAAATTCTTTGGATATAAAAGTCAGCCTGGGGGCCTGGATGGGTGTGTGCCCTCATCCCCCATGGGCTGCTTCCCATCCCAGCAGGGTGAGCAGGGCTGTGGGAACGAGGGTGTGCGAAGGGCTGAAGTGGGGGTGTATGGGGACAAGGTTTGTGTCCAGGGATGTGTGAGCTCCGAGCAGGGCAGGGAGGGGGTCACCCCCCGGCAGCCCCTTGGTAAACCCGTCAGAAGTGCTCTGAGATGGGAAGGGTTTGGAAAACCCTCTGCCTTGGGCCGGGGTGGTGGCCCTGCCTGCTGCCTGCCCAGGAGGGCGTAGGGGAATGCCAGCTCCCGGCTTATCTTTTGTCTGGAACAATAGAGGGCTTGGCCCTATTGTTCTACCTTGCACGCCCAGCCGGAAAGGCAGTCCCTCGGGGCAGGGGCTTGCACACGCGTGTGCCCGGCTGCAGGAGGGCACTGAGGGGCAGGGACATCCTCACCGATCTGTGCTGTGTGGCTCTGCCCGGTGGGCAGCTCTGCAGGTCAATTCCCAAGTGGGAGAGTTGGCTGCTCGGGACCTTTCCTCCTCATTTTCCTTGCTGGGACACAGGGATTTCAGGAGCTGGAGGGTCCTGGGCAGGCTGGAGGACAGAGGCAGAGCAGTGCCTGCCTTTCTTGGAAGTTTTGGGGCTGTGATTTGGGTCTTTTGGTGCCTTTGGGTTTCTCGTGCCCCGTCCTTCCTGCTGCATCACCTCGGGTCCACCCTGGGACCGCTCGTTTTTGTGGGATTTTTTTTGGGGGGGGACGAGGGAGTTGTTTGCAGTCTGGGCTGTGGCCGGGGGGCTGGAGGGGCTTCTGGTGCAAGTGGCACACCCCAGGGTTGCACGAAGCTTGAAACCCGAGAGCACCTCAGGCTGCAAACCACAGCCCCACGGTCCCGTTCCAGCCCCTTTCCTCCTGCCCCCATTCCCGAGGGGTGGGCAGAGCAAAGCTGCCCCCTCCCCGCGGGGCTCCCAGCGCTGTCAGCCACCCCTGACCTTGCCTGGGTGACATTAAACACCTCTGGCTCCTCTCCTCCTGTCCCCAGAAGCCACCCCATAGCACACAAGCGGCACAGCGGGACACGGAGCCCGCCTGCCCCTGCCTGCGGGCACTGAGCAGCTCTGTCTGCCCACAGCTCCCAGAAAGCCGGGCAGGGGGGCACTGGGATGCGGCACATGGGGACAGGAGCTGCCAAAGCCCCCGGCTGCATGGAGCAGACTCAGGGACCCCCGGGGAAAACGGGATACGGGGTGGGGGACAGGTGCCAGGGAGCACAAAGAGCCCCTTGTGTGGGTTGTGGGATGCAGGGAGCTCCGGCCTGGCTGGGGGCTGGTTTGGACACCCCCTCACAGACAGGGTGGAGGGCTGGTGGCTCCTTGCTGGGGTGGCTCTGCCCTCGTCTGTGCTATGTTTTTGTTGTGCAATGAAAACTATGCCAGCAGGCCAGGAAAAAAAAAAAAAAAAAAAAAAAAAAAAAAAAAGTGTTCCAAAATCTCTCTGCTCCACCAGAGGATCCCGGCTGGGAGCTGCAGCACAAGCAGGATTTCAGGATTTCATGGGTTTTAGTTGCTCGGAAGGGAGATGGGGTGAGGAGTGAGCCCAGCCTGGCAGGAAGATGTGTTTTGGAGCCTCTACATCCCACGGCTTGGACTAATATGGGGCAGAAATCAGGGCAAAAAGAGTTTCCTTAGGGATCTTCATCCAGGCTCAGCCATCCATGGAGCAGGAGTGGGGTCAGGGGGGGCATTAGTGAGGAGGTGATGACCTGGGGAGGTGCCAGACAGCTACTGGCACCCAGCACCCCTCCTTCAACCTGCCTTTGCTTTCAGAGAGAGGTTCAGGATGGTGCTGGGGGGGTTCATGGGGAAGTTCCTCTGACACCAGCAAAGAAAATAAAATATTTGTTGCTCCCCCTGCCCCGGATTTGGGCAGCAGCTGGGGAGGGTGAAGTGGCTCTGGGGAGGCTTTGTCCCTGCGTGTCCAAGCATGTGGCAGGGTGTAGGGACCTGTTTGCTGCAGCTCAGGACCCCGAAGGTTTCCGGGGTGCTGCGGGGAGGAAATGTGGCCCCACAGTTTCCAGCTGCCACCCTGGGCTTGGGTGTTGCGGGTGCCATGTGCCAGGGCTGGTTCTGAGCATCCTCTTGGTGCTCACATCTGTGTGAGAAGAGGAGTGTATTCCAACCTTCCAGTGTCTGAAGGGAGCCACAAAAAAGCTGGAGTCAGGCTTTCTACATGGGTGTGTTGTGAGAGGACGAGGGGAAATGGTTTAAAACTTGGAGAGATTTAGGACATTGGGAAAAAAAATCTTTCCTGTGAAGGTGCTGAGCCCCTGGAACTGGTTGCTCAAGGAAGATGTGGCTGCTCCATCCCTGAAGTGTTCAAGGATGGGGCCTTGAGCATCCTGGTCTGGTGGGAGGTGTCCCTGTCCATGCAGGGGGGGTTGGAACTGAATGGTCCTTTAAGGTCCTTTAAGGTCCTTTCCAACCCAAACCTTTCTATGGTTCTAAGGTTGATTGTTCCCCCCCTCGCCCCCAAACAGGAGAACAGGAGCCCCCCCCCCCCCCCCCAAACCTGGGGGTGGCTGGAAAGAGAACGCAATGAGTGGAAGGTGTAAAATACCAGCAGAGGCTCAGCAAGGGGAGGGGGTGGGGGACATCAGGAGATGCCACGGGAGGGACCTGTGCAGAAATAGCACCGGGTCCCGAGTGACGTGAAGCTCACCCGTGGGTCCTCTGTGGCACAATGGGTGGAAAAAGGGTTTGGAAACCCCTGCCATGCCTGCAGCCCAGGCAGGAGGGGCAGAGCACACGGGTAGCGAGGCAGGGGAGCCCCGTGTCTTTCTTTTTTTTTTTTTTAACTAAGCAGGAGGGGAGAGGGGTCAGATGTCTTCACCCCTCCGTCATGCGATAGGAAAGTTTTGTTTACCAAGCAGCCTCAGCTCTGCCTGGAAACGCTGAGTGAGTGAAATGACACCAAAACGACAGTGAGATTGGCTGATAAGCCCCAGGGCTGCTTTTGGGTGAGGGGAGGACAGAAACTTCGAAGAAAAGGAGGGAGAGGCACCCACTGGGCTCCCTCACCCTCATCCTGCTGGGGCTGGGTGAGTTGTCCCCATCCTCCACCTCCCGACTTTGCTTCCCTCCTGTTATGGGGATGAATCTTTTGATTTGTTCTAAATTTTCCGCACAGAATTTGCTCCATGCTTGCGCCGTTTATTTTGCTTGCTTATTTATTTTTACTTGCACAAAATGTGCTCTATTTGCCTTAATTATTTGCTCTCCGTTTGCACAAGCAATGCTTGTGCTGGGGTTTGGGAGCAGCTTCAAGGGTCCCAGGGGACCTGGCAGATCCCCCTGATCACCCCGGGGGGCTGCTGGCTGTGTGGCACCAGTGGCACCAGTGGCACCAGGGTCTGATCCAGTCACCCTGGGTGCTGGGTGTAAAGGCTCAGCACCCACCAGGTTTTGCTGCAGGTTCTTTTGCATCCAGGTAAAGCCTCATGTGAAGGGGGAAACTCATTTAAAAAATTATATATGGTGCAGAAAAAAAGAAAAGAAAGGGTAAAACTTTGTTTTTCCAAGTTCCTCCCTCCTTTTGCTTCCCCTGCACCTTCCCTTGTTGACGTGCTGGGATATTTCTGTGTTTCAGTGCTGTGCCATGCAGGGGAAGGTGGAGGAGAGGCTTGAAATAAGAGGGAGCTCTAAAAATCTGAACATCCTGATATTTGTGCTTTTCCCTGGAATATTCAGACCTGCTGGGAAGGGGATTCTCTCTCTCCCTCTCAGCACTTCTCCCCACCCATCCCTGCCCTTCTCTAGATGCAAACCCCATCTACCTGCAAGGCCAGAGATGGTGCAAGGAGTTTTTTATCTTATTGAAATGTCCTATTGAGTGGAAAGAAAGAAAAAAAACCCCTCAAGTGTCCTGCAGACTGTCCAGTCCGGAGGCCAGGAAAGGGGAATGACCATCGTAGTCCCCAACCATCACGTGGGCTTTTTCCCTCACCTCCTTCCTCTGGGCTTTGCAGTTTTTAAAATAATTCCAGCCCGACGGAGTTTCCTCTGCTTCCCTGATGAGATCACTCCGAGTCTAATAAATCTCATGGCCAGGAAGTTCCACCTGAGATGCATTTTTAATTTTTCCCCTGCTTAAACCCCTCCCATCGCTCGTCCCAGTCAAAGGAAAAATGTGTTTGGGTCGTGGCTGTGAAGGTGCTGGCCCTGTGCCAGTTTGCACCCGGGGGAGGATCTGACAACCTCTTTGTAGTTGACTTCATTATTTGGAGAGTTATAATATTTATATTTTTATATTTTTTATATTCAGGATTTGTTGCATCCCTGGATTTGGGGTGGTGCAGGCACGAAGGTGGGGGGGTAAAATCCCGGGGGCAGGGAGCATCTGTGTGATCCTTTACACCAAGACAGGAAAGCATTTTGCCCTCTCTGCCATCTCATAAAAAAACCAAAGCAAGGTGGCAAATTCCCCACCCCCCCCCACCTTGAAAGTGCCCTGAAACTGGAGTAAAAAAAACCCTCGGAAATAAATGCTGTGAAACCAGAGTCAGCCATGAGCTGGAAATTGTCAGTGAGGGGACAGGGGGGTTCTGGGGGGTGTCCCAGTTGGAAGTTGTTCTGGGCTGGACCCAGTGGACCCTGGGTACCCCCAGGGAACAGGTTGTGCTTGGCTCCCATTTCCCCTTCCCACCCCAGGGCTCCATCGCTCCCTCCTGGGGCCCAGGGGGGGACAGAGGGCAGCCCCACTCTGTCCCACACTGTGGGGATGGGCAGGGGGGATTTTGGCAAGTGGGATTATTCCAAAAGACATCGAAAAGCTGGAGCTGGGGCTCTGAGGACAGAGCTGGCTCTGAGGACTGGGTCTGCTGGAGCTTTGTGCTTGCAGGAGCCCTTGGCTGATGTCCTGAGACATCAGGGCTGGGATCCTGGGATTCACAGGTGACAGAGGACACTGAGCCACCCTGCTGAGCATCCCAGATCCTCCTCTTCCCCCTGCCACAGCCTTAGAGTCCATCTCTTTCTCCCTGGCTTGCCTGTGTATTCACTGAAGTGAATTTAGTGGTTCATGCAGGTTATTTTCTCTCCCTCTCTTCAACTTCTGAATAGCAGGATTGATCCAGTCCCCCCCCCTGAACCTCTGAAGGGTTTCTGCTGGCATGCACCAAACTTCTGCATTTCATTTGCAGCCCTGGATACAGCCTGCGGGCCTTTGAAGAAGCCAGGTTGGGTTTTGTTTTGGGTCATTTTTTTGGCTAGAATTAGTTACTGCTATGTGAGCTGCTTGTAATTGCTTTAGGGTTCAAGCACCGGGTGGTAACAGGAGCCTCGTGTTGCTGCTTTTCATCTTGGTGGATGAATCCATGTGCCCCCTGCCAAATGGGGCAGTGCTGAGGCTGCAGGGGTGGGTGAAGGGGGAGATCTCCCCCCGTGGGGGTCCTGGACCCGGCTGGGGAAGGGACAGAGGGGACCTGGGTGGGTGCTCAGGGTGCACGTGAAGCAGGGTGAGCCCTCGCTCCTTCCTGTGCTGGATGTTCCCAGGAGTTTCTGTGCTGCTGATGCTCTCATGGTGGCATTATTGCTTTGCTCTGAGCTTGCAGAGAGATTTCTGGAGGATGTTGGCTTGAAGGGGAGAGAAATTTTGTTCAGGGAGGTGGTGGTGGATGGAGGTTGGATAGAGATCCATCAGGTTTGTACGGATAGTGGGAAATCCCAGCACCAGAGCTTTGCCCATGGGACCCCAAGTCTTGCCAGGATGGAGAGGAGCTCCTGGGCTCTGGGGGTCTCTCTGGGATGGTGAAGCAGCCACCAGCTACTGCTGGGCATGGGCAGGACGTGCCCGGCAGCCCAGCTGGGCCTCATCTTGCTCGTGACAGGTCCCACCAGGACCACCCTGCTGTCCCATTCTCTGCTTGCTGGGCACTGCCAGCTGCCCCTTTACCCCCTGGGCCATTGCCCTCCTCAACCCCCCCCCCACCTGCCCCAAATCTCCCTTCTCAGCACTGATTTTGCAGCTTTTCCGGCACCCTGAGCTCTGGGCGGCCCCTGGGGCAGATGCAGTTTGTGGCTTTCTGTGGGTGCCAGGTAAGATGATGAAAAGGTGGCACTTGAGGACACGAAAAGCCTTGTCTGGCATCCCCCCAGGGTTTCCATTGCTGCAGCACCCAGGTTTGTGGGGCAGCACAGGTGGGTGGGCAGCCCTGGGGGGGGACACGTGGAGCTGTGGCTCTCCTGTGGCACTGCTGGGCATGAATGCACTCAGCATCCAGACTGCTTCTGGGTTTAAAACCTGCTTTTTCAGAAGTGGCAACACACAGATTTTACACTTTCTGCCCCGATTCATCCCCAGCACGTAACCAACGGGGTCCCCATCCATCCATCCATCCATCCATCCATCCATCCATCCATCCATCCTTCCATCCATCCATCCATCCTTCCATCCTTCCATCCCCATCTGCCAGGGGTGGCAGAGCCTGCGTTCAGCTTCCTGGGGAATAACCCAGCATCATGGGATGTTCTGCATCCTCCGGGAGGGACAGCAGCCCTGTGAACTTCCCCTGGCTGGGGCCACTTGCCTGGGCTGTCCCTGGCCATCCCTGCCCGGGCACGCTGGAGGAAACCATCCATTCTTTTATGTGTGAAGGCACGGCGGGCGGAAACGCTTGGAAAGGGCCCCGAAAGGACATTCCAAGTCTGGCAGGAAAGCAGTCCTCTTGTCTGGCAGGAGATGGGCTATTGTCTGTCCTGGTAGCCAGCCGGGATTCCTTGGGCCCTGCTTGGAAGAAGAAAACGTCTGTGTGTGTCTTATTTTTTCCTCTCCGGGGGGTGCCGGGGGCTGTGAGGGCTGCACGTGGCTGCTGCCTGCAGGGTGATGCTGTTGTGCTGCTTCAGCTCTTCTTGGTGTTGGTGTTTGGCCATCCGGTGTTTTCCCCCTTGGATTTTTGCCCCGTGTGTTTCTCCCTTGGTTGGGTTTGTTCCCTGGATCCTGGTGGCTTCGTGCTGCTCGGGATGGGTGCGGTTTATTTCGGGATGTTTGGGTACCACACTGGGCTCTGGAAGGGAAGAGTCCCTGTGAACTGGTGGCTTTCTGCTCTGATTGAGGAGGGAGAGGAACACAAAAGCCCCCAAATCTCCCCTGCTGCCCCCTTCAACTTCATGGGCTGGTTGGGGGCAAGGTCAGCCTGAAATCTGGGTTCTCCCAGCCAGCCAGCAGCTGCTCACCCCAAGTCCCCCTCTTCAGGAGCCCTCTCAGCATCTTGCTTGCTGGTTTCTTACCTCCCCTCAGCTTTTTGGGTTGTTCTGCCACAACAAAAATGGGGCAGATAGGATCAGCTGGCAGGCAGGAAGGGTGGCACTGCCACGGGGAGAATTGCAGGACGTGCCTTTGGGGGGTAGGAACGGCCAAAGGAAAGCTGTCTCCATCCCAAAAATCTCAGCCTTGCTGGGCTGGGGTTTGGAGGCAAAGGGAGAGCATTGCTGCCCCATTTTTAGGGCATAGGAAATGCTGGTGAGACCCCTCGTGCTCCCTAAAACACCAGGAGGAGGGAGTCCTATGGGTCCCTGATCCCTCACTGAGGACTTGTGGGTCCTTGTTGGTCCTTCCAGGCTGGTGCTTGGCATCCCAGTGCCATTCCTTCCCTTCCCCTCAGCCCTGCATTAAATGGGAAACATGAAAGGCAAAGATCTGTTCCAGTCCCTGGGCCAAGGCAATTGTTCCCATCCCTATTGTCTGCCACAGGCAGCCCCCAGCCCAGCACCTGAGCCCCCAGCACGGAGCTGCTGCAGGGCCCAGCCCTGTAACGAGCTCACGGTGCTGATCTCTCCTTTTTCTTCTCTTTTCTTTTTTTTTTTTCTTTTTTTTTTTTTTTTTTATTTTGTTCGGCAAACCATATAATAAACCCACAATGAGAGCTCTTTTCAAACAGATCTCTATGAAAGTACTGGCCCCATTTTAAGAGTAAACTTCCAACAGCATCGGGAGGTGAAGCACAATGGAAATGTGACCTGCTGGGGGATGTGCAGCATCCCAGCCACAGGGAGACACTGAGCAGGGTTTAGGCTTTTCTTATTTTTTTTTCCCTTTTAAAAATAATAATTAAAAAAAAAAAAGGGGGGGCTAGGAGGAGGTAGAGGCTGTGCACCCACACCTGCGGGTCTTGAGTTAGGAGAGTTCAGGGTAAGATGCTGCAGCTACTGTGCATTCCTGCCTCAGTTTCCCCACATTGTGAGCACAGGCCTTGGAGCAGCCTCACTGGGCAAATCATGGAATTATGGAATAGTTTGGGTTGGAAGGGAACTTAAAGCTCATCCAGTCCCAAGCCATGGGCAGGGACACCTCCCACCAGCCCAGGGTGCTCCAAGCCTCATCCAACCTCCAACACTGCCAGGGATGGGGCAGCCACAGCTTCTGGGGGCACCCAGGGGCTCAGCACCCTCTCAGTGAATAATGTCTAAGCCAACCTAAACCTCCCTTCTTCCAGTTCCAAACTGGAAACATTTAAAATCCTCTTCAGACCCTGTCTCCGGGGGTCACTGGAGCTGCCCACCCACCACCACCACTGCTGCCAGACCTGCCCCGTTCCTCCCTGGATGAGAAGATGGGGATTTTTGGGGTGGGTGGGCTTTGCCCCTGCCCTCATCACCCTCCCCATGGCCGAGGTGTGCGGGGGGGATGGGGATGGGGGGCGGTGCCGCAGGATGCAGCAGCCCCGGGCGATGCGGGACCGGGAGGAAGGCTGCGGGTCCGGTCCGGTCCGTGCGAGGGCTTGTTGAGGGTTTGGTTCGGTGGAGGGTAAGGGAACTGAGATTAAAAAAAGCCCCGCTAAGATCAGAAAGGCTGGCGTGCACAGTGCCCCATTGTGGAGCTGTCACACTTCCCTTTACTTTATTGCTTTTGTCCAACACCCTATTGTTCCACTTCCTTTTGTCCCCTATTCACAGCCCTGGCTTTTCATTACCCAGCCGGCCTTGTTGTTTTCGTTTCTTTTGTTTGAAGTTCCTGAGAGGAAGGTTTTATTTTCAGCGGTTTGATTAATTCGCAGCTTGAGCTGGGCTTTGTTTGTTATGTAATTGCTGCCCACCCCCCCACCCCCCCGACCCAGCCCTGGTTTTGGGGGGTCCCAGTGAGCCACTGGGGGGTGGGATGATGGTGAGAGCACCGGGGATGCTGTTCCTGGGGTGCCAGAGCCCGGGCAGGTTGTTCTCTCCATCCCACTGTGGCCCCTTCCCACCTCGCAGCCCCTGTGGTCCCACAACCTGGCAGCAGCTGCTGTCAGTCCCTTCCTTTTCCTATTATTCCTCCCTGAAAAGCAAGGGTCAGGAGGGGAATATTTGTTCCCCTTGCTGGGCAGTGTGAGGGCTGGTGGCCTGGGGAAGGCAAAGCCATCCAAGTGTGCTCCGTCCTTGGTGTGTGGCTGATCCCTTTGCTCCTGGTGAGCTCCTGGTGTGCCCCAGGATGCCAACCCTGGCACTGCTGGGGCTTTGGAAGGGACATGGATGTGACACACGAGCTGGGACAGATCCCATGGTTGTGATCCCCTGGGATTACACACCTGGATCAGCTCAGGGTCACTGGCTGGACCAGCACCTGCAGCACCCACAGCTGTGCTGGTGACATCGGGGAGAGCAGTTCCCTGGGTCCTGCCCCTTGAGCGTGGTGGGGCTCAGGATCACAGAATTCTTGAGGCTGGAAAAGACTTCTGGGATGATCGAGTCCATCCCATGAGCTAACACCACCACAGCAGCCAGGCCATGGCACTGAGCTCCACATTCAGCTTTTCCTTCCACACCTCCAGGGATGGTGACTCCACTGCTTCCTTCCCAGCTCAGGGGACTCCTGGAGGGGTGATTCTGGTGGGATTTCCATTTCCCGTTGGAGCAGGAACCTGGGCTACCAGCTTTCCAGGAATGGCTGGGGATGGCTCAGGTGGATGGGGATGGCATCCCCACATCCCTGGGGGAGGGTGGCTCAGGTCCTGGGTGGCTCTCGGGAAGGGTGAGCCATGGGTTGGTCTCTGCTCACATTGGTCCTAATCCCCTTCCTGCCTCTAGGGCTCTTCCTTTAGGGCTTTGCTTTGGTGCTCCATTCCCTTCACAGCCCCAAGAGTGAGGGATTTGTTTTCCTGAGGGCTTCAAGCCACCGATACCCAAATCTGCAAGAAAAAACCCCAAACCCCTGAGCTCAGGAAGCCAGGAACAAGGGCTCAGCTTCACCAGATGCACAGAGCACCCCAGTATGGGACTGAGCTGGGAAAAGGGGTGCCCATGGCCAAGGGGGTGCCCCTGGCTCTGCTGATGTCCCTGTCACCCCACAGGATGTCCATGAGGAGCCCTGTTTCTCCCCACCTGGAGCTGGATGGAGCAGGCAGCATGGTGAACTGCACCATCAAGACAGAGGAGAAGAAGGAGGGGGGCTATGAATCCCCCCCAGGGGCTGCCCCCAGCACCGACCCCCATCCCAACGACCCACCAGGGCCACTGCTGAAGGAGGGGATGGACCCCCAGGCCCTGCCACAGGTGGGTCACAGGGCTGTGACAAATGGGGGTCCCACCAGGCTGGCAGAGCATCAGGGACATCCTCATTCCAGACCTGGGCTCCATTCCCTGGTGGGAGGGGTGGTCGTTTCCCGTCATCCCAAGGAAATGGAGCTGGAACCTGAGGCTCCCCCAAGGCTTTTTGGGCATTGTTGATGCTCTTGGGTCAGCTCTGGGACTGATCTGTAATGTGGAGCCCCCACAGCCAGCTCCATCTCTTCAGCCTCCCTTTTCAGTTGCTCTTGGGTTTTCTCTCCCCCTGCCCAGCAGACTCTACCCCCTTGTGCTGCCTCCAGGGAGGTCACAGAGCTCAGAGGAGCCAAGCAGTCTAAATAAATAACAGAGACCTCCAACCCCCAAAATTTCACTGCATAAAAAGCAGAGGTGCTCCCAAGCCAGGTTGGGGGGGATGTGCCTGGCAGTGTGTGGTCCAGCAGTCAGCTCTGAGCATCCCACCAGCTCAGCATCTCCCAGGGGATGTCCAGGGACTTGGGGACCTCTCTGCCTGTGGGATTGGGTGCTGAGTGACACTGTGTTTGTCACAGGAGTCCCACTCACCTGCTGGTGATGCTCTGGAGCCCAGGCACTCTGCCTTTGAGCCAGCTGTCAGCAGCCAGGAGAAGCTGGACTTCAACAGGAACCTGAAGGAGGGTAAGTGAAGTTCCTGAGTGGCTTTTGGTTCCTTTCTCTCTCCCTTTGGTCCCCTGATTATTTTTTTGCAAAGCTATGGGATGGGATGAACCCCCCCATGCAGAGCCTGGGGCTGTGCTCACCTGGTTGTCCTCTCCCTGCTCTGCCCACCTTGGTCCCTGCTGGTGGGGACAGTGATGCCAACCATCGAGAAGTTACTGTCCAGTGACTGGAAGGAGAGGCTGCTGGGGAGAAACACTGCTGAGAACAAGGATGTGAAAGGTGAGGTCTGCTCGTGTCCAACCACTTCCAGCCAGACAGCCAGGGCTGGGAACACAGGGATGGTTCCCCCTGAGCTGCCCACAAGTGTCTGTGCTGACATTGGCCTTTTCTGGGGGACCAAAATATTAATTTGGTTTATTTGGAGGGTGAAAATCCCTGCTGGAGAGAGAAGGGCCATGAGGATGCTCAGAGGGCTGGAGCACCTCTCCTGTGCAGACAGACTGAGAGAGCTGGGGTTGTTCAGTCTGGAGAGGAGAAGGCTCTGAGGAGACCTCTTTGTGTCCTTCCAGCACCTGCAGGGGCTACAGAAAAGCTGGGGAGGGACTTTAGAGGATGTCAGGGAGTGATAAGAACAGGGAGAATGGCTTCAAACTAGAGGAGGGGGGATTTAGATTGGATATTAGGAAGAAGTTCTTTACCAGGAGGGTGGTGAGACCCTGGCACAGGTTGCCCAGAGAGGTGGTGGGAGCCCCATCCATCCCTGGGGGGTTTTAAGGACAGGGCTCTGAGCAACCTGATCTGGTGGGAGGTGTTGGACCTGGGTGATCTTAAAGGTCCTTTCCCACCCTGAAAATCCTATGATTCTGTGGTTAAAAGCTGAGCTCTGACTGCACCACGGGGATGGTTCAGCACCTGGGGAGCTCTTTACACCTCCCCAGCACCCAGTGGTGATGCTTTTCCCCCACCCCAACACCTGACCTGCAGCTGTTGGCTTTTCTTTTTTCCAGGCACCCAGGAGAGCCTGGCAGAGAAGGAGCTCCAGTTGCTTGTGATGATCAACCAACTGTCCACGCTGAGGGACCAGCTCCTGACAGCCCACTCGGAGCAGAAGAACATGGCTGCAATGCTCTTTGAGAAGCAGCAGCAGCAGATGGAGCTGGCACGGCAGCAGCAAGAGCAGGTGGGCTCGGGGAGGAGGGGGAGAGTTTGCCAGGGAACATCCATCCCTTGGGAAATCCCTGTGGGAGCTGCTGGTGTAGGACCAGGACAAGGTCTCCTGGGCACGGTGGGGTGGTGGCAACAGGGACAGCAGAACTTGTGTCTGCCCAGAATCCATCCTGTTCCCTGTCTCCAGCCCCAAAGCTGCCAGGAGAACAAAGGAGATGGGAATTGTCCTCCTTAGAATAATCAAACCCATGGGAATGTCCCTCCCATCCCATTTCCCCCTCTGTGCCCCAGGAGGTGGCTCAGCCACCCCTGCCTGCCCTCCCCATGGCCCTGGGGACCATCGGCAGACCCCTGGTCTCCCTTTTGCTTACCTTGGGCATCTGTGGGGTCCCATGGGGGTCAGTGTGGCACTGCTGGTGACACTGCTGTGTCCCCTCCACCAGAAAGAAACTCTTTAATTTGAGGGTGCTGAGCCCCAGGTTGCCCCCAGAAGCTGTGGCTGCCCCATCCCTGGCAGTGTCCAAGGTTGGATGAGGCTTGGAGCACCCTGGGCTGGTGGGAGGTGTTAGGGTGGCACTGGGGGAGCTCTGAGGTCCCTCCCAACCCATCCCATGATTTGATGATTCCAGATTGCCAAGCAGCAGCAGCAGCTCATCCAGCAGCAGCACAAAATCAACCTGCTGCAGCAGCAGATCCAGGTAAAGGTGGGGGACACCTTCCCTTGCACCCTCCCCCCCGCCCCCCCAAACCTGGGGTGCCAGGTTTGTGTCCTCCTCCTGGGGCCGGGCAGGGGGTGGTGGCAGTGCCCTGCGTGTCCCTCTCTCAGTGGTTCTCTGCTCTCTCTGCTCCTCTCCCAGCAGGTCAACATGCCCTACGTCATGATTCCTGCCTTCACCCCCAGCCACCAACCTCTCCCTGTCCCTCCTGACTCCCAGTTAGCACTGCCCATCCAGCCCATCCCCTGCAAACCAGGTGAGTGGGGACCCCCGGGGCTGCCCCAGCCCTGCAGGGTGCTCTCATCCCCCAACCCTTCTCCCTCTGCTCCCCGCAGTGGATTATCCTGTGCAGCTGCTGCACAGCCCCACTCCCCCCACGTTGAAGAGACCCCCCGGCTCGGGCCACCTCCAGATGCAGGTAGGACCCCAAAACACCTCCATTCCCCGGGCTGTGGGGGCTGTGGGGGGGCTGTGCTTCACCCCCTCCTCTATTCTGCCACAGGAGACCTCGCAGCCTCTGAACCTGACGGCCAAACCCAAAGGTTCTGACCTCCCCAGTGCCTCCAGCTCGCCCAGTTTGAAGCTGAGCAGCTGCCAGTCCCTCACACCGAGTCATGGGACCACCAGGGACCTGCAGAGCAGCCCATCCAACCTGCCTCTGGGTGGGTTCCCAAGTGCCTTCACTGATGGATGGTCCCTGGGGTCCCTCCCAGAGCCAAGGGACATCACCCCGGGGTCCCTCCTCTCTGGGGTGGCCCGGGTGGGCATCTGCTGGTCTGTGTCACCCCCTGGGGCCACCCAGCTGTGATTGCTGGGGTGGGACGGGGTGTTGTGGAGGAGCTGGGGCTGATGGGTGCCTGTGTGGGTGTCCTGCCAGGGTTCCTGGGTGAAGGCGATGCCATCACCAAAGCCATCCAGGACGCCCGGCAGCTGCTGCATGGCCACAGCGGAGCCATGGAGGGACCCCTGAGCAACCCCTACCGCAAGGTGAGGGGTGGGAGGGGTGGTCCCTGCCCCCTCTATCACCCCACCAGCACCCAGGCTCTCCAGATCAGAACTGGTTCCTCACTCCCCACTCTCCTGCAGGACCACCTTGGGATAGATTCTTCCCCAGTGAAGGAGCGGATGGAGGAGACCCCTTCCCACAGGCTGGACGAGGCTCTGCTGACCTGTGAGATGGATGGTAAGGATGGATGAGAGCACCCACTGAGTGGGACCCCCACTCCTGCTCCTTCCCCGGCTCCTGACCTCAGCTGGGATTTCCCCCCAGGCTCAAGGCACTTCCCAGAGTCCAGGAACAACAACCACATCAAGAGACCCATGAACGCCTTCATGGTGTGGGCCAAGGATGAGAGGAGGAAGATTTTGCAGGCTTTCCCAGACATGCACAACTCCAGCATCAGCAAAATCCTGGGTGAGTGTCCGGGAAGGTTGCAGGACCCCCAGCTGCATCCCCACAGGGGGGGATATGACCTTCAGCTCATCCTCAGCCACCTCTGCAGGGTCGATGCCCACCAGGAGGTGGTGGTGCTGGGGTGTTGGGCTCTTCTCCCAGGTAACCAGTGACAGGATGAAGCAGCCCCGGGTTGCACCAGGGGAGGTTTAGGTTGGGGATTAAGAACAATTTGTGTTCTGAAGGAATAACCTCAGCCTTTCCCAGCTCACTTGCCTTGGGCAAGACCCTCTACCCCCCCGTGCCCATTTTCTCCCTTGCAAAACATAGATAAAGGGGACAGACTTCTTAAGAAAACACAGGTGACAAAGAGCACTCTCAGAGCCAGGTATGGTTGGTAGCACATCCAGTGCTTGGCAGGAGCCTGGGACCAAGCTGCCTGGGGGACTGAAGCTGCCTGAAGTCCCTGGAGGACTTCAAACCCCTGTAGATGCAGCATTTCAGGACACGGTTTGCTGGTGGTGTGGGCAAGCTCGGGTGTCATTTTTCCGGGGGGGGGGAATCTGCATCAGAGCTGGTAGGAGCATTACTTACCTCTCCTGGCCGGCAGCCAGCACGGGGCAGGGGCTGATCCTGCCTCCTGCTCTCTCCTCACAGGCTCCCGTTGGAAATCCATGACCAACCAGGAGAAACAACCCTACTACGAAGAGCAAGCCCGGCTGAGCCGGCAGCACCTGGAGAAATACCCCGATTACAAGTACAAACCCCGACCCAAACGCACATGCATCGTGGAGGGGAAGCGGCTGCGGGTGGGGGAGTACAAAGCGCTGATGAGGACCCGGCGGCAGGATGCCCGGCAGGGTTATCTGATCGGGTAAATCCCTCCCAGGGGGCTGGCGAAGCGGTGGGAGGGCTACCGAGCAGCTAAAGCCCTCCCTGGATGCTGACCGCATCCTTTCGTCCCGCAGGTCCCAGGGCAGCGCGCTACCCCCCGCCTCTTCCTCTTCTTCCTCCTCCTCCTCCGAGATTCTGTACCAGAGGGCGGTGGGCGTGCAGCTGACCCCCCCTTTGCTGGAGCATTACCTGCCGCGGGGGGGGGACCCCAACATGCCCGTCATTGTCAACACCCGCAGCCTGAAGGACGGGGAGGGAGGGGAGGATGGGGCCGAGGGGGAGCTGTACCGGTACAGCGAGGAGGAGGAGGAGGACTCCGAGGGGGAGGAGAAGAGCGATGGAGAGTTGGTGGTGCTGACGGACTGAGGAGGGCTCTGGGGGGGGTGGTTTGGGGTGGAGGAAGGGGAGGGGGGGGTGGCACCAAAAAAGGAGGTGACAGCATCATCCCCCGCCCCTCGGTGGGATGGGACTCGGCAGAAGGACGGCACTGGGAGCAGAGAGGAGGTGGGTGCTGCTGGCTTGGCCCGTGAAGGTGGGCACCCAGTGGTTTTTTTGGGGGGGATGAGCGGTGATGGGTGCTGGAGGGGGCCATGAACAGGACCTGCTGGATGTGGTGAGGGCTGGCTCAGCCTTGTCTGGTGACAGGGACACAGGGAGATGGAGCCACCTGACTTGGGGACATGAGCGCTGTGGCTGCTGAGCTGTCACCCATCCACAGCACCACCCCCCTCGGGAGGTTCCTGGGGGTATTTGGGGTGTGGGAAAACCTCCAGAGCATCTCCCAGCACCCTTGCAGAGAGTGTCCCCTGCAGCCACCAGCATCACAGCTGGGGACAGAGGGTGGGGACAGAGGATGGGGACACACTTGTCTTTGAAGCCTGCCAGCAAATTCCCACGGAGCCATTTTTAGCTCTGGCTTGGCCTGAGGACCAGCCCAGGGCTCTGTGGAGCCCTTTGTGCTCCTGACAGCTCCTTGCTTTGGAAGTGAAGTGGGTGCCTGTCCCCTGCCTGCACCCTCACCATGGGGACACCAACCCTCTGCTACCTTGGGGACATGTCCTACCCATCCCTGAGCATCCCCCTCTTGCACCCCAGCTCTGCCAGCCACAGGGTGTGCCCAGGACCTGCAGCACCAACCACAGAGAGAAACCACAGGCTTAAAAAAAAAAAAAAAATAAAAATTTAACACCCCCCCCTCCGCACCACCTTGCTCCTACCAGAGCCCAGTCTGGGGGGTTTGGGGTGCAGGGGGGATGTCCAGCTCTCCGTGCAGTGCTCAGCTCTCCACGCAGTGCTGGCCATGCACAGAGCCCTTGCACCTCCCTGTGGCAGCAGCCAGAATCGGGCAGAGCGGCTCCAGCTGCAGCCACCGGGTCCCCCTGCGGGGACCTTGCAGGGGAACAGCCCCCGCCCCATGCACTCACCCCAAGGCGGGGGTCGAGCCCAGCAGCAGGGCCCTGGTGCTGCTCCCCTGCACCCACAGGGCTGCCCTGGGGCCAGGGGTGATGATGCCTCCTCACCCACCCTGCAGACCCCCCCTCTCCTCTCTTGGCCCCCCTCCCCAGTGCTTTATTTATTTCCCCTCCCTGTGCTGCTCTGGCTGGGCAGGGGTCCCTGGGGAGGGGGTGCCAGGTCCCAGGGTGGGCTGGGCTCTGCTGCAGAGGGAAGCAGATGAACCCAAGAAAGATGCAGCTCTTCCTCTTAATTGTTTGGGTTTGGTTGCTTGGTTTGGTTTTTGTTCTCTTTTTCTTTCTGTTTTTGGTTTTGGTTTGGTTTTTTTTTTAAGACTGTAAATATAGATAGAGCTTTATTTTGTTAATAAGACGATGAGTAACTTAACCTGTATATTTCACATACTTGTTTACAATTGTCCCCCCACCCCCACACCAACCCTTGGCACAATAAAAATGACTTTTTGGAGCAGAGATTTGGGTCTGAACTTGACCTGGGGAAGAGCTGAGGGTGGACAGGGCACTGATGAGGGGGGTGCTTGTTTCTCCCCCCCCCTGCCCCTTTTCCAGCACAGACCCCTCCTCCAGCTCTTGCTCCTGATGCTTTTTCTCCTGCTCTTTCTCAGCCCTTTCATGGAATCATCAAATCATTTTGGTTGGAAAAGACCTTTAAGCTCATGATGGCATCATCCCTGCCCATCCATGGGGGATCCCCGGCTGCTCCCCTCTCCTTCCTACTTCTCACCTGTGTTTTTTCAAGATCTCACCAGGTTTGGAGCCCTGGGAAAGACCTTTCCCCAGAGCCCAGCAGAGGCCACCATGAAGATGTGGGATCAGCTCAACTGGTTCAGAGCACAGGACGTGGCCCTGGGACAAGGACAATCCCCCCCCCTCCAGCTGCAAAAGGACCAAACACCCCTCCAGCTCCCAGGGATGCTGCCCCTGCTCCAGCACAAGCTCTGCCCCAGTCCCCACAGAACCCAAAACTCCCCATTTCCAGCAACCAGCAGCTTTTATTTTGCACCAAAACAAAGAGCAGATGCAACACCAGTCCTGGTTCCTGCTGGGATGGGGTCTGTGCCCCTGCAGAGGGGACAGCCACCTTGTCCCCATGCCACTGGCCGAGCAGCCAAGGCAGGGGCAGAGGGGGCCAATTCCACCCCCAAAGCTGCTGCACAACCACTGTCATGAGCTGGGCAGTGCTCAGCAGGTCCACATCACCCTCATCATGGAGCTTGTGCTGGGGGATGCTGGCAGGGGATGAAGCTGTGCACGGGGCTGGGGGGGGGGAGGAGGGGGCTCCATCCAAGCTCCTGCCAGGGGGTCCCATCTGGGGCCACAGCCAAGACAGGAGCATGGGGATGGTGCCCACGTGGGGGGCAGAACTGACCCCCCTGTCCCAGGGGGAGATGGGGAAGGCAGAGCTGGGAGCCCCTTGCTCGGGCAGCTGCAGGGGAAGCCCTGGCAGGAGCTGAGGATCCAGAGGTGTGGGGAGAAGCAGAGCCCAGGTGGGTCACAGCACCCAAAGCTGGAGCAGAGCAGCACCCACTCCTCGTGGAAAAAGTGTCCTGTGGGCAGTGACAGCCCCAAGCCCGGGGTCAGCACTGCCCCAGGAGTGGGGATGGTTTGGGGTGGGCACCCCAGACCCCAGGCAGGGCAGGAGGGAGCAGCCAAGGTGAGGGGCACAAGGGGTGCAGCTGGGCAGCTCTGGGGGCTCCTGAGCAGATTGGGGGGGGCTCATTACCCCCCCTGGGGACAGCACAGAGGGAGCAAAGCGGGTGCCTGGCCCAGCAGCAGCAGTGCCAGCACAGCACGGAGCTGCTGGGCACCCAGTTAAGGCGATGGCAAAGGTTTTCCTTGTGGAGTCAGGGGCCTCTCCGAGGCCGTGGTCCTCTCAGCATCTCATGGTCCAGTCCCAAGTATGTCCAGGGTCTCCTTTAATCGGTGGCTGGGTCAGAGCTCCTTTTTTTCTCCCCCTTCCCACCATCAGGACCTGCCCTCCCCCCCGGCTGGGGAGGGGAAGGGGCGAGGGGGATGCGAGGGCTGTGGAGGCAGCAAGGACCAAATAATAATAATAATTAAAAAAAAATAGCTCAGGGGCTTGTGTGCTGGAGATGCTACTTAGAAATCTGCAGGGCTGTGACCACTGGCTTCATCTTGAAGTACTGTTTAAACCTTAGCTTTGCATATCTGCCAGGAGAGAGAGGAACAGACGTGAGACCCTGGTGCCCCCAGCCCCACATCCTCTGGATTTGTAGGATCCCTCCAGCACAGGGGGGATCGCTGGGATCTTCTTATTCCAACCATGTGCTGGAAGAAAAAGTCCCCCCCAGCCCCAGTGGACTCACCTTAAGAAGTTAAAGTCTATGGTAGAGTATTTATCCTGGATCAGCCCCCAGCATGCCCAGAGGAAATGGGATGCCTGCAAGACACAAAAGAACCATCAGGAAGGGGCTTGGAGCATCCCTGCCCATGGGGTGAGACCTCCCAGAGGTCCTGTGGCTCCCAGAGGAGAGGACCCATGGGTGGCAACCACCTGGGGCTGGCCCATCCCTGTGTTTTTATGTGCTCTGGAAGTTGGTCCCAGCCTGGGTGAGGGGTGTCAGCAGGAAGGGTGCTGAGCAGGTACCATCCTCTCCATTGGCAGCTGGAACATCCCTCCTGGCAGCTCCAACCACGAAACCAGCTGAGATTTTGCCCCAACTTTCCAGAAAAATTGGCTCCACCTGCCTATGGCATTTGCCAAAGGGAATTTCTTCATCCTCAGCTGCACCCAGGGTCAGCCAAGCTGCTGGAGACACCATGTCCCTTGGCATTGTCAGTGGATTGCAGGCTCCCAGTGCTACCCTTGACCTCACCCAAGGTGCATCCAAGGCTCTTTGGGCCACCCTCCTGTCCCAGGTGCCTCCAAAGCCCCCAGGCTGGAACCTGCACCCCCATCCTCACTCAAGCTGCAGCGTGAAGCCCCCCGAGAGCAGAAGAAAACCCATCCCATGGGCAGCCCCTTCCCACCTCCACCACTCACCAAAGAAAATTTGTTCACTTGCACGTAGAGAGCCTCCAGCTCCTCCTTGGTCACCTCTGGATGTGGGTGCTGCCCCTGGGTGAGCTGTTTGTAGGCCTGCAGGTAGGAGAGCAGCCACTGCAGCTGAGTCTCCTTGCTGGGGTAGAGCCCATAATCCACCTCTTTCACACCTAAAAAAGGTGCTGGGGTCAGCAGTGCCCGAGGGGCAGGAGGGTGAAAAGGGTGAATTCTCCTCTGGAGAAGGAGGACACCCCCTGCCCACCCAAAAGTGCAAAGCATCCTCACCACGGGGCTGTCCCCAGGCACTGAGTGAGAGCCCTGCAGCCCCAGACAGGTACAGGCTGGGGGGGGGGAGCAATCCTCTGATTTGAAGCATGCACCCAGCTCCCCAGATCACAGAACAGATCATTGTTTGGGTTGGAAAGGACCTTTAAGTCCAACCCAGCACTGCCCAGGCCACCACTACCCAATGGCCCTCAGCACCACATCTACACAGCTTTTAGATCCTTCCAGGGATGGGGACTCCACCACTGCCCTGGGCAGCCCAGGCCAAGGCCTGATAACCTTTTGTGGGGCAGAAATTGTCCCTGATACCCAATCTAGACCTCCCCTGGCACAACATGGATCTGTGTCCTCTCATTCTATCACTTGTTCCTAGGGTGAAGAAACCAACCACCAACCTACTCCAACCTTTCAGGCAGTTGCAGAGAGCCAGAAGGTCTCCTCTCAGCCTCCTCCCTTTTCTCCAGGCTGAACACCCCCAGGTCCTTCAGCTCCTCCTTGGGCTCCAGACCTTTCCCAGTCTGTTCTTGCACGGTTCAAGCACTGCACCCCAGAACGACCAGGATGCTCCCCACCACCACCACAGCACCCAACACCAGCACAGACCCTCTTGCAATTGGGAGTTGGGGGGTACTTTCAGTGCCAGGGAGAGGAGCCCAACTCACCTGCAAACTCATTGAAGTGGTTTCCAATGTCAAAAGCCTGATAGTTGTAACCTGTGTACTCGTAGTCGATGAACCGAACACGTTCTGCAGAGGCAAAGGGGCTGTGAGAGGGGCTGGAGATGGAGCCACCAAGCCCTGGGGAGGAGGTGGGGGAGGCACAGACCTCCCCTCCCCACCGTGCACATGAAGCTGCTGCTACAAACCTTGTGTCCCATCGTAGATGATGTTCTTGCAGAGGAGGTCGTTGTGGCAAAGCACGATGGGGGAACCCAACTGGGAGAGGGTTTCCTTCATCCAGACCAGCTCATCTTCAAGCATCTCCAGGCTGGGCATGTCCTGCTGGAGGCTGGGGAAGGGGACAGGGGGTTGGCATCACTTCTGCTCCCCGGGAACCTCCCGTGGGGGCAGAGGGGCATTGCTGCCCCTTGGATCTCTCCGTGCATTTCAGAAATCCACTTGGCAGTGGCACCAAGAGAGGGCTAACGGGGCTGTTCCTGATGGGGAGGTCAGGTTTGGCTGAGACATCCTCTGCTGGGGGACCCAGATGCCACGGTGCAGCCTCAGCCCAACCCTCCTCCATCCCCCAAACCCACCCACCCATCCTCTGAGCCCCCCAGCACTCAGCTCCCAAAGCACCCCACTAACCCCACGTCTCTCTTTGAGCCAGACAAGGGGGAGTTTTTTTGCCTCTTCCAGGGCACATACCCTCTGGGTAACCTCCAGAGTTGCAGTTCCAAGAAGAGAAGCAGTTAATCATTACCTAAACTGGCGCAGGCTTGGGTAAAGTCTGCCTGCAGCAGAGGGGGTGCTGAGGAAAGCCCCGGCTCCTGCTCAAGGAACAGGTTAATTATTCACTTGCCTGGGGGTTCATTCACCTCCCACACTTCTTGGGGCTGCCCACATCCTCCCCAGACACCCCAGCACTCACCTGGTGTGAACCCAGGCTCCCAGTAATGGGATGAACTGTTTTGAAATGGGAATTGGCTGCTTTGATCTATAACAGAGGGGTTTCTAGCATCCCCTCTGATGTCAGCTCAACCTCACTGCTCAGGTGCTCATCATAAGAAGAGTTTGAGCTTGAATTTATTCTGGACTTAAAATTCAGAGTAGGTTTGCAGGAAGGAGGTGGTGGATTATTACAGGGGGTGGGAGTCTCTGGCTAAGGTCTGATCCTGCCTGGGTACTGTACAGATACAACCCAGCGCTGTCCCTGCTTTATGACAGCAGAAATTGTCCCCAGAGTGACAGGAGGGAGACGTCCCCATCCCACCTACTCCTGGCAGCTTGGCCACAAGTGCTAACAGAGGGATGGGTGATCTGGAAGTGGCCATGTGGCTGGATCCAGCCCCAACATCGACCCTGGAGTCCCACAGAAGCTTTACCTGGGAACTGGGGCTCTTCCCCCCATTCCATAGAGGGGGGAAGACTTAGAGGTGGGTGGGCAGTGGGGTGCCCACTCCAGAGCCTGGCTCTTTGGGATCCCTCTGCCTTTACCTGGGGTTGGATACCTTTGGGCTGAGATCCGTCTTCACAAGGGTGAGGTATTTGTGCATCTTCTGCCAAAGGATGGGCTTGGGGATGCTCCCGTTGGCATGGATGGCATGGACCCGGGCCATCTCCTGGGCCACCAGCCTGGAAGGAGACAGGGACACGTGGGTGGCCTGCAGCAGCCTTCCCTGGAGGAACACTCCTCTAAACCAGCCTCCCCCAAAGCTGTGTTTAAAAACACAACATCAGCAGAGCTGAAACACTCCTCTCCTCCAGCTGCCAGCCTCTGAGGCATTTCAAAACCCTGTCTGGGTCAAAAGGACCATCCAGCTTGGCAGATAAAAGCCACCACTCTCACACTACACTCTTTATTATTCTCTGAAAATGTCTGCTTTAAAACCATGGTGATAAACCTGGCTGCACTTTGCATTTATCCCCCAGGTTTGTGCCCAGCAGTGACACCCGAGCACCCATTGGGAGTATCGGGGTGAAGGGGAGAGCTGGAACCCCCCCATGCCTGTAGGAGCCCCAGTTCCCCCACCCCATGGCTTCCCCCCCAGACCCACACACCCGAGGACGTGGGGGTCCTTCTGACCTGAAGATGTGGGGGTCCCTCACGTGGTGGGGCCCCAGGGCAATGCCCGGCAGGAACTGATAGCAGAGCCCGTTCTGGAAGGCGCAGTAGAGGTCGGGGGCACAGCCATGGGCACGTAGAACCTGGAAATTCCTCAGCTCTGTCTCTCTGTCCACAAACAGCTCCGTTTTCCTGCCGTAGATCCGGACCAGCACCGCGTCCTCCATCCCCTCATCCGTGTAGCAAGCCACCAGCTTGTTGGTGATGCCCTCGGTGAAAAGCTGGAGAGGGGAAAAAGGTGGCAGAGCCAATGCCCCCACATCCCTGCCTCCCATCCCAATATCCCAACCCTGGCCATGGCAGTGACAGGCAAGGGGAAAATAAAACCCAAAGCAGCAGTGACCGTAGCAGGAAAAGTCCTGTGGCAAGTGACACGAGTTTGCAAGGCCTCAGGTGGGAGCACGGGGCCACAGGCAGGAGGGCTTCAGCTGCAGCAAGTGGGTGGTTTCCTGCCTTTTTTTTTTTCTTTTTTTTTTTTTTTCTTTTTTTCTTTCCTTTTTTTTCCCCACCTGGAAGCACAGGAATAGCTCAGGCCAGATGTTCTGCCAGCTCGCTTGGCACCCAAGGAGCTCCGGGAATCGCTCCCAAAAAATCAGCATAAAACTTCTGGCATGAAATGAAAATTATATAAAGAAAAAAAAAAAAGAAAAAGAAAAAAAAAAAGCAAGCCACCAGCAAATAACCTGAAGCAAACACCACCACCCTATCTCCTCCTCCCGACCCTCCCCACAGGGCCGGGGTGCTGATAGGCAGGGACGTCTCTGCTGGGGACGTTCGTGTCATTGCTCTGATGGTTCCTCACAGATGGAAAGAGAGTTTTGTTCTCCCGGCTTGGCTGCCCGCCCACACACATGCAGGGGCTGCTGCTGCCACCCGTGCTGGGCTCCTCTCCCCATCCTGCAGGGATTTCAGTTGCTTCCAGTGCATCCGGGGGGTTTGGGTCTCCAGAACCCAGGGGAAAACCCTGCACCACCGTCCTCATGCTGGCAGGATGCTCAGCCCCAAAACAAGTTCTTGGCCCCTCTGCTCCCCCCAGGGGTGATTCTTTACCCCCTTTGGGTCGGGGGGCTGGAGCAGGTGTGATGCTGGTGGAGCAGGAGGGGGGTGAGG
The DNA here is from genome assembly GCF_036169615.1 of Heliangelus exortis. Taxonomy (NCBI): domain Eukaryota; kingdom Metazoa; phylum Chordata; class Aves; order Apodiformes; family Trochilidae; genus Heliangelus; species Heliangelus exortis. The sequence goes on from NC_092446.1 coordinate 4,620,469, forward strand.
GCATGTGCTGCAGCAGCAGTGGTGCTCGGGGGTGGGACAGCTAATTATAGACATCCCACTCAGCAACTCCTGCTCCTATATAGAGTGTCTATATATAGGGCTCCCCATGCAGCCTCCCAGGGGAAACTCCAAGCACTGGAACGAGCACACCCCGAGTTAGATGGTGCTAACACCCCTGGTTACAGAGCTGGCTGGGTGTGGATTCAGGGTGGCCTGGCCATCACCTCCCACCCAGCTGCAGCTGAAGCTTCTCAAGCAACTGAGCTGCTTTTCCCAGGGTGGATAATCTGTGTTTCCAACACAGTGCCATGCCTGGCTCTCTTCATCCTGTCAGGCTGCCGGGGGTAGAAATCATAGAATCATAGAACAGGCTGGGTTGGAAGGGACCTCAGAGCTCATCAAGTCCAACCCTTGCTCCACTCCCCCCGTGGTTCCCAGCCCATGGCACTGAGTGCCACATCCAGGCTCTTTTGAAATATCTCCAGGGATGGAGAATCCACCCCTTCCCTGGGCAGCCCATTCCAATGGCTGAGCACCCTCTCCAGAAAGAAATTCTTTCTCATGTCCAACCTAAACCTCCCCTGGCACAACTTGAGACCTCTTGTGCCCTCTTGTCTTGCTGAGGGCTGCCTGGTAAAAGAGGGAAAATCCAGCGAGGAGAAGGTCTCCTGGCCCATCCTCAGAAGGTGTTGCACCCAGGGCTGCTGCTCTCCGTTGGTCAACAGCTCCACGGCGAGATGCTCGGACGCCTGCGAGGTCCTTGCGCTGCTTTGTTTTGCTGCTCAACAGCCTGATCAGCCCTTTCAGCAGGTTTAACAGGATTACTGAGCCTTATCCCCCCCCGACCCCCCCCTCCCTGAATTCCAGGCCCCTAACTTGGGAGACTCACACGTGGTTCCTCAGCAACCTGCACACACGCAGGCAGGGGCTCGCCTGGCTTGGAGGCGGCAACTCCTCCAGCTCCCGAGGAACAAGCACGGCTGCTTGGGCAGATTCCCGGTGCATATTTCTGATGGATCCAAAGTGCACTCAGCAGGGCCACAGCGCTGCTACCACATCAAATCCTTTCCCTGCTACGGTTGTGTGACGGCGGGGAGGAAGGAAAGCAAGTGTGATTCCACGCCAGGAGCCTTTTGGCAACGAAATGCAAAGCAGAACATTAGCCCCGGGAAAAGATGCTGAAGCGGAGCAGCTCCAGCTGATCCCTCGATGCTGTGCCTGCTGTGAGACCCCACGGCGTCCCCCAAACATCACCGTGTTGCTGCTTCCCTGCACAGGCATCCCCAGCCCGGGATGCGGCAGGCGGTTTGGGTCCAGGCTGCAGCAGGACACCTTGGTGCCAAAGTCAGGTTAAAAGAAAAAAAAAAAAAAAAAAAAAAAAAAATCCAGCCCCTTTGGAGTCTTTGCGGGGGTTTGGCTCCACGCCGCTGCTGCTCTTCTTATCGCCGGCTGAGGGATGGAGGAGCGAGTGCTGCCCTGAGAGCTCCTGGCTGACACCCACCCCTCCTCTGCCTTCTCCGTACTGAGATGTTTCAACCCAGGGACAGAGCTTAAAGGACGAGGAGCAGGAGCCCTGGGAAGTGGGCACAACCTGGAGGACCCCAACAAGAAGACAGCAGGTGGGGCAAGCCGAGCGCTCCGATCCTTCCTGCCCATCTTCCACACCCCACCCCGAGCGCCGGGATTTTCCGTCTCACCGGCACAGGCTGGTACAGCCCCGCGAGCAGCTGTGCACTGACACGGGGCAATGAGGTGCTGTGAACCGGGCACGGCTCCAGTGCGAGGAGGAAAGCGACCAGGAACGCTAATAGGAACCAGCTGAGGACCGGTGCACAGCTCCAATCCCCTCCCGAGTAGCTCTCGCAACAGCAGCGACGGGAAACGCAACTGGAGTTTCCCCCCCCCCCCCCACTCACCAACTCCCAAGGTTTTTTGTTGTGGTGGTTTTTTGTTTGCTTTTTTTTTTTTTTTTTTTTTTTTTTTTTTTTAATTAAAAACACACGCACGCACACACAAGCTGCTGTTGAACACTGACCCCCTCCGATGCCTGGAGAAAGCCTGGATACCAGCGCGCCGGGATCCTTCTCAAACAACCATCGCCACCGAGCCTGGTGCAGCACAGAGCCCGAGATATTTCCTGCCCCTACAACTGTGTGCTCCGAGGAACTCCAGCTCCAGCTTCCTGCCTATTGCCATCTGCCCTTTCATATGTATTTTCCTGTAGCTTCTTGTATTTAATTACACTTGGCTATTAATACATTTTTAATGACACTCCAGGCGCAGGGGAAGCGGGCGCCTTCAGGGGACACGCATCCACACGTATATAGGATTAAGTGCACCCAGCTCTAACACCTCCACACCCCACTTCCCATTGCCAGGAGCCCGATGAGGGCACCACCAGCCTCACGTTTCCACCACCCCAGACCCGACGCCCCCGGGCAGAGATGAGGAGGGGGATAGGGACTCCTATGGCAGGCAGCTGCCAGCCCCACCGGACCCACTCTCCCAGCTCCATGCAGGAACCCAGAGCTGTACCCCAGCTCCCATCCCAGCTGTGCTCAGCTCATGCAGGTGCTGCAAGCCCACAGGTAACCCGAGTGAGACTTGCTCCTGGGAGCAGTTTCTCCTGTGGGCTGGGGCCCAGCAGCACTGGGTGCAGGCAAGGGTGCAGCACCTGCAGAGGAGATGCCAGGGGGACCAGCAGCCCCCCAGTCTTCACCCAGCCTCAAGGGACACTGGGGACACACTTGCATTCGCTGTCACTGCTCAGCGACTGCTCTGGGGTCCCCAAAGCCTGGGGGGGATGTGGTGTCAGACCTTTGCACACCTGGTGGGCCCCGGTTACTCTTTGAGAGTGGACGGGAGAACTAGAGGGGGGGGCACAGGATGTTGGAACCTCCTTGACAGGCCCTACAGCCCCCCACGGTGGGTCCTACAGTGACCCCTACACAGGCCTCACAGCCCCCACAGAACGAGCTCTGTAGCTGCCCCGGGCTGGGCTCTATAACACCTCGGGGTGCACCCCACAGCCCCCCTGGTGCTGACCCTACAGCCCCCCCCACCCCCCTCCTCCGGCTGGGTTGTGCAGCCCACTCGGACGAGCCTCACGGGGGGCTCCGCGCAGGTGTGTGCGTGTGTCCCCCTCCCCAATTCGGGGCATACCTTGGTCTTCACCCTGGCCGGCTCCCAGCCGGGTCTCAGCTCCCGCATGAGCCGCAACGCCCCGGGCAGCACGTCCCCCTCATCCACCGCAATGCCGAGGTGGGGAACGGTGGGGATCTCTCCGCCTCCCCCGCCCCTCTCCGGCCCCGGACACTCGGGACAGAGGCCGGGCGGTGCGGCCATACCCAGCTCCGCGCTGCCGGAGCCGTGGCCCATGTGCCGGGGGCTACCGCGGGGCCGGCGGCCGCGGGGAGGAGCCGCTCTCCGTTGGGAAGCCATGAGTCACCGGCCCGCCTCCCGCCCGCCTCCCGCGGCAGCGCCCGCCCGCATTGTGAGGTCAGCGGGACCCACCGGCACCCGCACCCCACCTGCACGGGGACCTGCACCCCCATCTCACCGACATCTGCACCCCACCTGCACCGGGATCCCACCGGGACCCGCCCCCGACCTGCACCCGATCCTCACCGGGACCCGCCCCCGACCTTCATGGGGACCCCGCACCCCCACCGGATCCCCCGCTCGCACCCGATCCGCACCAAGATACCCCCGGCCTGACCCACCTGCTCTCCATCCCGCTGTCACCCCACATCCCTGCCTTCTCTCAGCCATCCCGGGGGGCTCTGCACAGCCTTCCCCATCTCTTTGGGATCTGGGATGAAGAGGACGGGGATGGCGCTCATGGGATGCGTTCCCAGGAGGGACATAGAATCAGCGAATCATTTGGGTTGGAAAAGACCTCTAAGATGACCGAGTCCAACGATTCACCCAGCCCTGCCAAGGCCACCACTAAACCACGACCCTAAAAACATGACCCCTCAGGACCAGCCTTGCCAGCCTCACTATTCATCTCGCTCACCAAGGAGATTTACCCCAAAGGAGATTTACAGGGGAGCTGGAGAAAGGTTTGGTGGTTAAAGATAGAACACTCCTCCGCACAGCCCCCCGGCAAGGCTCCAGCCCGGCTTCATTATCAGAGGAAATAACAACTGCCCAGGACTGAGAGTGCAGAATGCCCCCTCCAAAGTTTACAGCTGGCTGCGGCTGAAATCAGTTAAATGGACCACGGAGACTTGGGGGAAAAAAACATTTAAGGAAGGGGGGAAGACGGAAAAAAAAAAAAAGAACCCAAACCAAAACAAACCAGCCAGTTCTCTGTGTTTCTAAATATAGAGCGAGCTCTGTCGGTTTTAATGGGATGGTCATAATTGCTCCTGCTGCTTTTCTGGGCTGAATGTGGCCTAATTGCTCGCCCGTAGCGATCACAAGTGTTAATACGGGGCAGTTGCAGGTTCTGGTGCCGGGCAGAGCAGGAAATTGCCCTGCGCAAGCGATTAGAGGTGTTAATAGACTGGCTTAAGGGGCCCAGGAGCTGCACCATAGCAGCCCAGGCATTTTTCCCTCCCTCTGCTTGGAACAACTGGGAGCAGGACTGGATCCACAAACCCCATTCTATTTTAGGTCAGCCTGGTTGTTTTCCAGATGTGGGCTGCAAGCAGAACTGTCATGGGGGGCTAAATCACCCAGACATCTTGCAAGCTCACATTCACCCCGATTTTCTCCAGACCAGAGCCTCTGCAGTGTAGAACAGGGAAGAGGATGCTTAGTTAAATAACAGGGGAGTTTCCCTGCAGTAGGAAGGAAGGGGAAAAGCTTCCCAGCACCTCTGTACAGCCAGAAGGTTGGGGAGAGGTCGGGCTACAGCTCCAGTGCTGACCACTGTGGTTACCCCCTTTGCTGAGGGTCTTGGGGTCCTCCCTCCCTCCCTCCCTGCGGTTTCCTGAGCTGATGAGCAGCTGCCTGGAGCATCCAGGTGAGCTCAGGAAATGCTGGATGAAAGCAAAACACATTGACCGCTGGGGGCCCCTTCCCTCCACCCCCAGATCCTCCAGAACTGGAAATGTCAGCCCCTTGCTGGGAGCACTGGTCTGCTCCTCCTGCAGGACCAGCCAGTGCTGGGCTGAGCATCTCCAGGCACAGCCTGACCCCCAGGTCACCAGCCGGAGCTGCCTTCTTGGTGGAACAAAGTCAGCCACCCCTCTCCAAGCCGCAGGCATCTCCCTAAAAAGCAGAAATTCAGCCCTGTCCCTCTGTCCCCAGTGGTCCAGACCTCCCCGTGGGAAAGCAGGTGGAGGCATGGGTAGCCTGCACAGCAGCTCAGCTCTTGCAAGAGTCGTTGTGGCAGTGGCTGGGAGGGTATTTCACTTCGAAAAACAGGGAAGGACATAAACGTGGTGGTGGATCCTGACAGAGGAGCACTTGATCCATTCCCTCTGCAAGAACAAGCATCCACTCAGCATCCTGTTGCTCTAAGATTGTTTAATGTTAAAGGGAAGAATATTAAAGGGGAGAAGGGAAGGGTTAACACTAGCTAAAAGTGTCATTAAATGCAGCTGGATTGTTTTTCTCCCATCCAAAGAACAACACAAACTGTAACAGCTCATCCCTGCTCCGTCTGTCTGCAACCTGTGAGCATCTCCAGGCCAGCAGCCACTGCCCACCAGGTGCTCTATTGCACATCACCCTAGAGGTCCCTGAAGGTGCAACTCCAGGCACAGGATCCTGCTTTGATTTCCAGCCTGAACACTCTCCCTGCTGCATTGAGGGCTCAGCTCCCCCCAGCAGCAGAGACTCTCGGGAAGCAGCGCGGGGGTTTTGGAGTGGGAGAAGGAGAGGTTTTGCAGTTGCTTCGGTGCAGGGAGGAGGTGGCTGAGCTGTAAGGAAACGCTGTTCCCGTTTGCACTTCATTTCTGCTCCATGCTGCTCTTGCCTCCAGGCTGGCTCCAGATCCCTCTCCCCGGCCATCAGAGGGCTGTGGCAAAGCCGATGCGGTTGTTGCGCCGGTCAAACTTGGTGTAGTAATACCCGATGAAGCTGGCACCCAGGATCCAGAGGGGACCAGCTGGAGGGGGGATGTCCAGCCCTGAGAAAGCCACCACACAAACATCTTCCCCGTACTGGGATTGCTGTAAAAAGGAGGTGACCCAGGCAATGATGGAGGTGCTGGGAGGGAGATCTCTGCTGCAGCCCCAGGAAGGGCTGCGATCCCCGGCTCAACACCCAACCCTTGGCCTCCACCTTCCTTCCTCCAGGAAGGAGGAGCCCTGCCTGTTTGCTCCTTGTGCACCCCAGATCTCCCTAAATACACCCAATAAAGCAGCAACAGATTGGTCTGGCTCATCTGGACGCCTCTGCTGAATGGGAAGGCTGCTCAGAAGCATCGTTCTGGGGCTCATCTCAGCTGCTTTAGGGGAGCCAGGAGGGTGCAGGATGTTGCAGGAGAGCAACCCCAAGATGGACCCGGCCCTCCCACCCCACACAGAGGGATGCAGCTTACCCGGAGGGTGTAGGCTGAGCCACTGAGCACATAGATCTTCCCACCCAGGTGGAAGGAGATGTTGGGCAGCTGAGGAACTCGGTCACAGTCTACCACGTACTGCAGGAAGGGGAGACAGTGCTGAGCCCGTTTGCTGGGCAGGGGATGGGCTGGGGTACAGGCAGCAAACAGGGAGGTTTTCTCACCTCTCCTTCTGCCATTTCTGCTGCCCCAATGGCTTTCATCAACACAGAGACAGGGCCAGCAGGGCCGGTGATGTAGGATGCTCCTGTGTCGATGGCCACCAAACAACCTTCCTTGCAGAACAGGGTTTCAGCCCCCACGGACACCCTGGAGCAGGAAGGGAGAGGAGTGACCCCAAATCTCCCACAGTGACCACAGCTCAGCTCCCAGAGCCATGCAAGCCCGTGGGCAAGTGTGCCAGGTCTTTCTCCAGGGAAAACTGGCCAGGCAGAGCACGTGCTGCTCCAGTGCCTCCAGAGCACAGGCACTCCAGGGGCACTGGGAACCCTCCCTTCAAGCTCCCTGAATGTGAAAGCCAAACCTTCATCATGTATGTGTTGTTTTTTGGTGTTTTTTTGTTTTTTTTTCTTTTAGTGAAACAAAGCAGAATTGTTTCAGGGCTTCACACTCCTTCTGCAGGACTAAAGGGAGTTAAATTCTTCCACTGCAGCAGCTTCCAAGTTGTATCAGCCCACGGTGCCACCCCCTCTGCATTCCCCAAAAGCATCCAGAGGGCTCCCTGCTGGTGGAACCCACCCCACTCCCCTCTGGAGAGAAAAATCCCCCACCAGCCACACGTCTCCAGGGACCACCTTCCCCAGCACCCAGCAAGCTTTCCCCGTGCCCACCCGGGGAGGTTTGCAGGATGCTGGGGCTGTGCAGAGGCAATCCCTGCCCTCACCCCTTCATGCTGATCTGCCAGTAACCATTCTTGCTGACATTCAAGTAGTGGAAATCCCCGGTGTAATAAGCTGGATCGCTGCCTCCCAGGATTATTTCACCCCCGGGTTTCAGAGGAGCATTCCTAGGGTGCAAAACACAGCAGAATGATCCCCCCTTGGCTGCTGTCCCTGGATAAAACAAACAAGCAACAAAAAAAACCCCAGAAGGCACCAGCCCAGGCACAAGGCTCTGCTGACCCTACGAGCAGCAGCAGAGAGCAAGATGGAGCAGAAAAAAACCTCAAATTAGTTCAGAGGGGTGTGAGAGCCAGCAGGAGAGGGGTGCCACATGCTGAGGTCCCTGGGGGGGGGTCAGTGCTGGTTCCTGTACAGGTCTGGTGCAGTGTGTCAGCTCCTACAGAGCAGATCCCAGTGCCAGGCAGGGCTTGCCAAGGGCTGGCAGCAGGAGCAGGGATCCTGCCCAGCCCTGGGGTGCTCTGGTGACTGTTAGTGGGTGCTGTCTCAAGAGAGCTCATGCTTTTCATCTTCTTACTTCGAAGCTCTGCAAAGAGAAAGATGCTCTGTGAGCCTGTGGTCTGAGGGCAGCTCTGTCCCTAGGGGCTGAGAGGACCCAAGCAGCACCCAGAGGAGGCTGAAGTTGCAGCAAGTTTGGTTCATTACTGATGTGCCTTTAACTGAGGTAAAGAGCTCCCATGCCTGCTCTCAGCATGGGCTTGTGGGGCTGTTTGTCACTGTGCATGGCCAGGCTGCTGTGACAGTGACAGTGACAGTGGCAGGGCTGGGGGCACAGTGTTCCTGTGGGGTTTGGGCTCTGCTGGGAGATGCTGGGGCTCAAAAATTTGGGGCAAAAAGTGGAAGGAGTTTTGGCTGCTCATACAGGTTTTTCTTCAATAGATTTTTGTGGATTGCTTTTTTGTTGTTGGATGGTTGGTTGGGTTTTGTGGGGTTTTGTTTGGTTTTTGATTTATTTTTTTTTTTTAATTTTCCCTGTAACTGAAGCACTAAACTCCACTCCCAGCTGCAACTGCTCCAGCCCCACTGGCAGAGCTGGTGACTTTGTGCAGTCTGACAATGACAAACAATCAGGGAGCAGCCTCCACACTCCCTGCCCAGCAGCTCCTGACAAGCATCCACCTGGCTCTGCCTCTTCCTCATTCCACCCCAGATCCTCCAGCCATCCCCCACCTGCCCGTGCCCTCCACCCACCCCAAGCCCCCCAGCCACAGCTCTTTCCCGATCCCAAAACGCAAAACCCAGCCCCACGACGCTTCCAATTCCCATCCCCTGCGAAACCAACACCTCCCCAGCCCTGGCACCTGCTCCCCACAAGACCCACCGGCTGTAGTAGACAGAAAACACATCCTCCTTGAGGATCTGCTGGGAGAGGATCCGATCAAAGACGGGGGTGATGCCATCGATGGCCTGGCTGGGGTAGCCCATCCCCAGCACCCCGTCAAACCTGGCAAAGATGAAGGGGAAGGCGGGCAGCGCCGTCGCCTCGGCAAAAACCTGGATGATGGGAATGTCTGACACCTGGGGAAGGGCAGAAAGCAGGAAGCTGGGGGGGGGTGGGTGGGTTAAGTCCCCCGAAGAGCCCCCGTACTCTTGGGTGACTGGGAATGCTCTTATTGGGAAGCAGAGCCGCGTGTGAGCATCTCCTCGCTGAGCCGGGTCAGGGAGCTGGGGACACACCCTCACCATGACGATGTCCTGGCTGAGGAAACCTTTGACACTGCCGGTCCCGTAGCGGATGGCGAAGCCGGTGCCGTTGGAGATGTAGGTCCGTGACTTGGAGGAGTCGTAGCGGCTGTGGGAAACTGGGGAGAAGGAAGAAAATCCATCAAAAAAAGGGAGGGAGGCACCGGCAGCAGCACCGGCTGAGGGGCTCTGCCCCCCCCCCCCCCCAGCCTCTGCGGGATGATGACTCCCCCTGCCCCAGTGCCAGGGCAGTAGCAGACAGACCCCCTGTGGCCCCTGCAACACCCACCCCCCCTTCCAGCCCATTCTGAGCACCCCCCGAAGTGGAGGGACTCGGCCCCTTCTCACCGCAGGCACTGTAGAGGGGAGAGCACTTGTAGGATGGCACCCACAGGTTGGCCGAGCCGGTGTCAAAGACCACCTTGAAGGTCTGGGGGGGGGTACCGATGCTGATCTCACCAAAATACTGGGTCTGGAAGAGACACGGGGTTGGGGAGAGCACCTCTGGGGCACCAGAGCTCCAGCAGGGGAGGGGGCTCACGAAGTCCCCCATAGCGAACGGGTGGGAGCCGGCGGGCTGCAGGGCAGTATTGGGGTGACAAACCCCCCGAGCGGGGAGAAACTCACGTCCAGGTAGTTTGTGAGGAGGGTGGGAGCCGTCCCGTTCCGGGGGCCGATCACAAAGCGGCGGCTGCTGCTCTGCTTCAGCTCTGGGAAGACCTCGGACACCTTCACCCCCATCTCCTGCAGCGTTTGGCGGATGGAGGGCATCCTCCGCAGCGCGATCCTGCGGGGGCCAGGGCAGGGCTGACCCACACCCACTGGAGACCGACAACCCCCCCCCCCCTTTAATCCGAGTTCTTCTGCTTTAGGAAATCCAGCTGGGTGGCTCTAGATGGCAGCAGCACCCCGCGCCGGACCCTGCTCCCCCCACGCTGCCATCCCCACGGTGCATGGTGTGTGTGGTGGGGATGCTGAGCAGCCCACCCGAGGCAGGGACCCCACGGGGCTTGGTTGTTGCAGGAGGCACTTACCGACCCCCCCCAGCTCGGCTCGTTTTCTTTGCTTTGGCCTCCTTGAGGATTTGGGGGAGAGGGATGTGCAGTGCTCAAGGGGAGAGGAAGAGGAGCAAGGAAGAGCAGGAGTGCCAGCAGATGAGAAAAAGGAGGTGGAAAGGGGTTTCCCAGCACAGCTGAAGCAGGAGGAGACCCTTTGGTCCTCAACACCACCTCAAGCACCCCAAAAAATGAAGGGTGACAGTGAGGAACACAGCATCGTGGGCCACCTGCAAGACGTTACCTCTGCAAAGCCTGGGCTGGTGAGGGGAAGATGCTGGCACCCCAGGTCATGGCCAAGACCAGCAGATAATGCTGCACCCTCCTGCGCTGGACTGGCCCCATCCCGCTCTCCCGGGGCCGGAGCCTCCTTTGCCAGCAGCTTCCTGGTGTCCCAGAGAGGAGGAGGAGGAGGACGCTTTTATAGCCCGGGTTTCTGCAGCCCTGTGAGTTTCTCCTCCCCACCGGCCGGGGGAGGGCTGGGGGATCCCAGGGGCAGCAGCCCAGGGGGGGACAGTCCCCACAGCGGGTGGCGTGGCAAGGAGAGCTGCAAAGAGCCAGGAGCCACAACCCCAGGGGCCTCACGGTTAATTGCCATCGTTTCAGCACCCGGCGTGGCTAATGAGGTGTGAGAGGGGCACGGGCCAAATACCTGCTGGTGTCAATCAGGAGATGGGATGCCAGGTGATGCTGGCTCAGGTCTGGAGGGCAGCCTGGCCAAGGAGATGTCCCCAGGCTCTGTGCTGTGGGGGAATGGGGCTTTCCCCAAAGGCCTGGGGGGTGGGAACAGCAAATGGGGGCTCAGCCACAGCATCCTCAGCCACTGACAGCAAACCCCCCAGCCCCTTGTGGGTGCTGCTCTGAGCACAACGAATGGGGGAGGAAAACCCTCCCAGCACCAGTGAGAGAGCAGAGTTTGAATGCAGAGCTGGGGGCAGAGAACAGCTAAACTCATTTCATGCAAGATTGATGTATGAGCATCCCCACAGCAGGGAGGAGGAAGGGTCCATTCTCTATCCCAAGAATTCCTGAGCTGCTGTGCCCACTGTGCCCTGTGTTTTGGAAAGGAGAAGCTGCTAAAGCCCCAAGCGTGGGCTGCAGGGACCCCCTCACACTGGGACCACCCCTGGGCCCCCCGCTCCTTGCCCAAGGTTCCCCAGGGTGGTGGGTGCTGGATCTCAGTGGGAAATGACTGCAAAGGCAATAAAAATGTTCTTGGGAAGAACCTGACGACACACTTGCCCCCTGCCTCATACCCCCAGCTACTCAAACACACCCCAAGCTCCTGCTGGGGACAGGATTTATTTAGGGTGTTGCTATCACCCATGTCCAGGGGACACCGGTGTTGGGGGGGTGGGGGAGGACGTAAGGAGCACACCCCACAACCTACAGACATCCCTCCAAAACCAGGGCTTCAGAACCTCCTCCCCCTGGGGGATTTTGGCCGAGGTGTTTGGAGCCAGGGGAAGGTTGACCTTGGTGGGCACTGAAGGGCTGACCCTGGGGGTTTGAACCCCCTCCCCCCCCCGGTCCTGACGTCTTTTCCCATGCTGAGCCCTGGGGCTGCGTCACTCGGGGGACCCTCGTGGCCCCTCCAGGTTGCAGTGAGGTGCAGAGGTCAGGAGGCAGCAGCCCAGCCCGGGAGATGCCGAGATGCAAGAGGAAGGTTGGCAGGGAGCCACCAGACATAAATCCCCTTCCCGGACATCCCACGGGCTCTGCCAAGCCCCATTCCCCAAAGGAGAGGCTGGGGGTGCAGTGTGACATCAAAGGAAAAGGGTCACCTAGCAAGGGAAGGTGGTCCCAGGACACGGGGGCAGTGGGGTTGCAGCATTTCCAGGTCCCCTTTGGCCCTGGGCCGAGGACACAGAGGTCTGCAGGAGCCCCGAGGAGTGTGAGATGCCCTGGGGCGCTGCTTTCCCCCGGGAGGATGGGTTCCTATCCTGGGAGGGAGAAGCTGGGAATGGGGAAGGGCTGTGGGTACAGGAGGAGAAGGATGTTGGTACTGGGGTCTCCAAAAGGGAAAGCCCTTCCCTGCACCGCACCCCCCGTGGAAGAGAAACCAAGGAATAAAGGGGCAAAACCAACTCAGCCACCCCCAGCAGAGAACCCAGCTCCTGGCTGGCAGCACCAGGGCTCAAAGATGCCCCTGGGCACCGGGCACCTCCTCCCATGCAAGGAAAATCCCCACAGGGCATTTCCCCACTCCCCTCCTGGTGATGGGATGGAAAGGGCTTTAAATAACCTGAAATGGTCGTGGTTGTGCAGGGAGGAGGGAAGGAGCCCCTCTTGGCTGGCTGGAAGGGCAGCACGGGGAGGGTGTCCCCAGGGACATCACCCAGCCCTGGGAAGAGGCTGATTTTATCCCCAGGGCTTTAGGAGACCCAGAGCTGCGGGGAAGATGCTGAACTCTTCCCACGCAGCCTCCAAGGATCAGGAAGCTCTTCCCAAAGCATCACTTCACCTGAATGCCAACCACTGAAGGTGACAGGGCCACCAGGCAAGGTGACAACCTCCCCCCGGGCTTCCCACCCTGCTGCAGTTTGCTGCAAAGGGCTGGGGTTCCACAGCCTGCACAGAGCAGCTGACCTGGAAATAGCAGGGGAAGGCTCTTAAGTTATTTCCCTGCCTGCTTTCCAAGAGTCAAATAATTGAGCTAAGAAATAGGAGATTCAAGGAAAACGTTTTCCAGAAAGAAACAAACCCTTTCCTGCAATACAAATGTGTTTTTCTCTAGTGTTGGGCTGAATGAGCCTGTTTCTTAAAATAAAATGTGAAATATTAAGTACCTCCTTCTCTAAATAGAACCATTAGGAAGTTTTAGTGAAAAGCTTGATTTCTGGAGGGATATTTCAGAACAGTAAAAAAGAAGTAGATGCCTTTCTGTCCTTCCCACACGTTTTACACACTTCTCAGGTTCATGAGTTTGCTGCTAATAAAACCCCAAGAGTTTTGCAAGGATCCATGTTCCAGATGACCAAAAAGCTCACTCACTAAAACAGCTTTTGGGAAGGACTTGGAGGAGGCTCTGGATGGCACTGACACCGAGGGAATTGGCCATTGACGTCAGCAGAGCTGGGGCTGCACCCAAAGTGTTTGCTTAAACCCCCAAGTGCTCTGGCAGGGCACAGCAAAATGGGAATTTACTGAGCTAGAGGAAAAATATTGCCCCACAAATAAAGCCTCAGGAACCCAGGCTGGGGTGAGCAGCCCCAGGTCCAGCTTGCTGCTGGCTGCTCCCTCCCAGCCCTATCCCACAGGTCACTTCAGAGCCTGATGGGCAATGTCCCCTGCCACCACCCAAGGATCGTGCTCCATCCTGGCTGGATTTTTCCCAGCAGGGTGAAGGGATGGGGCACACCCCCAGCTCCTCCATGCTTCCTGCCATGGGGATGGGGGAACCACATCCTCCTGCACACGAGGCTCCCAGGACCCTTCCTCTTCATTCTGGGGGAGCCCTGAAGATGAAGCTGGCCCAGGAAAACTTGCTCTCCAGCCCATATTTTCAGCTGGGGGTAAGCAAAGACAGGAATTGCAGCCAGGCACTCTGGGAGGCTGCAGCCCTTGCTTCCCTGTGTGATGTCCAAGCCCATCATTCTTCTTCCATCCCTCCTCCACAAGCAGCTGCCTGGATCTTCCTCCACTTGAAACCCCTCTAATTTATCATCAAACTGGCCCTGAAGCCACCTCTACCTTCCTCCTTCCCATAGCCAGGGTATCTCCAGCTCTTTTGTTTATATTTCCACCTTTGGAAGCCTCCTAACCATGTTCTGTGCTCAAAGGAACCCCCTCAAACCCAGCAGCAAGGGAAAAACTCCCCCTGAGCCAACCCCTCCCCCCCAGAGATGCCACCTGGCTACTCCCACCTTGAGGATTTGTATCTGCTGGGGAGCTGGTCCTGGGCATTTTGGGTGCCCAGATGAGTTACCCCACATCAGCTGAGCTCCCAGAGCAGCTCCCAGCTCTGTTTGCACCCCACTGCAAAGGGTAAATTCCTGTTAAGTGCCACCAGGCACTGCCACCAGCTCAGTCACCTTGGGTTTCAATCAAGAGGGAGCAGGTTTAACTCAGGCTCATTAATTAATTCTTGCAAGTTAAGGAGGGGATCTGCACAGGGACCAGCTTTGATGTGATTGCTTTGCTTTAATTAAGCTCCAGCTTGCACCCAGCTTCCCCAGTGCTCACAGAAACCTGGCTGACATCCACCCAGTTTGTGTCTCTCCTTGCCCAGACCCACTGAGTTATCCAACCAGTTCTCCAGCAGCCCTGGCTCTGCTCCTAGGGAGAGGACTTTCTCCAGCCCCAACAAAATAACTCCTTTAAAATCACCTGCTGGTAAGGTAGGAGGGACCTCTCTGCTTGCCCTTGGGTTCCTGCCCAGTGTGGATGTTCCTGCCCCTGGGAGCATCCAGCCCCTCACCCTGGGGATATTGATCCTCCAGAGCATCCAGCAGGACAGGTCCTGCCCCCAGCAGGGTTCAAAACCATTTGAAAGGGTCTTAAGGCCCAGTCACCTCCAGAAGGGACACAGAGAGGACCCAGTGGGTGATGTGGTGTGAGGAGTCCCCAGCATCCAGCCAGAGCAGCCCCTTTCTGTCCCCACAGGCACAGGCTGTAAGCAGCAGTTTCCCATCACCCTCCCAGCAGGTGAAAAGCTGCATGAATGCCATGGCTGGAGCTGGATTCCCTCCTGGCAAGGGGGGATAAGCCATACCCTGGCAGGCTGCCCTGGAGCTGTGCAGCCACTCGTGGTGGTGCTGGAGAGGTTCCCCTGCCTCAAACCCTGGCAGAGCTGTCCTGGTGCCCACCACCACCACAGCTCCCACCAGCTCCATCCTGGAGGCAGCTCCAGCTCTGCTCCTTCCCCACCACATCCCACAGGAAAGAGGTGTCTGGGAAACACAAGTTCTGGTCCTCAGAGACACCGCTGCAACCCTGCAGCTGCTCCAGCCCCTGCTCCCACCCCAACATCACCAACCCCAGATGCCATCTGCTTTTTCATGGTCACTAAATGTCACCAGGGGGATTTACTCTCTTCCCATCAGGTCATGAAACATTGATGTGGTTTAATGGGTGTTTTTCTGACCCTTCCTGCTGCTCCCTGGGGGTTCTGCTCTTTTCCAGCCCACATCCCTGTGGGACTCTTCTTGGGAAGACAACACCACGACTGCTGCCTGAGGCTTCTGGCCAGGGCCACCACCATGGAAAGGTCCCCGTGCCACCTCCAGCCATGGCCTTGAGAAGGTCCCAATGCCACGTCCATCCGTGGCCATGGTGCCACCTCCAGCCACGGTAACACTAAGAGGAACCAGAGCTGGAGCAAGCCTTGAGCCATGGGAAAGGAGCACAGTCTGAGTTTGGTCTCAAACCCATTTTTAATTAAATCCTTCGCCAATAGAAGACAAAAAGGATAAAATAATGCTGTTGATTCCAGAAACCTGCCTGGCACAGCATCTGAGCTCCAGAGCCCCCCTCAGAGCTGCTCACAGGAGCCCTGAGAGGAACCATCCCTGGAGCTGGGGTGGCTCCAGCCAGCACCCGAGGGTCCCAGGAAGCAGCAGCTCAGCTGGGGACAGCAATCCCACCTCCAGGGACTGCTCCATCACACCATGGAGCTGCTGCCTCCCACTTTCTGCAAGAGCTGCAAGAGGGACAGATCCTGATCAGCAGGAAAACCTCCCAGTGGGTTCTCAGGGGACCTCCCCTGTCTGGTCCCACAGTGCTGGGGGTTGATGTCACCCATGGAGCACAAACCCCAAGGGTCACATCCACCCCAGAGAACTGTGCCCAGAGCTCTGCTCACCTTGTTCAGCACAGGGATGTTCACCAGTGAGCCCAAAAACCCAAAAGCCACCGGGAAAAACCCACTGCATAGAAACAAAACTCCATTTAGCTCCGTGCCAGGGGGTTGCTGGGAGGGGGAGCAGTGGGGATTCTGCCCAACACAAGGATCCCTCAGCTCCTGCTCTCCAGCCAGGGCACCCAGACTGTGCTGGGGACCTGGGTGCTGTGGGACAGACCTGAAGAGGGTGATGAAGCCGTAAGCCTCCAGCAGCATGCCCAGGAGGGGCCACCTCATGAGCACAATGAGGACCCCCCCAAAGAAGAAGCTGGAGCCCTTCAGCTTTGGCCTCTGGAAGAAGAAGGTGAAGGTCCTCCTGAAGCCAATGATGAAGACCAAGCCAGAGAGGAAGAGGATCTGGGAGGATGAAGGGGAGCAGGTCAGAGAAATCCTGTCCCAGATGGACCCTTTGCTCCATCCCTTTGCTCCAGCCCCAGCCTCCTTGTACTCACGTTCCCAAAAGCCATGAGCACTGAGTCGAAATACAAGAGCATCCCAAAAAGGACAAAGAAGAGGCCAAAGCCAACCAGTCCCACACCAATCCCTGTGGAGGACAGGAGAGCTGAGATGGGGGCTTGGACACTCAGGCTGTAGTCACCCCCCCTTAGCACCTCCCTGGCTTTTTTTTTTCCTCTTAGAAATGGGCTTTGGATTTCTCTCCAAAGCTTGGAAACAGTCTTTCCACCTGCCCAAGCCCTGAGGAGGCTGGTGGGTACCCCAGAAACTCCTCTGGGCTGCTGGATGAAGATTAAAGCATAAAGAAAAAAACAAACTGGAAGGTCCACTCCAGCATTTTTTTAAACAGTTGCCCAGGTGCAGGCAGTGGGTGGGAGAGGCTGGAGATGCTCCAGGTGACCCAGACACTTCCCCAGCCCCTGCTCCTTCTGCAGACTTGGGGCAGAAAGCGTGGACAAACCCAGCTCTTCCTGGGTCTCCCTACCCCAGGACCTCTCCCTGCCCCAAGATTTCCAGCCTCCAGCCCTGGCTCAGCTCCAGGGAGCATCCCCATGGTATGGACAGCACCCTGGGGACACGGCCACCCCAGCCCACCCACCCTCTTACGCTGGAAGTCGGACAGAGGAACCATCTTGCTGGCAGCAGAGGGGCTGGGCCACCAGTTGCCACCCCAGCAGTGACCCTTGGAAAGGTCTTTAGTCCCCCTACGTCATCCTTGCAAATCATTAACAGCTTGGCAGCACCCACAGCATCTCCTGCCAGGGGGAGATGGTGGCTGCAGGGTGACACAAAGGGACCTCTTCACCCCATGTCCCTCAGGGAAGTCCCCAGTGGCCAGTGCTGTGATTTATGAACCTCTGTTCCCTGGTTTGCTGGGTACAGACGTGTTTTTTATTCTACCTACAGCTAAAATCAGGGAAACTTTCAGGTTGGGAAAGCCCCATTGAGTCCAAGCATCATCCCTGCTCTACAAAGTTCTCTCCTAAACCACATCCCCCAACATCTGAAGGACCCTGAAACTCCTCCAGGGACGGGGACTCCACCACCCCCTGGGCAGCCCCTTCCAGTGTCTCACCACTCTCTCTCTGAAATTTTTTTTTTCCTAATGTCCAGCCTAGACCTCCCCTGCTGCAGCTTGAAGCCATCACAAATAAACACCACTGGAGATTTTTTTACCCCCAAAATAAGGAGAGGGAGAAGCAGGTGCCTTGGCATGGCACGGGGTGACCCTTCCTTACCAGTTAAGGCCCTGCAGCCCTTTGTCCCCCATCTACCTGGACTTCAGCAAGGCCTTTGACACCATCTCCCACAGGATTCTCCTGAAAAAGCTGTCAGCCCACAGCTTGGACAGGGGCATCTGTGCTGGGTTAGGAACTGGCTGGAGGGCCGGGCCCAGAGAGTGGTGCTGAACGGGGCTGCCTCAAAATGGCGGCCGTGGTGTCCCCCAGGGATCAGTGCTGGGCCCAGTGCTGTTCAATATCTTTAGTGAGGATTTAGATGAGGGGATTGAGTCCATCATCAGCAAATTCACAGCTGACACTAAGCTGGGGGGAGTGTGGATCAGCTGGAAGGCAGGAGGGCTCTGCAGAGGGACCTGGACAGACTGGAGAGTTGGGCTGATCCCAACGGGATGAGGTTCAACATTCCAAGTGCCGGGTCCTGCACTTTGGCCACAACAACCCCATGGGGAGCTCCAGGCTGGGCACAGAGTGGCAGAAAGGGAGCTGGGAGTCTGGATTGCCAGGAAGCTGAAGAGGAGCCAGCAGTGTGCCCAGGTGGCCAAGAAGGCCAATGGCATCCTGGGCTGGCTCAGGAAGAGCGTGGCCAGCAGGTCCAGGGAAGGGATTCTGCCCCTGTGCTCAGCCCTGGGGAGGCCACAGCTTGAGTCCTGTGTCCAGTTCTGGGCCCCTCAGCTCAGGAAGGAGATTGAGGTGCTGGAGCAGGTCCAGAGAAGAGCAAGGAGGCTGGGAAGGGATCCAGCACAAGTCCTGTGAGGAAGGGCTGAGGGAGCTGGGGGTGTTGAGGCTGGAGAAGAGGAGGCTCAGGGGAGACCTCATCACTCTCTCCAACTCCCTGAAAGGAGGTTGGAGCCAGGGGGGGGTTGGGCTCTTTTCCCAGGCAACTCTCAGCAAGACAAGAGGGCACAAGAGGTCTCAAGTTGTGCCAGGGGAGGTTTAGGTTGGACATTAGAAAGAATTTCTTTCTGGAGAGGGTGCTCAGCCATTGGAATGGGCTGCCCAGGGAAGGGGTGGATTCTCCATCCCTGGAGATATTTCAAAAGAGCCTGGATGTGGCACTCAGTGCCATGGGCTGGGAACCACGGGGGGAGTGGAGCAAGGGTTGGACTTGATGAGCTCTGAGGTCCCTTCCAACCCAGCCAATTCTAGGATTCTATGATTCTATGATTAGCTCTTCAGTCTCATAATGAAGTTGTGACCCGTGGTCACCTCTAGACAGAAGACACTGGCACCTTGTTGTTTTGAGATACTTTTTATTTCTCTAACACTAGCAAAAAAACCCCAGAGGATAAATGTCTCCCCCTGCCCACCCACCCCCCTGTGAATAAATAAGATTTCCTCCTGCTGCAAATCCTTCCTGGGTTACAAGTCACTGGTAGATGAAGTGTTGCAAAAAATAAGAACCAAAATAAAATTAAATCTTTTTTTTGTTTGTTTGGTTGGTTGTTTTTTGGTTTTGTTTTTGTTTTTTAAAAACACAACAAAATCATGACCACCAGGTTCCATACAGTGCAGCTGGAGCTCACCAGGGGGGAACACCAAGAGCAGGGGCACCAGGATGCTCCCCATCCCCTCTGACCCCCAGAACTGGGTCTGCCTGTCCCCCCGGCTGCCCACCAGGCAGCCACCACCCTGGTCCCCAGCATGTCCCTGGGGGTGTCCCCACAGCCAATGTAAGTGGGGTTACACGGGCTGGGGAGCTCATCCCAGCCATCCCGGAAATAAATGCATCATCTCTTTCAAAACTTACAGTCTCTTTATATTTTATTTTAAATAAATTTGCTTTTAAGAAAAGCAGAAAAAATATATATATTTTAAATAGGTTTTTTTTCTTTTCTTTTTTCTTTTTTTTTTTTTTTCTCTGATAAATTGGCGAAGAATCTGCTTTTTTTTTTTTTTTTCTTTTAACTCACTGTCAGGGCTGATGCCAACAACCCTGCAGTGAGAGAGCAGAGCACAAACCAGTACCTCCCAGAAAAAAAAATAAGAAAAAAAAAAAAAAAGAAGAGAAAAAACAAATATAGATTTATATTATAAATGTATAATTTCCATAAAACATATATTAAGGCATGTAATAGCAAAATAAAGGGCCAGCTTTATGAGCTAAGAGGGCTGCGGGAAGCTCGGGGCTCCTGGGATCCCACCAGTATTGCTAAATGGGGGGGCAAGGAGAGGGGGGGAGCACGGGGCAGGGGTCCTGGGGGGTGTCAGGATCAGGCCAGAGGAGAAAGCTGCAGGATGGGGGGGCTCTCCTCACGCCACATCCCTTGCCCACCCCAGCCCTGCCAAGCTGCAGAACCTCACCTGGCATCCCCCTGCCCCAGCTCTTGGATCTCCCTCCAGCAAAGGCTCCGCCTGCTCCAGGGACCCCAACCAAGGAAAGGCTCCTGGTGGGATGAGGAGCCAAACTTCCCAAGGGGCTGAGACAGAGGTGACAGGGGGACAGCTGAGGATGAGCCCCAAGCCCCTTCCCCTCCTCGACCTCACCCACCACAGAGGGATCCCTGCTGAGCCCATGGCTTCGCTGTCCCACCTGGTCCCACCTGGTCCCACCTGGTCCCACCTGGTCCCACCAGCTCCATGGGACATCCCCACCCCTTCCCAGACCTGCTCCATGCCAGCGGGGCACCAGTGCCCTGGCCAGCTCTTGGACCATCCCTGTCCTGAGCACACCTCTCCCCTCCGTGTCCTCCCTCCCATCCCATCTCCATCCATCATGTCCCCCACACAGCTCCTTCTTCTTCCTGCTGAGCCACCAGCACCGGGATGGGACAGCCCAGGCTCTGCTGGGGACCACCCCCAGGATGCTAAAAGCAGGTTCAGGGCAGAGGGAGGGGAAGAGGAGCAGAGCTGGAGCATCCATGTCCAACAGCAGGTGGAAGCACCATCCATGATGGGCACTGGCTGGTCTCCACACAAAAGTCCCCCTTGGCAGAGCTTTGGGAGACCAACAGGGAGTCCTACGCTCCCCCAGGGCTGCTCTGGCAGGGGATGGGCACTATGGGGGCTCTCACCACCACAGATGTCCCTGCCCAGCTGTCCACACAAGCCTGATGCCCAGGACATCGCCGATCTGTCCCCACGCCGGGTGGCTCCTCGGGGACCTCACTCCAGCAGAAGACCTCCTGGCACCCACACGTCTCCTTTGGGCCGGGGCAGAGCCGCTGGTGCTGTGGGTGACCCGTGTCCTGGCTGGGCTGTGCCGGGTGGTCCCACCCTTGGAAGGAGGGAAGGGGTTCCGGGAGAACCGAAAAGGATGGCGAGAGGTTCGGTGCTGTGTGCCGGGGCTCTAGAACGTGGCCCCGTGGGACTTGGTGGCACCAGCAGCAGCCAGGGCTTGAGCTGGAGGGAGAGGAGAGAGCAGGGCTGTGCTCTGAGTGGGGTGGCCAGCAACGGGGCAGCCCCTCTGCCCACCCCACCACCCCCCTAACCCAAATTCAGCTCCGTGCCCCCAACTGTCTGGAGGGGACCCCTGACCAAGCAAGGGGATGCTGAGTCCCCCCCAAGTTTTGCAGCACACACCAGGGCAGGTGTCCCCCACAGCCTGGCCCCTAGACCACCCACCCCTTTCTCTCCATCTGGGGCCTTCCCTGCAGCTTGCTGAGCACCCCCTGCCCACCCCGGGGTCCCTGGCTTTGCCCTTGGAGGACACCTTGGTCCATGAGAGGAGACGGGGCTGACGTGGCTTGGGAGATGTTAGCTGGAGCAAGCAGCCATGGGTGGACACCAGGGGCAGGAGAAGCACCCCCTTTCTTGGTCCCTGGGGGATGGAGAGGAGATGGGATGAAGTAGGAGAGAGGAGGTGCTTACTTCATGGCTCAGACACGCATAAAGTGGCTGCTGTCGGCGCCCCGGGATGGTTCAGACGAGAGGGGGTTGGTCGGTGGAGTCGGGGAGGCTGGGGAGGTGGGAGGGCTTGGGGTAGCACATTGAGCTGGAAAGGAGAAATGGGAGAAGGGAGTGAAGAACACAAACTGCCCGGCGGCAGAGAGGGGCAGGAGGGGACCCAGCGAGAGGTTAGAGGAGGGGAGGGAAGGGAGAAGAAGGAAGGAAGGAAAGGGGGAAGCAAGCAGGGTCAGGACAAGCAGCCCGTGGCACGCACACGTGAGGTCCCCACAGAGCACCTCATGGACAAGGGATGTGAGCCACCAGGGTCACACCTGAGGTCCCCACAGGATTCTTATGGATGAGGCACAGCGTGAGCCATGTGTGGACTCATCTGAGGTCCCCATAGGGCTCCTCGTGGACCAGGCACAGTGTGCCACCATCCCCACATATCAGGTCCCCATAGGTCTCCTGAGGGACCAGGCACAATGTGCCACCATCCCCACATATCAGGTCCCCACAGGTCTCCTGAGGGACCAGGCACAGTGTGCCACCCCTCTCCCTGGGGCACAGCACACAGGACCAGGCACTCCCACCCTCTGGCCCCACGAATGCTTCTGAAAAGGTGCCAAACCCACGCCTGGCTGAAGCCACTGCTCCATCCCACGAAGGGAACAGCATCCTGGGACTCATCCTGCACCCTGCCTGCCCCATCTGCCCTGCCCTCACCCTCCTGCCCACTCAGCTCCCTGGGGTCCTCTCTCTGGTGGGGCTGACCCCCCCTGTCCCCCCGTCCCTTACCCGAGAGCATGCGGCCCCGGCGGGAGGCTTCAGCAGCCAGGGCACACGAGATCTCAATCCTCTTCTCCTGCTCCTGCAGTTGGGTCTCGGGGTCCTGGGGGGTGTCCACCTCCCCCTCACCCAGGGGGATGACGTTCTGCAGGCTGCACGAAGCACCCATGATCAGCATCCCTGACAGAGCCTGGGGGGTGCTGGGTGCCCGCCCGGGGTGGCTGAGCTGTGGTCAGGGACCACCTCACCTGGATTTGGCAATGAGGGTTTTGATCCTTTCCACTTTCTTCTGCTTCTCCTTCATCTCCTCGGGGCTGAGGGGCTTATCAGGCTCCAGCTCCACGTACCGCTCCGGGATGAGGACCTTGTCCGGCGTGGAGAGCTGGGAACAGCACCCACAGCTCCAACCCATCCCTACTCCATCACCCACCTGCCCCACCACCCCCCAGCACCCTCCTGGACAAGAACAACCCTTGGCCAAGCATAGCCAGTGGCTCTAGGATGGACGCAGGACGATGGATCAAATCACCCTGCCCCCAGTGCAAGGTGTGGAGGGAGGGATGCCCCACACCCAGGCTGCCAGCCCCCCCCCCCGGACCATCCTGTCCTCACCTCCTTGTTGATGTCCACGTTGTAGTGCTGGGGCTCCAGCTCCATCTTGCGCAGCCGGGCGATCTCCTCCTGGGGTGTCTCGTGGACCTTGCTGGGGTCCTCGGAGCGCAGCGCTGCCTCCAGGTCCGAGATGTCCACCTCGTGGATGCTGCGGTGCCGGCGGACCTGGCAAGGGACCCCAGACCCATTGAGACCCCCCCTTGGGATGGCACATTGTCCCCTTCTCCAGCCCCTCAGTGTCCTCTCTACTCCATCCAAGTGTTGGAGTGTTTCCAGAAAAGGGCAACAAAGCTCATGAGGAGCCTGGAGCACAAATCCTGTGAGGAGCTGAGGAGCTGGGGGTGTTTGGTCTGGAGGAGGCTGAGAGGAGACCTGATGGCTCTGTGCAACTGCCTCAAGGGAGGTTGGAGTGAGGAGGGAAAAAGCCTCTGCTCCTGAGGGATGGGATAGGAGCAGAGGGAATGGATGGAAGCTGTGCCAGGGGAGGTTTAGGTTGGATGTTAGGAAGTATTTTTTCACTGAGAGGGTTGTCAGGCATTGGAATGGCCCAGGACAGTGGTGGAGTCACCATCCCTGGAGGCATTTAAAAGGTGTTTGGAGCTGGGCCTTAAGTACGTGGGTTAGTACTTAGATTATGGTGCTGGTCTAAGGTTGGACTGGATGAGCTTGGAGGTCTCTTCCAACCTCTCTTCCAACCTCAACATTCTGTGATTCTCTGATCAGGGACTTCAGGAACCCTGCAAAGCAAAGGCTGGAATGCCCCAGCCCTGTGGTCAGCGAGGGGACTCAGAGAATCACAGAACTGGGGGGGTTGGAAGGGAACCTCTGAAAACCATCTACAGCATCACTGAGGGCAGATCGCTCAGGAACAAGTCCAGATGGGTTCTGAATCCAGGAATCATTTGGGTTGGAAGGGACCTCAGAGATCACCAAGTCCAACCCTTGCTCCACTCCCCCCGTGGTTCCCAGCCCATGGCACTGAGTGCCACATCCAGGCTCTTTTGAAATATCTCCAGGGATGGAGAATCCACCCCTTCCCTGGGCATTCCAATGGCTGAGAACCCTCTCTGCAAAGAATTCTTTCCTAATATCCAACCCAAACCTCCCCTGGCAGAGCCTCAGCTCTGCCAGGGGAGGTTTGGGTTGGATATTAGGAAAAAATTCTTTAGTCCATGCCCTCTTGTCCCACGGATATCTGCCCAACCCCCCCCTGGCTCCAACCTCCTTTCAGGGAGTTGGAGAGAGTGATGAGGTCTCCCCTGAGCCTCCTCTTCTCCAGCCTCAACACCCCCAGCTCCCTCAGCCCTTCCTCACAGGAATTCTGCTGGATCCCTTCCCAGCCTCCTTGCTCTTCTCTGAAAGGAGATGGAGACCCCACCACCTCTCTGAGTGTCCTGTTCCAATGCTGTTACCCTGAAGATGTTTTTCCTGATGCTCAGGCTGACTCACCACCTTGTAGGAGGCAGGTGCCTTGGTGCTGGGGGTGTCGGGCTGCTGGGTGCTGGGGAGCTGCAGGCTGCGTCGTTTCTCCTTCATGGAGCCGCTCTGGTGCCGCTTCATGCGGTCGATCTGCTCCTCCACACTCATCTTCACCTTTGTCTCAGTGGCAAACACAGCACTCTTGGGACGTTCCTAGAATCATAGAATCATAGAATAACTAATCATAGAATAACTAATAAACTAATCTCCTGAGGAGATCCCAACCCCACGGTCATGGAACCCCTCCCTGCAGCAAGGTTTGCCCCAAATCATTGGATCCCGGAGTGGTTTGGGCTTAAATATGGTCAGGGACACCTCCCACCAGCCCAGGGTGCTCCGAGCCCCATCCAACCTGGGCTGAGACACTGCCAGGAATGGGGCAGCCACAGCTTCCTTGGGCAACCTGGGCCAGGGGCTCAGCACCCTCACACTGAAGAATTTCTTCCTGATGTCCAACCTAAATCTCCCATCCCCTCCTCAGAAACCTTTTTCCTTCAGCACCACAGCTGCTGCTCCAACCCCAGCGCTTTTGCTGCCCTCACCCTCCCTGACCCCACACTTCAGATCCGCTCAGCACATTTCCTCAGTGTTTCACAGAGTGTTTGCTTTGTTAGGAGACAAAATGAGGTCTTGGGTGGCCAAGCCCTCGTTACTTCTTCTCACCACCCTCACACCAAAGAATTTTTTCCTAATGTCTAACCTAAAGCTCCCTTCATCCAGTTCAAAGCCACCCCCCTTGTCCTACCACTCCATGCCCCTCTCCACACAACCCCTCAACCCAAATCCTACCCTGGAGCTGAGCCCGTTGGCCACGGGGCCAACATTCCTCCTTGGCACACCGACCGTGGACACCACCTCCTCCTCCGCTGGCGACTTGGTCCTGGGGGGGACGATGCCCACTGTGGAGCAAACCAAGAAGTCAGCTTGAACCCTCCTGGAGGACCAAGGGACAAGACTCCTGCCATGCCCAGGGTGCCTGCTGGAGCAGGACCCATCACCCTGGTGCCCTACCCTTATTGAGAGCCGTTTGCTTCTCCATCTCCTGCTCCTGCCGGCTCTGTGGGAGCCCCTCGGGTGGGGGGCCAGGGTGGGATGGTCGCTGCATCTCCTTCTTGCTCTGCTCGAAGCTTGGCTTGAGCTGCGGGGGGGGAATAGAAGGTCCTGGTGACCCCTGTCCTGCCTGGGGGCCATGTTCTGCCTGGGGACAGACCCCGCAGCCATGGGGGGACACAGCCAGGTGGTCCCAGCCCTCCCCAAATGTGAGGGTAAGGTTCTGGTAAGGTTCTGCAGCTCTTTCCCCTGCTATGCACCAGCCCATCAGGGCCAGGCTCCCATCACTGTCCCCACAGGAGAGGTTCCTCCATGGGAAAAGGGGTGACAGTCCTGCCACAGCTCAGGGGTGGCACCTGGGAGCTCCAGGATGGGGACACCTCAGCTCTGTGCTGACCTCCAGCAAAGTCCCCTGCCCATGACTTATAGGGACAGAAGTATCCCTCCCTGATATATCTCCCTGTCTCCTTCCCTGGTGACATTCAAACCCCACCTGGACGTGTTCCTGTGTGAGGAGCTGTAGGTGACCCTGCTCTGGCAGGGGGGGTTGGACTCAATGATCTTTTCAGGTCCCTTCCAACCCCTCACTTTCTATGATTCTAAGCCAGGGACAGACACTGTGCAGCAGCTGAGAGCAAGCAAAGGGACCTTTTGGGGTTCTTTCCCTCCTGCATCCCTCAGGCACAGCCTGGGACCCCCACACTGCTGCTTTGGTGGTGGGACAACCAAGGGGTACAGGAATGAGTCCAGGAGACCACCCTGACTCCCCTGCTGCTGCAAGGACACTGGTGTCCAAACCCCCTTGTTGGGAGCACAGCTGAGGCATCACCAGGACTTTTCAAATCCAGGTTTTCCCATGGTGGGACAGGAGTTGGGGGTCACCCCCGTGGGCATTGCTCGTGCGTCCCATGGGGAGCGGTGCAGAAGGAGAGTGAGAGAGGTGAGGGCAGAGGAGAGCAGAGGGACAGACACATCACTGGGGGCTCCAGCAGCTTTGGGGGCTGCTCAGGACAAATCTGCCCCTGTCCTTGTCCCCAGGTGAGCACCGGGCACCCAGCGGGGGACAGAAAAGCCATGGCAGGGCTGCCAGGCTTGGGGGGATGCTGCCCATTGCTTCCTTTGGAGATGTTGGGTACCAGCCCAAGGCTGCTTTTCCCCTAGCCAGGTGCCACCTCCAGTGCTGTCCCTGGCCACCTGCCAGGTGATGTCTTCAGGGGAGGAAGGTTTCAGTACCTGCCCCCTCTTGGCCTCGCTGCTTTGCTGCCAGGCAGGGGAGGTGGGGCACGGGCAGAGGTGGCTCTCGCCGGGGAGCGGAGGGACGGTCGGAGGAGACTCCAGGGGGACGTAGGACTTGGGGAGGGGAGGTCGAGGTGGACCTGGTTCCTGGGGTGGAGAGGAGTGTGAGAGCAGAGACACTGAGAGCCAGGAAGGAAGAGAGAGTTAGGAAACAAAAAACCCAGATGGAGACAACACACAGTGGAGGAGCCGAGCCAAGGGAGGAGGGAGAGCAGCACCGCTCCCGCGGTGTCCCCATGCACGGTGGGACCCAGGGGCTGCCCAAACGAGGGGCTGGCAGACCCCAGGAGACATCAGCATCACCACTGCACAGCTGGGTGGGTGGGGAGTCCCCAAATTCCACCTTAAATTTCACATGGACAAAGGTGAGAGCGGTGCGAGGGGACCACAGTGGCAGCAGGAGCTGGTCCTGAAGCCAAGGGTTTGATGCAGGAGCCCAAAGGCTGCAAAGCACTTGCAAGGACCACGGACCCAGGTGTCACCAGGGGACACCACAGCCCCTGCATGTGCCCAAAATTGTGCCCCCAGGCAGAGCCACAAGGAAATCCAACCATGCTCTGTGCCTGGTGCCCATCTGCCAGCCAGACTGGGGACCTGATGGTGGCCAAGGGACACCCCCAGCTCACTCACCTCACCAGGTCCTGGCTTGGTAGGTGAGCCCTGGGAGCCAGAGATGAGGGAGAAGGGGCTGAGGGGGCTGGTGATGCTGGCTGAGCTCAGGGGGCT
Source organism: Heliangelus exortis (assembly GCF_036169615.1). Taxonomy (NCBI): domain Eukaryota; kingdom Metazoa; phylum Chordata; class Aves; order Apodiformes; family Trochilidae; genus Heliangelus; species Heliangelus exortis. The sequence continues at coordinate 4,647,939 of NC_092446.1, forward strand.
GGCGGGGCTGTTGGAGCTGTACGTCCCCGAGGGGCCGAGGGCCACTGTGGAGAAAAGCAAAAAGAAATGTGAGCCCAGTGGGTGCTGCTGGGGAGGCACCCCATGCTGGGGGTTGTGCTGGGTGAGGGCAGGGATGGTCCCTGCTCACCTCTGTGCTTGGCTGTGTCCGTGCCACGGGATGGGTTGTTCTTCCTCAGCCCCTCCATCACGTCCTGGATCCTCCAGATCTCCTTCTGGATCTGCCGGTTGAGCATTTCATTCTGGAGGGGACAAAAGGCACCAGTCAGATGGGCTTCCAGCCCTCTTGTAACCCTACTGCTCCTCATCCCTGCTTCACCCCATCCCCACTGCACCCCCTCCCTGCTTCACCCCATCCCCATTGCACCCTGTCCCTGCTTCACCCCATCCCCACTGCACCCCATCCCTGCTTCACCCCATCCCCATTGCACCCCATCCCTGCTTCACCCCATCCCTGCTTCACCCCATCCCCATTGCACCCCATCCCTGCTTCACCCCATCCCCATTGCACCCCATCCCCATTGCACCCCATCCCTGCTTCACCCCATCCCCATTGCACCCCATCCCCATTGCACCCCATCCCTGCTTCACCCCATCCCTGCTGTGGGACCCCATGGGTGTTCAGCTGAGGCAGACACTGCCCGGGCATCCTCAGCCATCACACCCACAGCTGACCTCCTGCCCAAACCAACTCTGTGGAGGGGAACCAGGGGTTCCCCAAGCCCATGGGGGGACCCTGGAACCCCTGGGGTCCTGCTCACCTGGATGTCCAGGTTCAGCTGCTCCCAGAGGTCATCGTGCAGGGCAGACACCTCGGTCTCCAGGTTCTCGTACTCAGCAGTGCTATTAGCCAAGGCCTGGGAGGGAATTGGAGGGTTGGGGGGGAGTCTTTGGCAGTTTTTTCCCCCATCTGGCAGCAGCTATGGTCAGGGCAGGGTGGGAGCTCTCAGGAAAGCTGCTGCACCCAACCCACCCTGAGCCGTGGTGGGGCTGGCAGCAGGGGGGGGTTGGCTCATTTAGGACCCCAGCCAGCCAGGGGATTTCCCTTTTATTTTTTAACAGGAAAGGAGAAAAGGGATTGTGGTGACTGGGGGAGACATTCCCGGCTGCCTGGGGACAGGGTGGAGCTGGGGAGGAGCCGGGGAGGAGCCGGGGAGGAGGTGGGAGGGAGCTGGGGAGGATCTGGGGGGGATCTGGGGAGGAGGTGAGGAGGAGGTGAGGGGGAGCTGGGGATGCAGGAGCTGGGGAGGCAGGAGCTGGGGAGGCAGGAGCTGGGGAGGCAGGAGCTGGGGAGGCAGGAGCTGGGGAGGCAGGAGCGTTACCGTGCTGGCCTGGGACAGCTCCACACGGATGTTGATGAGCTGGTTCTGCAGAGATTCCTTCTTGTGCAGCAGCTTCTCCGGGTAGGCAGGTTGGCTCCCGAACATCTCCAGCTCCTGGTGGGTCCCCATCAGGGCACTCTCCAGGCTCTCCTGAGGAGACAGGAGGGAGATGAAGCCAGGAGAGCCCAACCGATGCCGGGGCTGAGCTCCCAGGACCATGGCATGGCCAGGGCATCTCCCTCAGCTCAGGACATGTCACCTCCTTGCCACAAAGGGACACGGCCATCACCTTGCAGCCAGGTTCATCCCTGGAGGGCCTCCTGAGCCACCTGCCACGTACCTTCTCTGCTCGGAGCTGCTGCACCAGCCTCTCCTGCTCCCGCAGCACTTTGTTCTGCTCACAGAGCTTCCCCAGCAGCTTCTGTCCCCGGGAGGGAAAAAGAAAAGGAGGAGGATGAGAGCTCATCCTTGGGAGTGCACAGACTGCAAACAGGTGATGGGATGCAGCCAGGACATGTCCCACAGGGCTGGTTTGATGGGACGAGTGCTCCTGGTGAGGGTTTCCAGCCTCTTGCCCTCATTGCAGGGACTTCAGCCCCGGCCAGGGTGCCACTGGGCAAAAGTGGACGTGGGGCAAGGCCAAGCAGTGAAACTGAGTGGAGGATTTAGTCCCTGGACTGCACAGACCGTGCTTGGGGCAGCACCAGGTCCCTGGAGGAGCACCTGGCATGGCTCACTCGATGGGGACAGCAGTCCTGCTGGGGGACACAGGGACAGGGCAGGGCAGGGACACACTTGGGATGGATGTTTGCTCTTACATCAGTGTCCTGCTCGCTGATCTTGTAGGTGTGCAGCGTCTCCCTATAGGGCTCTGGGAATGGTGTCACCTGCAAGGAGAGCCTGGGGTGAGCCCAGGAGCCCCTGGGGACAGCCCAGGAACCCCTGGGGACAGCGAGGTCCCAGCCCCTCTCCCCCACCCCCATGAGAGAGGAAAAGGGGAGGTGAGAGCTGAGACTCCGGGGGTGTTGGGTGCTCCCTGCATAAGCGGGGAGGCAGCAGGTGCAGAACCTCCCGTCCCATTCCCAGCCCCAGCCAGTGCCCGTGGGCTGGGTGAGCTGTGGGAATGAGACTGAGACAACCCCTCCAGGACACCTCTCCAAGACACAACCTCTCCACAGGGCCTCCAGAGCTGAGTTAAGGAGATGCCTGGTGCATCATTAACTGCCTGATGTAGAACTGCCACCATTTTCCAGGCAGGGGAACAAAGGCCCAAAGATTAAGTTGTAATCCCACTTAGCAGAGTAGAAACACCTATAAATCAGCAGCTGCCTGTTTACCATCCAGCTTCTCTTGTGAGTCATTTTCCATTCCTGGAAATCTACATCACTAATGGGACCTCACCAATTAAATGCCTCCAAGATCTCAAGATGAAAGGAGTAAGATAGGACGAAGGGGATCATTTGTTATTGCTAGAAAGCAAGATGCTACTTTAGAGCCATTTAAACCCATCTGACAATGCAAATAGACCCGAACCTGGGGAAATGCCCAGCCCGGGGGATGGGGATGCTGCAGGGAGCCTGCCCAGCCAGAGCATCTCAGCAGCTCCAGTTTCCCCACTCCCAGCAGATGGAAACAGGCACCTTTCCCTCCTTGGAAATCCCAGGGATTGCTCAGAGATGCCCTGGGCAGCACAGAGGGGCCTCAGGAGCCCTCTGCCATGGGTTGGCAGCATGATGGGACCTGGGGACACATTCCCAGGTGATGGGGCCTGGCTGTGCTCCGGAGTCGGCCAGGACATCCCAGTGCTTTCATGGCCCTCTCTGGGCTGGGGAACAGAAGCACTCAGAGCTTCAGAGGGCAAAAGGCTGTTTCCTCTCCCTGTTACAGGAGTTACTGCTTTGGTTTAAGAGCCTCAGGCTGGATTCCTGTCTCCAAGTCATCCCAAACCTTCTCCTTGCCTCACCAACGCACAGAGAGTGAGCAAAGTGCCTGGAGTTCAACCCAAAGGAAGAGGAGAGCTCGGGATTGCTGCATCCCCACCTTGTGCTAACACAGCACAAGGGTTTGCCAGGTTTTAATGGCTCATGGATGGATTAGCAAAGCCTGTGATGGACCCCAGCAGGTCCCCCAGAGCGTGAATGTGCTGGAGCCGCATGGATGCTGACGTCTGCGTGAGTGGAAATGGCAGGAGGTGACCTCGGGGATGGAGCAGGGGGCAGCTGGCGTGGCTGCCATGCGTGGCCCCGCCAGCCAGAGCCTTACTTGCATGTAGAGCTGAGCCCTAGGGGAGGAGGTCTCCACCATCCTGTTCACCATACTGATCAGAGTCTCGCTCTCACTCATCTGTGGCAGAGAGGGAAGGAAAGTGGAGAGGTCAGCAGAGCTGTGCCTGTGTGCTGCCTGCTCGGGTGCCTCGGGAGCAGCCAGGAGACTCGGTCCAGGAGCCCTCAGGGCACTGGGCTGCGAGATTCCACCTCCAAGAAATGTCCCAGAGGCTGCGTGGGGACGCCCACCCTGGGGCTGCTTCTGCTGCTCTGCTTTGTGCACTCAGGAGCATCCTGGGCTGGTTGCATGCCCTGCAAACTTTGTTGGGGGGACAAGACAGATAAAACGGAGCTTGCTGGGAGCTGAGTGGCAGCAAACTGCACAGACAGACACAAATTAGCACGGAGACGCCCGCGGCTGCAGCACGGAGTGGTTCCAGCAGACAGACGGACAGACCCTGCTGACAAACCCCCGGGTGCCCCGTCCACGGAGCAGGGCTGGGATGGCTCAAGGCACAGACGAGTTCAGGTCACAGGGGAAGGTGACAGAAGCCTGGGGCTGGGGACAGCAGTGTCCCCCTTTCCAGTCCGGCAGCCTCGAACAGCGGAGCCGGGTGGGAACGGGGTGATCCTGAGGAGCTGGCACATGGTGGATGTGCTGCTGGGCATGACAAGGATGGGACAGTGCCCAGCAGACCTGTCCCTCCCCGAAGCCACCGGCAGCATCACCGCCCCAAGCTGTGCTCAGCCCCCCAGGGCACCCGGACCGACCCCGATCCTGGGGTTTAAAGAGTGAGGGAAGTTAAAACACAAACCAGGGACCAAACCCCGCGTTGGGGGGGGGTGTGAGCAAGATGGGGGGCAGCCGAGGGAGCCGTCCCCACCACCTGACAAACACCGTGAGAGAAAAATACAGCAGCGAGCTGCTTGAAAAGAGATGCTCGACAGGCAGCGTCACTCCGAATTAGCCTCTCCAGGGGGCAGCAGGAGAGGAGGAGGAGGAGGAGGAGGAGGAGGAGGAGGAGGAGGAGATGCAAAGCCTTTTTAGGGAGTGTTTTAAAAGAGCCTCAGAGCCCCAGCGTCGCTGCCGATTGGCTGTGAGATAACCCAGAGAACTTTTATTGCGGCGAGTGCTCCGGCCTGGCCTTGGCACTGCTCCAAGGCAGACACAGATCCTGGCGATTACTGCACCGATGGAGATTTGCAGACTAATGAGATTTGTCTCCGGAGCAGCTCCTTTAGTCCAAGCTTGGCTTTTGCAGGCAAGAGCCTGGGACTGCAGCACTGCCCGACAACTCCTGTCCCCACCTTTCACTTCAATCAGTGCCTGTCGGTCCCACCCCACCAGTCCCGGGGGTCTTTCCCAGCTGGATTGCCCCCAACCCCACTCCTGGGGTGAAGCCTGCTCGTGGTTTTCCTCCACGCACAAAACCCTGGGAGCTGCTGCCTCACCCCAGCCCTGCAGCAAACCTGTCACCTTCCAGGAGGAACAGGGCCAGGGCATCATCACCAAACCCACCCCACACTCATCCAGCCCCCCACAGCTCACCCAGCATGGGGGGCACCAGCCCCAGGACCCCCTCAGCATCCCGACTCCCACTGGTGTGGGAGTGGGGACACACCACTGCCAGGGGTGGGGACACATCATGGGGCCACACTGGTGTCCCCCACCACCCCCAGCCTGCAGACCAACCTGAGGAGGGTTTCAGAGCCACTGCCTCCCCGAGACCCCAGGCAGGTGGGAATTTCCCCCTGAGACACCCCCACCACCCCAACACTGTCACAGGGAACTTTCCTTTCAAGCAATGAGCGACCCTACGGATGGGGAGGATGGAAAAAGCAAACCCAAGACAACTCGTGCTGGTTTAATGCCAGGAAGGGTGAGGATGGATGTTAGGGTCGAGATGCCAGGACAGGGCACACAGGGAGGTCAGCAGTGTGAGGCTTGCAGCCAGCTCTGCCTACCTGCTGGTCCAAATACTCTAGGTTTCTTTGCAACTGAAGGTCTAAAAGTTCATCCTGCCAGGAGCCAGCAGGCATGAGGCAAGAAACGAACACACACAACAGATAAAAGAAGAAGCAAAGCAGTTAGGTGAAGGCTACAGAAATGCAAAGAGCTCTCCAGCACGGGGCCAGGAGAGCTGCCAGGGATGTGGCCCTGCGGGTGACCTTTTCTCCTCCCAGCTCTCCCTCCCTGCCCTTCCCCTGCCTCTGTGGCCAGCGAGGATGGATGGCAGCATGGGTGGCTGATGGTGACTCCTGCTTCTCCAACAGCTGGTCCTGACACCTGGTTTTGGGGACCAACCTCTGCTGGGAGTGACCTCCTGGTCTCACCAACCCCCCAGCTCCAAGCCCTCAGTGCTCTGAGGGGAAACACAGCGCAGGAAAAAGCAGAAGCTGTAGCCAGAAGTGAGGAAGCAAGAGGGGGAGAGGTGCAGGGTGGGTGCCAGCCTCAGCCAGGGACTACCCTGAGGGTGACAAGCCTGGCCCAGCATCCTAGGGAGTACAGGGAGCCAAGGGTGTCCCACCATCCTCATTACCTGGGGGCTGCAGGGCAAGGACTGGGGGCTTTTCCACAAGGATTTCCTTCTGGTATGGCCAAGAAGATCCAGAGACATCAGTAAAAGGATGTGTGGGCCTGACCTGTCCCAGAGCAGCCCAGCTCTGACCCACAAAGCTGCCCCTGGGTTCCTCCTCAGCCATCTGAGCACTGAGCTCTCGAGCTGGCCCACCTCCTCTGGGGGGGTATTCTGTGCACCCTGATCCATGGGGCTCACCTCACCCCCCATACAGCACCCCCCATACGTACCATTTTGTCATGGACAGTGGGAGATGCTGGGTAGTGGTACGGATACATTCCTGCTGGGATGGGCCGCCTGTCACCCAGGTAGTCGTACTGAGGAGAGAGGAGACCCCCACCCCAAAACCAGAGACACGTGAGAAGGGTGTGAGAGGTGAGAGAGGTCTGCAAGGACCTGAGCACCCCATCCCCATCCCATCCCCTCTCGCTCCATCCCTCCGGGGGCAGCCAAAAGGGAACAACCACACCCTGGGCAGCTTTGCAGGATGGCAAGAGGGAAGCTAAAGACATCAGCTGCTCCAAGCTGTGCACTCAGCGGCGTTTTAAGGCCAGGCTGTGCATGCAGAGGGGACAAACTACACCACAGCATCCTTCTCCTGACACCCCCAGCGAGGGCATTCCAACCCCAGGAGCGTTTACCTTTGGAGAACTGATGGATCTCCTCATCACGAAGGTGGTGGGGTCAGCATAAATCTCCTCTCCCCGGGGTGGCAGCCGCTCAAAACGGGCGCTGGGTGAGCGGACCGGGGAGTAGACCCGTGCCCGGGTGTAGGAGCCCTGGCTGGGGGAGCGGGGCACAGAACGGGAACGGGGCTGCAGGGACATCCGTCGCAGGGACCCCGAGGCTGCGTCCACCTCGTCCAAATAACTCGGTTGCCTCCCAGGACTGGGCAACCAGAAGGGGACGTCTTGTCGGCCAAAAGCGGGGTGTTCCTTCCAGTCCCGGAGCTGGTAGGTGCCCCCGTTGCGGAAAGAATGGCGTTTGTCCTCCAGGGGCCAGGGGGGGCTGACCCGCTCGTAGGGGGGCATGGAGCAGATGCTGTCGGGGCGCACCCCGGGGGGGTAGTACTGGTAGTCCTCGGGGTACTGGGGTGAGTAGGGGGAATAGTAGTCAGGCACCCGGCGAGAAATGGGGTAAAACCTGGTGGGGCTGGAGGAGAGAAGAGAGAGGAGAGAGCTGGGCTGGTGGCCAGGCAGTGTCCGGCCCCTCGCTCCGTATCCAGGGGCTGGCATCCTCCCAGGGATGTTGTGGTGGTCTCCCCTTCAGGCATCCCTTCTTCCCAGGACCTCAGGGTGGCCTTCCCTCCTGGCATTCCTCCTCCCATGACCCCACAGTTTGTTTCTCCTACTAGCATCCCTCCTCCCAGGACCCCACAGTGGTCTCCCCTCCTGCCATCCTTCCTCCTAGGGACCCCTCCAAAACCCACCCTGCATGATTTTTTGGGGTGTCCCCTTCCCAGCTCACACCTGGCACACACGAACAGCCCCAAAAGGAGACTCCCTGACCCCAGAAGGGGAGAAAGCAGATGGAAAAGGAGAAAAACATTCCCAGAGCATTCCCATTCCCTGCTTGAGGGGCAGCCTGGGAGAAAAGGAGCTGGGCCTTTCCCCCCCTAGCCCTTTGCCCCCCTCCCTCACCTCCTCAGCTCCTCGGGGGGCACAGTTCCCCGGCGGGAGTTCACCCACTGCTGCAGTTGGGTCATGGAGCTCTTGCGCTGCGCGATCTTCTCGGGGTTGGTGCGGGGGGCGATGCTGCGGCGCTGGGCCAGGCTCTCCCCATCGGGGGCGGGGTAGGCGGTGCTGCCGGGGCGGCTGGGGGATGAGTAGGGCCACCCATTGGGCTGGGGAGGCCGCTCCGAGCTCACCGGGACCCGGGGTCCCTCAGGGTACGGGCTGCCGGGCTCCGAAGGCAGCTCCTGCCCGGCGATGCCGTTGGCTTTGGCCAAGGGCTCCTTCTTGCTCTCCATCCTCTCAGTTTTCCTCTCCATCTTCTCTGAGCCGCGGCCGTCGCCTTCCCCCCGGGTCTTGGCCTCGGGGTCGGCTTTGGGGTGGGCGGTGTTGCGGTGGAGGTGGTGGTGATGCTTGCTGGGGGGGATGTTTTCTGAGTCTGGCTTCTCGTGCCTGGTGGGTGGTGAGACAAGGGAGAGGGTTAACCCTCCCTGTGCAATGTCCCTGGGGTGGCAGGGGATGTCCCATCCCTCCCTCAGCTTTGGGGAGGGGGCAAAGCTCCCCAGCTCTGTTCTTCAGAGGGACCCTCACACTCCCAGAAGGTCCCTGGCCAGGATGCACGGCCCCCCCCACACCCCATCTCCGGGTGGCACAGGAAGATGGTGGGTGCTGACCTCTGGGTTGGGGGGATCTGCACCCGGGCAGCTTCACCCATGGCTTGGATCCAGGACTCCTGCTCCTCTGTGTTCTCAGCACTGAAGAAGTAGGTCCGGATGCCAGCGTGCTCAGCCTGGGGAGACAGGGACTGCCCATTACTCGCTGGCATCTCCTCCACCCAGCACACTGTCACCTGCAGAAGTGAGGAGAGAAAGAGACAGGATGGGTGAGAGCTCCATTTCCACCCCAGAATGTGGTCCTGCTGCCCCAGGAAAAGCAGGCATGGTCCCTCCCTCCCTCCCCGAGCCCCCCATCAGTCACCCCCATGATGCTCGGGTCAGCCCTCCCCAAGGAGCAGCACCCTGGTGCACCCCAGCATGGAGCACCCGAGGGGTGGGGTGGGCAGAGGGGCAGCACCCAGCAGGAGCAGCAGCGCTGGCCAGAGGGGTTTCAGTCATGCAAGGCGAGGGGGAAGGTGGCTTCTTGGCCCAGGCAATGTTTTTTGGGGAAAAAGTTCGCTTTTAATCCAAGGTGTTGCTTCTCACTCTCCACCTGGAAGGTACCTCTGGGTATTTAGGGCCTTCTCAAAGCTTCCACCTTCCCCCTCTGTAGGAGGGGATGGGAGGCAGGGAGGAAGGAGAAAGCAGGAGGTTCCCCCCCCTTCCCATGAAAGACTTTCAGGGCTCGATTTTAAAATAAACCCAACTCAAACTTAAAAACTGGGTGTCCAATTAAAACCCTCCCTTGGGTTTCCATCTTCCCTGGAGCATGCAGAAGGGTCACCTCCTGCAATGCCCAGGCACTCCTGCCTCTGGAAGCTCTGCAGCCAGAAAGGTTTGTCCCCAGGATTAGTGGGGGGGTGGGGGAGGGAGCAGAACATGCTGGGGAGCCTGCAGGTCCCTCACCCTTCTGCATGCATGGCAAACCCCCCCATGGAGGTACTACCTAGGCTGGGTGCTGGCGTGGTAGACAGGCACGAAGAGAGAGCTCCTGTCCGGGGATCCTCGCCCACAGAGAGAGGAGGGAACACAGACAAGGGTCAGGCTGCAGCGTGGCAGGAGGGTGGGCACCACAGCACAGACCTCTCCCTGCCATCAGGACCCTCTCTAACCTCTTCTGAGCAAAAGCAATCCCCCCTCCCCTAAAAAACACTGGGGGGCAGGTGGAGCCCCCAGGTCACTTCCCTGCTGCCAACTGCAGAAGCCACGGGCAAGGAGCCACGGTGAGAGCCACTGCCACCCCCACACTGGGCTCAGCTGTAGCTGAAACATAAGTTGAAGGGTGGAGGCTACAAAAATGGTAAAGATTGCTGGGCAGCTCTCTGTGGGCAGCCTGGGCACTGGCAGAAAGGGGCACACTGGCTTCTTGCACAGGAGGACACAGGGGCACCAGCTCACCAAGAAGATGAGTACAAGCAGTCGTGCTGGTAAAGGCCCACGGTGATGCCAAAAAGTGCCAGGGAAGCCCTGAGTAAGGAAAATCCAATTCCTGTCGCCAGGATGGATGTGGGAGAGCCCCAGGAGCAGCAGCCCTCTCGCTGCTCTCCTCTCCAACCCCCACACTGGGCTGAGGAGCTGCTCCCCTCCTTGCAGTTGTGTTTCCCTTTCCTTGGCATGCGATTTTATTTAATTGCATATTAAATAAAACAAAATAAAAGAGGAGTTGTGGACACCTGGCTATGCCTGCCTCTGGGAGCAGTGCTGAGGAGCGCTGCAGCAGCCGGCAGGAACGGGCTGGTTGGGAGCAGTGATGGTGATGGGGAAGCAGGGCAAGGAGAGGGCTGAGAGCACTGCCCACCAGAGCAGAGATGCTGCTCACCCTGCACCCAGCACCTCCCCAGGCTGGGAGGCAGCAATGCACCCCAAGGACAGAGCTTGGGAGCAGCTTTGCCCCACACGTGCCTCAGTTTCCCCAGCAGAGCACAAGCGATCCCCTTGAGGGGGGATCGCTGTGGTCACCCCTCTCCCCAGCTTGCCCCATGCCCCGTCACCAAGAAAGCAAGAAGAGGGAGCAGCGGGGACCCTGCGAGCATCACTGTCACCCCAGAGCTGTCCCCGAGCTCTGTGTCCCCCCCAGCCCTGGCCAGCACTGACCTTGAAGGTGTTCTTCCTGCTGATGTTGTCTGAGGGCTGCACGGCTGCCACACGGAAGCTGAGGAGGGGGATGCTGCCCAGGATGCTCTCCTCCTTCTCATCTGCTGGGCAAACACAGGGGGGTTACAGGCAAAGGGGGGGAGGTTGGGAGCCTGGGTTGCCCTCCCTCCCCACACACTCCCCCAGGTAGCGATCCACCAGCAGCAGGGACCCCACCTGTAGGAAGGCTCTGCCTGCCTGAGCTCCCACCTCACTCCCATCAATAATTCATGCCCACCAGGGCTGAGCTGCCAGGGAGGCTGGGAAGGTGCCCACATTAACCCCTTGGGTCCCCAGGGTGGTAAACACCTGCATGAAGCAGGGTTGGGCATGGCTGGGGGGCTGTCACCTCCCAAACCCTTTGCCCATGCTCCCAAAACCTGCTCTGAGCCCAAGAGCAGCCCCTGTTTGCTTGCAGGTGCCTGGCTTGGGGAGGACTTCGTGCTCTCTACAACTACCTGGAAGGAGGTAGCAGAGAGGTGGGGGTCAGTCTCTTCCCCCTTGTAACAAGCAACAGGATGAGAGGAAATGGTCCTGAGTTGCCCCAGGGGTGGGTTTAGGTTGGAGAGTAGAAGAAACTTCTTCACGGAAAGGGTTATCAAAGACTGACCCAGGCTGCCCAGGGAGGGGTTTGAATCCCCATCCCTGGAGGGGTTTAAACCACGTGTAGATGTGGTGCTGAGGGACACAGTTTAACCCTGGACTTGGTAGAATGGGGCTAGTGGTTGGACTCGAAGATCTTGAAGGTCTTTTCCACCAGAACCAGGGCTGGTACTCGCTGGTGTACCTTTGTAGTAGAACAGGCAACGATCCACCAGCACGAACCAACGCTTGTTCCACTGCTTCACCCCTGAGCTGGCCTACGAGAGAGGGGTGGTGAGAGGACAAGGGGCTGGCACAACCCCAGGGAGCACCCAGCACAACGGGGGGCTCAGCTACCTGCTTGTAGAGCCAACCACTCTTGGTGACAGCAGCATTGGGGTTCCTCTTCATGGAATTGGAGCGCTTCCCGAAGGCGATGCCCTTGCGGGAGGAGCGTGAAGCCTGCAGAGAGGGAGAGGAGCTGCTCAGTCCCTGCTGGGGTCCCTGACACCCTGCTGGTCACGGCACCAGGCACCCACCCGTCCTCCAGGACGCTCCGGGGGCATCTCTGACACCATGGTGTGGTTGGAGGACTCGCTGGTGATGGTGGCCGCTCGCTTGCCGCCTGCTTTGCTTGACATGTCCAAGGTCGGTCTGCAGCACAGGAGAGAGCTGAATCAGCAGAGCCACGTCTCTCCACCCCCTAGGAGCTGGCCCCAGGTATTCTCACCCCCACCACCCCCATCATGAGCCACTGCCAGGCCCTGAAACCAGGGAGTCAGAAGCCCACCTACTTTTGCAAGTCAAGTCTTGAGGTGTCCTCGGGGATCTGTCCCGTCACTGGGTGCAGGAACGTGTTCCGCCTTTCATTGTGGCTGTGAGAGACAGCGAGGGGTTAGCATGGGATCATGGACTGGTTTGGGTTGCAGGGACCTTAAACACCATCCAGTGCCACCCCTGCCAAGGGCAGGGACACCTCCCACCAGCCCAGGGTGCTCCAAGCCCCATCCAACCTGGGCTGAGACACTGCCAGGGATGGGGCAGCCACAGCTTCTCGGGGTGACCCTGGGCAACCAGGGTCCCACCACCCTCTCAGTGAAGAATTTCTTCCTAATGTCTAATCTGAGTCTCCCATCCCCTCGTCAGAAACCTTTTGCCTTCAGCACCACAGCTGCTGCTCCAACCCCAGCGCTTTGCTGCCTTCACCCTCCCTGACCCCACACCTCAGATCTGCTCAGCACATTTCACCGGCGTTTCACAGAAAGCATTTGCATTGTTAGGAGACAAAATGAGGTCTCAGGTGGCTAAGCCCTCATTGCTTCTGCTGGACACATCCCACACATCACCATAAACCCCCCCCAGACGCTGTCACTGCAGAAGTGGTGATGGCCCAGCCCAGGCTGTGCATGCAGTGACATCCCCAATGTCCCATCCCCCTCTTTGGCTTTGCTTTGGGGTGCAGCCAAAGGCAGATGCCATCAGTGCAGGGCTGGCAGCACTTGCCACATCCCTGTCCCATCCAGCAGAGCTGGTATTGCCAGACACATCACTGCTCCAGCTGGGGAACCCTCTCACAGGCTGCTGGAGCTGTGACAGGAGGAAAGGACACGAACACCTGGGGGGGTTCTGAGCTGCATCCCGAGAAATTTGCATTTGAGCCCATCCCTGTGACACCCCACATTCCCAAAGCTGCTGGAACTGGGACATGGGTGCCTGGCCACCCGTGAAGCCAACATGCCAAGAACCCGGAATGCTGCTGAACTTCTGCATGTCAGCAAAACAGGGGAAGTTTGAGCAAGAAAATGCAGCTGCCAAGACCATCCCATCCACACACACTTCACCCCAAACCTGGGATCCAGCCAGGCTCTGAAGATATTAACTACTTTCTGCCCAAAAAAAGCCTTGCCGAGAGCTTGCAGGTCCCATCCTGCACCTTGCCACAGAGCTGCTCTCCTCCACCAGCCCTCCTCCTCCTCCTCCTCATTTGGGGTCACCTTAAAAACCCAAGCAATGTGTGTGCACTCTGCAATGAGGGGCAGCACTGGCTCCCCAAGCCCCCCCAGTCCCAGGTGTTTGTGTGCCACCACCACCAGGAGTTATCCACAGGAACATCCTGCCTGATGCTCCAGCAGCAGCAAAAGGGGTTCTGTCACACAGGGCTGGAACAGTCACCCCCCAACAGTGACTCTGGGGAGGGGGCAAGACACAATGGTACCAGGGCAGCTCCCAGCCCCCTTGTGATGCTGACACCCAGGGAAGGTGCAAACAGCATCCCAAACACTCCAGCCCAGGAAAGGAGGGGGGTGGGGAGAGCTTCCCTGCCCCACCCCGCCCCAACCCCAGCCAGGGATGTCTCCCCCAGCCCTGCCCACCCCCCACCCCACTGCCCAGCCCAGGACACCCACCCAGTTTGCAGCCTCCACAGTTCTTCCTGGCACCCAGCCCGGTGCCTCCCTCTGCCCCAAGTTTTCCCCTACCCCCAGATCCATCATACCCCAGGAACAACCAGGAAACCTCCTTAAAAACACACACACACACACACACACACACACACACACAGCCCTCTATCAGCAGCTCCTCCGGCTGACCCCACTCCTGGAGCTCCGAGTTCCCATCGCCTCCCAAGCACTGCAATGCAGCAGCCACTGCTCGGGCTGAGGGTCCCCCACCCCCGTCAGCCCGTGGTCCCCTCTGCCCCCTCGCGTACCCCACCTCGGGGGTCCTACCTCACCCTTCGGTCCGCCCGAAACTTCAGCATGATGCCGGGGGCCCTCCCAGCTCAGTGCCAGCTCCCGGCTCCCACCATGGCAGCGTTTGGGCAGGGCCAGCCCCGTGTCACCTGCCGCCACCCTACCAGGGGATGGCACACGCCACGGGGACAGCAACCCCAGGCAGGAGAGGGGACACCGCCGGTGGGCGAAGGGTCTCACTGTCCTCTCCCAGAGATTCCAGTCCGCCGAGACCCTTCGCCGGTGGCATCGGCGTCCCCGGTGTCAGCGGTGATGGGAGCTCCGCTGGGTGCCAAGAGCTCCGGTGCTGCCGGGGCTGGAGAGCCCCCGGGCTGTGAGAGCCGGCAGGAGACGGGGACGAACGGCTGGGGACAAAACTGCTGGGGACAAACTGCTGGCGACAAACTGCTGGCTGTCGCTGGCGTCCCCGCGCAGAGGAGAGGCGAAGGGCAGCGCGGCACACGCCGCCTCCCCCAGCCCAGGTGCAGAGCTGGGGAGCAGCGGGAGGCAGGAGAAAAAACGAAAGGGGAAGGATGGGCTGCAGGGCCCCCCCTTGCCACCCACCCACCCCAGCGGGGCAGCAGTGCTGGGGGGAGGAGGGGGAGGTGGGTGCTGCCGGGGAAGCAGAGTGCTGGGGGGGGTGTCACGGGGAGGGAGGCAGCCGCGCTGAGATGAGCTCTGCCGCTGCCCTGGATTCACTGACTGCATCCCTTCCCCCTGCTGCTTGTCCCCAAACCATCCCCATCATCCACCCGTGTCCTCCCTCCCCCCTCCTCCTCCTCCCCGCATGTCCCTTCCCTAGGACGCGCCGAATCGCGGGGAGCAGGATGGGCACAAGCACCGATCACCGATCAGCCCAGCAGCTGCAGGGCGGGGGGGAACCCTGCAGAGCATCCAACAACGAGGCTTCAGTCCTCCTCCCCTTCTCCCCCCCCCAAAAAAAACCCCAAAAAAACCAAACAAAAATAAAAAAAAACCCAAAAAAACAACCCGGGAGGCCTTCACCCCCCAGCAGGCTGAAAGTGGGGAGCCCTGGGCACAAGGATTGGGGGTACTCGCTCCGCCTGGGCACGGCCCTTGGGAAGGAGAATGCAAATCCATCGGGACTGTTAGGATCGTGCCGGGGGAGGGGGTGGGTGGAGGGAGGACAGCGCTGACAGTTCAAAGAAACCTCCAAAGAAGGAAGCAGAGCACAGAAAGCCAGCTGGCCTCCCTCGAGCCACGTCCCCACTCCGCCAGGATCCCGGGACCACCTCAGGACACGCCAGCCCACCCTGCTCCTCATCCCGGCCACTGCATCCGCCACCTGCTCCTCCCCAAAAACGATGCCCGTCCCTCAGCCTGGGACACGCTGGGGCAGCACCAGTGCCCAGCTCAAGGATGCTCCCATTGCTCCTCACCTGACACTTGTGGTCCCTGCTCGGTGGGGAGCAGCCAGGGGGGGGACAGCAGCCACGTCCCCAGCCTGGGCTGAGGATGTGCCAATGCTCCCAGACACCTGAACCCACACGTTTAGGAGCTCCTCCCTGCTGTCCCCCTTGCCACCACGCTGCCACCAGGCCACCAGCCACACATGCAGGGAGAAACCTGCCCACCGTGACCCCCATGGGCAGCACTAGGTGCCTGCAAACCCACCGGCACTGGCTGTCCCTGTGTCCCCACAGCAGCAACTCACCTGCTTCTCCATCACTGCCACCCTCTGCCGCAAAGCAGCTGAGGGTCAAAGTCCCCCAACGGCCCAGGGGAGCTTCCAGCCCTCCACCCTCTGCCAAAGCCAACACTCACCTGGTGACAGGGCCACCAGGGAGGAAGAGGAGCCACCAGGCAGCACCCCTGTCCCTGGGGGACAGTGTGGCAGAAGCAGGAAGAGTGGTGTGCAGGACACTGCAGGAAGGAGTCACAGGGTCCCCCCCAAACATGGGGGTTTCACACTGTCCCCCATTACCCTAATTCAGTGGCACAAGGGGCTGTGCTGGGCTCAAGGGCTGCTGCTCTGGGAGCCTTTAACCCAGAGCAGGTGCTGTGCTCCCTGCACCAGCTGAGCTGTTTCACAGCCATCAGGCTCCAGGGTGGGCAGGGACCCAGCATCAGCCATGGCCCAGCGGGTGGACACGCTCCAGGGCTCCCAACAGAAGCTCAAAAGGTGGGGGGAAGCTCCCTTGGACCTCCCAGGAGAGCTGTGGCAGGGGGGAGAAGAGCAGGAGCATTTCCTCAGGGTAAACATCAAATAAAAACTCCTCTTGCTTTTTCATAAAAGGATCACAAGAGGGGGGGGAATGCAATAAATGAAGAATGAAATTTTCACTCAATGCTGCTTTTCTTCCCCTTCTCTGGGGGGATGAGGGTGGTGGGGAGCAGTGAGCCTCCAACACACCCGTGGGACAAAGCACGAGTGGGTGATGCCAGCCCATGGCACAGATTCCTGGCTGGCTGCACTGGGATCCCTCCTGGTCAGACAAGGGGTAAGTGGGATGCACGGGGGGGGGCGGGGGGGGGCTGGAAAAAGCTGGTGTGTAATGCATCAAGGGGGTTTCTCCAAGAGCTCCCAGCAAGCTCAGAGAGCTGGACCCCTTAGGCCCCCCCAGTTGATGGGAACCATTCTCACACTACAGCCTGCCCTGAGGGCTCCTGGCTGTTATCTGGCAGCTGGGGAGCAGGAGGAGGGGGTGCACAGGCTCCCTGCCCAGGCATCAGAACCTGCCCAGTCCTAAACCCAGAGCAGAGAAGCCAGCCAAGGGGGCTGTGGGGAACCAGACCACCCCTGACCCCCTCTGGGGTGTGATGTTGGGGCTGCAGGGCTCCCCCCCTGAGCACTCACCAGGGGCTGACATCCTCCCAGTTCCAATTCCAGCTCAATTCCAATTCCAGTTCTAACCAATCCCTGTTCTAACCCCAATTCCAGCTCCAGTGGCCCAATCACTCCAGCCCCCCAGGGGGCTCGGGGTGCAGGGGTACCATGGGGTCTGCTGTGCTCTGCCACCCCGGGAGCACAGCAAGGAGGAGGAGGAGCATGAGGAGCAAGAGGAGGGGGGAGGCAGGCAGCCAAGCCTGTCTGCAACACTCCCCACTCCCAAGTGATAATGAAACCCCTTCCTCTGGAGGTTTCACCCATGTTCTTGGGGCGAGCATCCAGGCAGCTCCCAAGAAAGGGGCTTGCATGGCCACCAGCCAAACATGCCTCGTGTGTTGGCCTCCTTCCTGTTTTTCTAGCCCTTTCTTCACCTCTCCCCCTCCTCCTGAGCCATATCCCTCTACTCCAACTGGAGCCCATGAAAACCCTTTTCTCCTAGTGAGCTGCAATGCTCAGCAGCCATAAGAAGGGATGTGGGGTCACTCCATCACCCAGGGCCCCTGCAAAGGGGCTGAGAGAGAAAATCCACCCTTAGATGAAACAAGTTCAAACTGCTGAGTCCTCTCTTGCAAGGAGAACCCAAGGCAGGAGCAAATGCAATGTAATAAACAAGACCCCACGTCCCCCCAGGCTGTCCTGCTCCATGCAGGGGGTGCTGGGGGCTCAGCTCTGCCCCACAGGGCTGGCTCAGCGCATGCTGGAAAAATAAAATAAATTTTAAAATTGAAATTGTATTCTGCAGGTGCAGTGTGAGCTGGTCTGGTGGAGTTGCTGCAGCCAGGGGACAAGTGCCAGCAGCTCAGCTGCTCCCATGTCCCCACACGAGGCCATCCCCAGCTCCAACTTCTCTGCCGAGTGAGGCCCTGGGCTGCTCCATCACTGCAGCTCTCTCAGCTCCTGTTGGATGACTCAAGCTCAAAACAATCTAAACTAGCCCTGTGCACTCCCCATGTCCTTGCCTAGGCTGAGCTGGCCACGGGGTGTCATGTGCCAGCCCCAGCCCAAAGCCTGGGCCACAACCTGCTGGGCCACACTGCTCCTTGTTTCCAAATTGCCCTGGATTTACGAGGGCCACATATCCACCCCAGGAGAGGGCAGTGAAAGATTTGGGTGTGAGGGGACCTTAAACATCAGCCAGTGCCACCCCTGCCATGGGCAGGGACATCTCCCACCAGCCCAGGGTGCTCCAAGCCCCATCCAGCCCCCAACACTGCCAGGGATGGGGCAGCCACAGCTTCTGGGGGCAACCTGGGCAACCAGGGGCTCAGCACCCCCACACCATAGAATTTTTTCCCACATTCTCATCTCAGTCTCCCCTCTTACAGTTCACAACCATTCCCCTCTTTGCCTGCTGCCCTCCTCTGTGCCTCCTCTTGGCACAGGGCAAGGCAGCCCCAAGAGGGAGGGTGCCAAGGGGTGCCAGTCCCAGCACCCATCCCCTCTGCCACCTCGCTCTGTGACAAAACACACACATCACCCCACGGCACCCAGGTGGGGACCACCACCCACCACTCTCCCTGGAGTGAGAGCAGCCTCCTCCTGGGAAGCTTTGCCCCAAGCACTCGGGGAGGATTTTGGTGTGAGCAGCAGCTTCCAGCGAGCACAGTATCCAGGCCAGGCTTTACCATCTGCTCCTGCAAGCACACCCTGGCCATCAACCTTGCCACACTCGCCATCAGCCCTGCGAGTCCCCACGGGAGCTTTGCCGGGATGGAAGGAAGCAAAGCCTGAGCTGGATCCAGCTGGGAAGCAGCGAGGCTCCCGTTCCAGGATCTGTGAGCTGGGGCAAAGTCCTCGGCCAGGGCGGGTGGCAGCTCCCGCGCACTGTCACCACCCAGCCCGGCAGGGTCATCCCAGCTGGACAGGGTCCATGGGGATGGAGAGCAGGAGAAGCCCCCTCTGTCCTCGGCAGGGAGGAGCGGGGTGGCCGGGAGAAGGGGATTTCCAAGGAACAAAGCGGCTGCTGGCAGCCGGCAACGCTGCTGGCGGGGAGGGCGAGTCCCCGGCTCCAGCTGGGGTCGGGGAAAAGCACAAGGAAAGAAAAAAAAAAAAAAAAAAAAAGCAAGCACGGCGAGTTTGTGTTTTATCTCCCCGGCAACCCATCACAGGCCCACGAGTGCGGCCCAGCCAAAAATCACTGCTGCAGGAGAGGGAGAGCTCGGGGCAGGCGCAGCAGCGCCCTGGATCCACGGGGTGACATTTGGAGGGTGGCACAGCAGGTCACAGTCCGTGCCCTGGCAGCGCACGGCCCAGCTTGAATGACGTCATTTTGTCCCTTCTTGAGGACAGAGCCCAAATCTCACGTGCGGGGCATCACCACGGGTGGCCCTGCAGGACAGGGTAGCCCCACGGCAGCTGGCAGCGTTCCTGTGGCATCAGCGGCCAAGCATCCTTCCCCCAGGGATGGAATCAGTCATGGACAGATGCAAATGCCATCTGCGGGGCTTGGGGCCAGGGTGAGGGGCTGCTGGTACACAGATCCTGACCACAGCAGACACCAAAAGGCTCAGGGCACCACTGTGGGTGAGCAGACGTGAGACCCTGAGAGTGTTTATCAGCTCAGGATAGAATCCTTCAGCCTCTTCCCCCACACTCTGCAGCCTCCCATAAATCTGGGATCAGTGTGGGGCTGCAGAACAACCCCACACACACCAAGTCCCTTGAGCTGGGGTGGCAGGGCCACGGCTTGTGTCTGGGCTTGGAGGTGTCACAAAACCCAACACGGTACAGAGCTGCGTGGGCAGCTGTGACGCCACCAGAAGTGATCCACTCGAGCTGAACTGCAAGCCAGCCCCAGACCTGGAGGGTTTCAGCCTTTCACTAAGCTCTTTAAGTAACCACTTGCAGTGGGCAGAAATTCTGTCCCAGGCAATCACCACCAGCACAAAGCATCAAAACAAACCCGGCTCCAGCAACCCCTCCCCAGCCAGGGCAGGTCAGGAGCAGGGATTATGGCAGCAGCGCTGGGGAAATCCTGCTGGGACAAATCCTCAGCACCTGCTCAACCCATCGCTGACGAGAATCGTGACAGCAAGGAGCACCTTCCCGGCCGCCATCCGCTCCTGACAGATTTCCAGCTGTTTTGTCACCCTGCCGGCCACCCTCTTGTCCCCAGCTGCTCTCGGCCACCCGCAGGCACCGGCTGCAAACAATGCAGGGGCTCCACGCCATGCTGCACACACAGACAGACAGACACACAGACAGACAGACAGACACACAGACAGACACACACACACAGACAGACACTCACCGGTGCCACCACACGTCCCCTCCCGTCCACGCCGCTTGCCAAGCCAGTGGCTCTCCCGCAGCCGCAGCCGGGGTAGATGATTTCCTCCCAAGCCCACGGAGACCGTCATGGGTATCAATCATTAACAGCCACGGCAGCTGCCGGCAGCCTTAACCCCCTCGGCTCCGGGCGCCGCGGGGCCAGCAGGGGCAGCATCCTCCTCTGCTTGGCCCTGCAAGTCCCTTTAACAGCACCGCAGGGTGACAAGGCCACTGCAGCCCAACCTGCTGGGGATGCAGAGGGCTTTCCAAGGGGTTCCACAGCCCCCGTGGACCCTCGGCTGCTCCTCCAGCATCACCTCTCTCTGCACCCTGAATGGCTCCTTCAGCAGCACGGGTGCTGGGAGCAGCCCCCAGGGCTAATCCTGTCTCTGCGTCCAGCTCAGCCCCGGGGCAGCCCCCATCTCCCCAGTCCCGGAGGGCTGTTGCTCTGTGGGGCATCACATGGGTCAGGGGGGCTGCTCCCCCCACCACCACCATGGAGGCAGGTGGCACATCCATCCCCTCCTTGCTGCAGAGCCAGGGCAGGCAGGGATCCCTCAGCTGGGAGTTCTCAGAGCTCTCCCTTCATGCAGCTTTTCCAAGGAGTATCGATGGCTGTAACCCTATCCCAGCGTGTTTACAGCGCGGCTCCTGGCTCTATGGCTGTGCCTCAGCTCTCCAGGCTGCTGCTCAGCTGGTGCTGCCAGAACCCTGACACCAGACCCTCCTGAATGCTGCGGTACCCCTAGATCACCGTGTCCCCACGGCAAGGTGACACAAGCACCGGGGACTGCAGGAGGAGAGGGACTGTGTCTGAAGTCTGGGAAGCGGATGATTGTCCCCATCAACTACCCCCCCACCCCCCCGACTGCCTGTTACCCAACCTGCAAAGGGGTTGAATGATTAACCTCCAGCTGTGCCACCACCAAGAGCTGGGGGAGTCTTGCTCTGCCCATCCACAGCCCCGGGGTGTGATGGCATCTGGAGAACAAACCAACAAATCATCACCCCTGGTCCCAAGCCCAGTTGGTGGCACCCAGCTGTCCCAAGAGCATCCTATGCCAGTCCCTGTAGCAGGGACACATCCAGCTTGTCCAGCCTGGAGCAGCCACTGTGACCCCTCACAAATGCAGAGGGGCAGAGAATGGGCTCAGTCCCCATTTTCATTCCTGACCCAGTTCCTGTGGACTCCGAGGGGTCTGGGGGTACTCACACCACAGCTCAGCTCCAGCTTTTGGACCCGGACACACGGCAGATTCCTCCTTCCTCAGCCCCAGCTGCAGCCCCGGGGGTGTCCAGGCTTCGAGTGCTCATAAATAGCCTTGGACAAACATCTGCACGGCACCACCCCAAGTAGGCTGGAAAGCAGAGGGCTGCTGCAGGGATGGTTTTAATCATGCTGTAAGACCATCGAACGGCTAAAAAAACCACAGACAAGAGTGAGCTGTGAAGAAGAACAGTTGCAGCAGCTGATAAGACCAGCTCAGCTCCCTGTACCTGTGATGTGCCTGGTCCCTTGGCATGGCTTTTGAATTTCCCATTCCTTACACCCACGCAGGACACAGAACTGACAGCTCCTTGCAAACACCCCGAGCTGGGAGCACTTGGAGGGCTCGGAGCAGGGTGCCAAAAAAAACCATCTCCCTGCTCCTGGCAGTGGGCCTCCAGGCTCTGCTATTCCCACTCCCCTCCAGGCCCACCAGAACAGGGAGTGGGGTGAGCCCCAGCCCGGGGTCCATCAGCCCCAGCAGGTTGTGCCGCTCCCTGCAGAGCCTCTTGAATGTTTTTGTCGAAATCACCAATCTTCCAGCTCTCCCACGGGCTGCTCTCCCTCCAGCGCTTTAGCAAAGGGGCCGCTCGTACAGGTGAAAAACAAAGTCACACCTGCAGCATCCCGGGGTGTGGGGGACACAGCACAACGCTTTGCTTTGCTAACATCACCACTGTCACCCCGTGTGGCACCGTGGGACCCCGGCAGAGACCTTCCAGCACTATTTCTGTAGGTGTTTGGGTTTGGGGAGGCACCGGGTTAGGGGGTTGTGGCAGCTCTGGCTCTGCCCCAGCTCGGGAGCTTCTCCAGTCCGCTGCCACCACTCCAGGTGACTCACGGGTTGCTCTTCGTCCCGACCTCCTGCAGTCAAGTCCCGACGCATTCGGCACATTCCTGGCATAGCTGGCTGTGCCGTGCCATGCCGGCGCCGAGCCCCACACCTGCCGGAGCCGGGAGGCTCTGGGTGGAAGCCAGGAGCATTCTCAGGGCTCTTGGAAAAAAAAAACAAAAAAAACAAGGCTCATCCATCCCTTGGCTTCCTCACGGTCTGATGGGCAGGATGGCCCAGCCTGGCGACGTGTCCCCACGGGGATTTCCCCCTGAGGAGCCGCTCAGCTCTGCCTCCCATGGCATGGTGAAACTGGCAGGTTGTCACAACCTGTCACCCTCCCCTGCAGCACGGCTGCTGTCCCAGTTGCCTTCCTCATGCAGTGCCACATTCCCCTTAGGTCGGCATGGGTGTGATGGAGGTATATGGGGAAACTCTTCATTTTTAGGTCTGATCCTGTACCTTCACAGGCCTCAGAACAGCTTGTAACCGAGCTGTGATGCAACAGCTCACGTGTCGGGGTTGTGCAAATGTGTTGCACCAAACAGGTCCCAAGGACGGGGCAATCACCAGCTCTCAGACCCCGCAGCTCCAGAGAGCAGATTCCAAGAATGGTGAGGGGGGCAGCAGCTGTGGAACAGCTAGAAGTGCTCCTGAGTGCTTGGGAAAAGCCACTGTGGATGGGATCCACTGCGGGCATCAACACCCCCCAGCCACCTCCCCTGTACAAACAGAGTGGGAACCAAAGGTCCCAAACCCAGCAGGTTTGCTCTTAAGCAAACAGAGCAAAGCAAACACGCACAGGACCCCCCTGAGACCCCAGGCACTGAATCCACTGCTGAGCTTGCCCTCACCTCCAGCAGCAGTGCCATCCCAGCACAGGGCATCCCAAAGGGAACTGCAGGCCATGCGATCCCCTGAGCCCTCTGCTGAGCTGACACAACCAGAAGGGGCTGCGGAGGCAGAGATAAATCAGATTGTCAGGGCTCTCTGCACCAAATCCCCACGGCCCCATAAATCCCAGATGACCGAGGGGCTGGGCCTTGCTGCTGAGCTCGGAGAGACTCTGCACCAGAACACGGGCACTGGGGAGCCAGGAGCATCCTGTGGCATCTCCCAGCTCCTACCTCCTGGGGCGGAGCCTCCGAGTGGTGAGACCCCATCCAGTTCCTTCTAAAACCCACCAAGAGCTCGGCTTCCTGCAGGTGCTTGCCAAATCAAGCCATTAGCCGCCTCCGCTGGCCATTAACCGCTCAGCTCAGCCATTAGCACCGCACCAGGATGGGGGCAGCAATTTCCTACTCCCCGCATGGGACCGCCCCGGTTTTATTGCTGTCCCCAGCCCACCACACCCTGGTGTGGCAGGGCTGGGGCAGTCGGGCACAGCTTCCCGATGAATCACTGATTATTCCCAGCTTCCCTAATCTGTGCATGAAGCCGACAACAGCCCTGGGGGGCAGCTACCGGGGAAAACGCAAAGAATTTTTACAGGAGGCAAAAAGTAGAGTGAGCTGCAAATCCTTTGCATCCCTCCAGACAGGACCCTCGGGGTCTCCCGGGGTGCTGCAAAGCCAGCGTGGAGACAAGGCATGTATTTGTGTCACCAAACAGCCCTCGACTTGTTCCTCGTCCCCCTCCCCGCAACCACCTCCGCAACGGTGCAAACGCCGCGGGCGAGTTAAGTCGCTGAGCGCTGGCTCTGCAGAACGAGATCTTCTGCTGAATGAAGTTTAGTCACCGTGGGATGTTTCCAATTGGAAATCAGGACAGTTCCAGGCTGAACGCACGCCAGGCTTTCCACTTCCCAGAAATCCCATTTGCAAGCCAGCCTGTTGCCAGTTTCCCCCTTTTCTCCCCCAGCATCACGTAAATAAACACCGCCCCAGCCCTCCCTCTGCCCCGCCGGGGAGATGCAGCCCCTGGGCCCTTGCTCCCGTTCCCTGGGGATGGAAGCTGGTGGGACAGGAGCTGCTGAGCCGGGCTGATGCTGGAGCAAGGCCAGTCCCATCCTCACCACGGCCTTTGGCGATGCCTTTGCCACCGGCACAGCCGGGATGAGCCCTTGAGCCCTTCGCCAACGCGCCTGCCCACAGCGTCCCCCCCAAGGATGCTCGGAGGCAGCCAGGGAGCTGCATCAGAGTTAGTCCAGGGGAGCAAGCGTGGTCCTCCATAAGGAACTGGTTTGTTTGGTGCTGGGAAGAGCCAGAGGCTTGTGATGGGTTTCCAGAGGGCAGAGATGGAATAATCCACGTGGGAAGAGCAGTCAGGCGCCAAAGAGGTGGGAGATCCTTTCTCCAGGTGCCTAGGGCATGGTGGCTCCTGTTTTCCTGGGTGAGGGGAGGATGCTCCACGTTGTGTGGAGAACACTGTTCCCAGCCCAGACTGTCCCAGAAGTCGCTGGGAATCAATGGAATGAACAAGGGAACATTGACCACAACCCTGAGCTCCTTAGGAAACCAGTAAGTGGAAAAAAGCCACTTGACCTGACTTGCCCCAATGTCTTCTCCCTCCCCACACATCTCCCTGTCCCAGCAGGGCAGAGCAGGCACCATTCAGGGACCACCAGAAGTGGTGACCCAGCTCCACACTATGCTGGCCATTCCCAGGCCCTCCTTTGTTACAAAATTGGTTAGTGGCCCCACAGCACTGGGATGGAGTGAAGGACATGGTGCCCGAAGGAGAAAGCACTTTGCTCCAGCCCAGAGCCTGCTTCTTCACCCACCACTGCTGCAGCAACTGGGAGGAAGGGTTAGGATCACACCAGGATCAGGCTCAGCTACAAACCCAGCACCCTGCCAGCACTGGAAAGCAAAGGGGAGATCACTCCCATCTCCAGGACACCCCTGTGGGTGACTGGGAGCATCCAGATAGAAACAACAAACATTCCATTCTGCAAACCAGAGACCTGCAACAGCCACACGCTGCTGCCTGCAGCCAAACAGGGGCTGCAGCACCCACCACTGCCTGGAGCTGTAGCATCTTTCACCACCTGCAGGGTCCTGGTGTCCCTGTCCCTCCCCCTGCACTGCGAGATGAGAGCAGCTCGGCTCAAAGGTCTGGGAAAGCAAAGAGGAGGCATGGCAGGGTAGAACAGAGAGTTGCCTTTAAAAAGCCTTTCCATAAAGATCCCTTTAAACAGAGCAAAGCAGGCACCGCAGACAGCAGCTCCCCCATCTTTCAGAGCCAGCCCGTGGCACAGCCCCTCGCAGCCAGGAACCCCCGGGTGGGCAGGATCCCACCCTGCATCCCAGATGGCAGCAGAGCTGTGTGTGCTGGGGTGCCTCTGCCCCACTCCCAGCTCTGCCAGCCTTATCGTGCTGCCACACCTTCCACTCAGCTCCCTGCGAGGAGTTTAACCCCGGGAAGAGCACGGCCGGGCTTTCCCGTGCCACGTCTGTGCCTCTGCCCGCTGGACTCGGTGCAAATGCCCCCACCAGCTCTGTTCCTTCACAACGTTCCTCCCCACAAGCTCCTGTCCCCTCTCCAACCATCCTTCAGCAAAGCCCAGCTCATCGGCTGCCCCGGCACAGTGCAAGCCCCTCCAGCATCTCCATCCCCTTCGCTCCAACCCTGGGGGCTCTTCCTCCGCCTCCCCCAATCCTCCCCTCACCCTTGCCATGGGCCAGAGCACCCATGGTGGGCTCAGCCTACCTGCTCGTTGGGTACTGCCGGAGCCAGGGTGCTCACCGGGGGAGGAGGGGGAGCTTGGTGACAAGGTGGGGACCCCCGGGGCTGGTGGGAGAAGCCTCGGCCGCCACCGAGAGCTGCCACGTCCGAGCGCGACTGATAAGCAAAGGCTGAAATCTGAAACTGCAGGTTGGCTCCTTCCTATATAAACAGGCGCTCTCACACACACAACACACACCACACACACCCCTCTGCGCCGGCTCTCGCCACTCCCGCTGCTCCTGGCCACGCCAGGCACTTGCCAGCCCTCCTCCGGGAATGGCCACACCGCCCAGCCGGTGGGCACCTCTGCCCGAGCCCCCACCCTCTGCGGGTCACCAGCCCTGCCTCTGAATGTGGTGACACCGGCGGTGGGTTATGTCCCGATGTATTTATTTGTTTAGATGTTTTTTTCATTCCCTGGAAAACTCTGCTTTCTCCACGGAGCGTTTCGGGAAGAGGGCAGGGAGCCACCGGCGGGGCACCACCTGCCTGGGTGCTAAAAACAGCAGAATGGGGAAAGCAAATAGTGTGGGTTTTAACCTCATAAAGTGGGTCAGAAGGACCAGCACCCTGCTGGATCGGCTGATGGGTGCCCGGGGGCATAGAAAATTTCAGCCCCCCTTTGCCCAGCGATGCCACACGCATGGCCCAGGGTGGGGGGTGCCCATCACCATCCCTGCTGAGCAGTGCTCACAGCTGAGCCCCCTCCTCAGGCCAGGGCCACCGTGGCCAGCGTGCCCACACCGTGCCACCACGGGACTTCCTCATGCCAGCACCGCCATGGCTGCGCTTCCTCCAGCGGGAGGAAACCCTCAAGAAGACAAAACCCTGCCCTGTTTTTTCCCGCTTCCCACTTCTCCAGGCTCAGCTACAGCCCAGAACCGGGATGGCCACATACCATCAGCGAGGCTGGGCTACCTGCACGGCTGCTTGCTTCATCCCAGCTCCAGCCCATGGGGCAAGCGGGGCCATGCAGGTGCTCAGGGACACAGGGTCAGTCCCGGGCACTGCCCTCGGGAAAGGAGTCTCCCCAGACTGCTTTGTTCCCTGGGGCTGAAGCTCGTTTTGTGGCACGGAGAGGGTCTTGGCAGGCACGTCCCGCTGGCATCCCTGTGCTGGGCAGCTCGGTGTGGAGAAGGGGCAGCTCCTACCTGGGGATTGCTGGCTCTGGATGAGCACAGCCCGGGGTTTTCCTTGAACTCCTGAAGCTGGATCCTGCCAAGGAGTCTCCACCTGAGGTGTAATGAGCCCGGCAGTGCTCAGCTCCCCACCCCGGGTTGCACAAGCAGCCCCGGGGCGCTGCCGGGCGCGCACAAACAATATCGGCCTCACCAAGAGCCTTGTTTACAGCAGGCAGCACCAGCCCCGGCTGCGGGAGGGGCAGCGCCCCAGCCACCTGCCTCCTATCTCCTCCTGATCACAAGGAGCCATGTCAATCCTCAGCCAGGCCACCCGCAGGTCCCCAGCCACCCTACATCCCCACCCCCGGGGCAGGGGCCACCAGCTGATCCCAGAGCCCGCACCGAACTCCTGTGCAGGGCATGAGGACCCTTGCTGTCACAGACACGGGCACGGCGGGGCCATTCCGTGCAGCACCCCGACCCCCAGCATCTTGCAAAGGTACTTTGGAAGAGTAAATTTGCCTTCGGAGCACCTGGATTGAGCAGGCACGAGGGGGATGACATGGCCTCGGGAAGGGATTTCCTGCCCAGGGACTTTGGCCCCACAGTGGGTCCTCCCACCCCACTGGGACAGCACCCCCCGTGTCCTGCCAGCAGCCCTGGCACCAGGCAGCACTGCTGCACAAACATCTTCCCAACGTTCTCCACACTGACGTGGCCTGGTAGCACCCGAGTTGTTCTTCCAGCAAACCATAAATCCCCTGGAGACAGAGCAGAGACCACCACTCGGGGCTCTTGACAACACATTTTGGGGCTGGAGAGAGAAGCTGGGGGCTTCCCCAGTGGGTATTTTGAATAAACCTGTTCTAATTAAGCAGCCAGAGGAGCCCACAGTCATCTTCTTGGACTAAAAATGTTTCTTTTCCACTTTCTTTTGTTTAAAGAGAAGGGACAGGGTTGGACCCGGTATGCAGTTCCCAGCCCCTGTTTCTGCCTCATCCAGGCAACAAAAGGCAAAACCTCCTCCTGACACGGCAGCTGGGCCGGGAGGGGGGGGAGCTGCTTAGTGCTCCCCCCTTTTGCTCCCTCCCAACCGAGGCACTGGGGGGCTGAGCCACAGAGACACCCTGAACGAGTGCCCCCACCCCGAAGAGGGGGATGCAGCCCCCACCGTGCATCCCCGCTGCCCACCCGCGCCGGGACAGGCAGCATCGGACCCCCCCGCGCCAGACAACCCACGCCTGAACCCAAGGTCCTGCTTATCTGCAACACAAGCTTGTCTGGTGATAAGTCCAGTGCACGAGGGATAAGATAAGGCTCGCACAGCCTCCTCCTATCAAAAGCCCTTCCTCCAGCTCTGCCCCACAAGGCTGAGGGGTGCTGCACCCCCTAAGTGCCGCCCCCCCCCCCCCAGCACTCCTTTCTCCCCCTCATGGCACACAGGCAGCCTCTCACTTTGATGAGTTTTAAAAGATTCACTAGGTTCACACACAACAGTTGCTCGTTGTTTCCAAATCAGACAAACCCCTTGATTCAGGGGAGGAAAAAAAAAAAAAAAAAAAAAAGAAAAATAAAAAGCAACAAAACCCACACAACCGGATCAAACAATTTGTCGGGGGAAACATGGCAGCAAAGCTGGAGGGGGGAGTGTTGCCGGGGGGGGCAGACACAACCTACTGGCTTTGGGCTCGCAATAAAACCTGGAATTGCTAATTATTGCTGCTAAGCAGACCTAAAAGAGATGCTGCCGAGGAAAACGAACCCACGGGACGAGAGCAGGGGGCACACGGACCCGAACCTTCCTCGGATGACTTCTTATCGCATCAACCCTGCCCAGCCCCGGGCTGAGCATCTCTCGCAGGGCAGGAGGATGGGAAAACACCCTGGAGAGGGGAAGGGGGAGCAGCTGGTGGGGTCACCTCAAAAGATGGGCTCCCCCCTGGTGCCCGTTGTTCCCATGCACACGGCAAGGGGAGGAGATCGGGGCGGGGGTAGCTGGTACTCGGGCCCTTCCCAGGATTTACAGCGTGTGGGCACCTCCGGCAGAGCCAGCCTGGCCTTTAGAATAGGAAAAAAAAAAAAAAAAAAAAAAAAAAGACTAAAGCACACCCCCCTCCACACGTTTGCATCCCAGCATCCGTGCCAGGCTAAAAATACCCAGCACTTGCCTTTCCTGCTGCGGGGTGAGGGGGGGACCGTAGGGAAAGAGCCCCCCAGGGTGGGAGAAAGGGAAGGAGAGACCCCTCCTCACCCAGTGGCACCGGGGGGGACACGGGGCCAGGACGAGGGGGCTTTTCCCGGAGGGTAACGGTGGCTGGGCAAGCTGAACCCCCCGCCAGCGCGGGGTGACCGTGCCACTGGGGACGAGCGGGGGCGAGGGAGAGGAAATCCCCAAAGGGCCCCGGAGGCAC
The DNA here is from genome assembly GCF_036169615.1 of Heliangelus exortis. Lineage (NCBI taxonomy): Eukaryota > Metazoa > Chordata > Aves > Apodiformes > Trochilidae > Heliangelus > Heliangelus exortis. The sequence goes on from NC_092446.1 coordinate 4,677,313, forward strand.
CGGGGTGGGTGCCAGGAGGGAGTGAAAAGCAGCGCTGATAGGAGCCGGGGCAGCCTGCCAGGCACTGCGGGGACAGGCCACCTCCCAGTGCCCCCAGTGCCACCCGCTGGCAGGGAGACAAGCTCAGAAGTGACCTCCCCCTTCCCGGGCATCCTGCCCCACAGCTCCCAGGAGGAGGGGTGGCAGCGTTAGCCCCATGGCAGGCAGGCACCCACCCAGAGGACGAGGAGGATGGGGCTCGGGGGGTGATGCTGGGGGGGTTGCAGGGAGCGTCCAGGGGCGGGGGGAAATCCTTTAAAGTGCAGCCCCGCCGCAGGATTGCTGCCTCGTTAGAGAGCAATTACAGACTAATTATATGATGGTAACACCCAAACCCCGATCAGGAAATGGGGCTGCTGGATGCCAGGGAGTGCACGCGTGCAAGGGTGCACACCCCCCCCACACCCACCTCTCTGAAACCTCAGGAGCTCTGAGACCAGACACGTCAGAGGGAGCCACCCACCACAAATCCCCACTGGGGCGGCTCCGTGCCTCAGTTTCCCCACTTGCAGCTGGCCATCCCGCTCCCAGCTGCTGCCCTGCTTCTCCCCACCATCCCGCAGTCTCCCCAGAAGCATGGGAACACCCCTGCCCGCCCCCACGGCATCCCAAAAGCACCGACAGTGGGTCGGCCTCAACAAGGAGCATCCCCACCCCACCAGCCCCATCCTGTCACCTGCCCCTGGCCTCAAGCCAGCAGTAGGATGCCACCACCCTGTGGTCCCACTGGGCTGGGACCTGGGGTCTTGTGCCTCCCCGCTGACCACCAGCATCCTCCTGGAAGCTGGAGCAGCCCTGAGAGCCCAATGCCATGGTGGCACCGGGAGTGGGGCCACCCTGCCAGCCCGGCACTCAGCCCCCCCGGGAGCCTGTGCCCAGCATGGCTCCTGACAGCAGGTGAACTTTAACCGCATAAATAACATTCCTGTTGGCTCCCGCCGGCAGCCCTTATCTGCAGAGGGCTAATGCGGGCCTGTCAGTGGCTCGGAATGGCCACTGGCCCAAGGACACCAGGGAAGGGGCCATTTCACTGGGAGCATGCAGGGACAGTGGTCACAGCGAGAGCCAGACCCTCCCCGCCACCAGCATCCCACAACTCGCCCTGCCCACGTCCCCCCTCCCCCCCCCCCAATTCCGGGGCTGCCCACCATCCCAGGGACCCTCGAGGGACAAGGGTGAGGACAATTTGCCACCCAAGTCTCCCGAGATGGCAGCAGGGACAAGGTCACAGCAATAACAGATTGCAGGAAGCCGGGAGGAGAGGTGGGGAGGAGGGAGACAGGATCTGAAGCAGCAGAAGCAGCGCTGAGGGCTGGTGAAGGGGCTGGCATCCCCGGGCAGGCAGGGAGAGCCGGGAAACGAGCTCTTTCCTCCCCTCCAGGAACTCATCACTGAGATTCCAACCGAGTGTTGGAGCCCAGAGGCCCCGGAGTTTGCACGTAGCTCTTGAAACCCTCATCTTCCTGACAGGCAGGAGAGCAGCCAGAGCCGGAGCTCCAGGCAGCCCCCACGAAAGGTCACTGCGTTTGCACATTCACAAAACACGCATTTAAAAAAAAACAAAAAACAAACCAAAAACACACACACAAAAAAAGGGGGGGAAAAAAAAATCCCATGCTCGCATTGCAGATCTGATGAAGATGCTGTGGGAAGATCAGCATGGAGAAGAAACAGCAGCATGGTGCTGGTCCCCCCAGCACCCCGGACATGGCAGGCTGGCACCATGCAATTGGTATTAAAATAATCAGATCCAGGCAAAACCAGCAGATTTGTTTCTCCCGATTTCTGGGCCCCGAGGGTGCGATTGCATTTTCAAATTCTCCAGGAAAATAAAGGCTTGGAAATTAGTTTCAGTGCATCAAGCAGACGGCCGGGGGTTAGGGCTTTGGGGGGAAACCCCCCCTCCCCAAGCATCCTCCTGTAAATGGGGGGCAGAGCTGAGCTTCACATCCCCCACAACTGCAGCTCAACACCCACCATGAAGGGCCCAGGACATCCCCCCCTGTCCCTCTAAACCCTGCCAGGTGTCACCTGGGTCTGAGCATGGTCCCCTCAGGAGCCCAGCACCCCAGGAAGGGTGCTGAGCCTGCACTCACTGCACGGCCCGGACAGTGCCCCGGGAAGAACCGGCTGGTGCAGAACCTGCTGGTGCAGAACCGGCCCAGCAGGGGTGGGAGGTGGCCGGTGCTACCAGACTGGTCCTGGCTGTTCTGCTGGGCGCCAGCCAGGGACGGGAGCCCGACCCAAGGCACATCATCCCCTGGGACTCCAGGGCAGGAGGGGTGTTCCCGGGTGGGGGGAGCCGCACCAGAGGCCGCACATCAATTTCCAAGGTGGTGCTGGGGTGGCCCTTACTTGGCTGCCATGGAGCAAGATGGGTGCTGGGGTGATGGGAGGGCACGGGAGGATGCTCTGTGCTCGGTCACTGAGCCATAGGGTCAATCCCCGGTTCCCAGCCTCAGTCCCCAGGTCCAGTCCACCAGGGGGGCTGGGGACACTGGGAGGACGGGGAGGAATGGTACCTGGCGCGGGGAGAGGGTGGCATGAAAGGATCACGGACACGGCACAGGGGGATCACAACACGACACAGGGTGCTTGAAGCAGAGTGTTTGTCGACACACGACGCCAGGCTCGCACAAAAGCCATCTCATTATCCCCTAATTAGTGCCTTGCCAGCTTCTGCAATTAACACCCATGCAAAGCGGCTGTTGTTGAAGTACACGGAGGGTTAGGAGCACCCTAGAGAGCTGGGGGCCCTGGCAGGGTGCAGACCACCCATGGGCATGCACTGAGAAGCAGCTGATGAGCCAAGAAGGATCCGACCCACCTCCCTGAGCCCCCCAGCTGCTCCGAGACAGTTTGCCAGGGCTCTCCCTGGCTGCAACGGTGCCCCGCACCTCGACATGGCAGCAGGAGGACCTCTTGAGGCTGATGGCACTGCCCTGAGCATCCCTGGGGAGTGGGACATCACCCAGCACCAGGAGGCAGTGACCAACACCCGTACAGGGAGAGGAGGAGAGACTTCCCCAGGCTCAGCTCATGATTTGGAAGCAGCCAGGATTGGACTCCAGGCTGCAGGTCCTGCCTCGGAGGTGGCCGAGCCACTCACCCTCCTGCCCGGTGCAGGCTGGCAAGGTGCTCATTCAAACACTCCTCTCCTTTAGAAACATCAAAGGGAAGCAATCGCCCAGGTCTTCAATGGCCTTTCTCCAGCTGACCCAGAAACACGGATCAAGAGCTGTCTCATCCCTTAATTGAGAAGTTGGTGACTTTGAATCTTTATTAAAGAGCTTTGGGTGAATTCACAGATTAAGGGCACAAGGAGCCTCTGCCATCACCCAACCTGATTCCCCGCATACCACGGCCCGAGTGAGCTCGTCCCGCTGCTCCCCCACCAGCCCTGGCTCTCAACAGGAGTGAAAACCGAAATAAAACCAGAACCACACTGGAAACCAGGAGGGTGGGAGTGCCCCGACCTGCCTGCACACAAACCACTCATTCCCAGGGTATTTTCCAGCTTTGGGATGGTGGAAGGAGAGGGTAGGGCTGTGGGTGGGGGGCTCGGAGAGCGTGTGTGGGAGCAGGGCTTCCCCGGGAGGGTGTGGAGCTGCCAGATCTCAGGGAAAAAAAAAACAAAAAAGAATGAGGCTAAAGAGGAGACAGCACATTCCTCAATGTACTATTTCTGCCTGCTGCGGATTATCGTGTTTCAAGCTAAGGAAAACAGAAGGGGGGGGATGCTACTACAAACGCTGGGGAGAGAGGAGCAGCTCAGGAGCTGCGCTTTCCCCTCCAGCAAGCAAAGACGGGAAGGAGAAACCCCCAGCCCAGCTGATTCCCAGGGGCACAGATGGAGCAGAAAACAACCCAAGCCCCTGCCCGGCTGCCGAGAGTTCAGGCGGCCTCGAAGAGGATTAAAAAGCCCAACGCTGCCCATCTGGTTGGCGTTTGCAAACACACACACACGCGTGGAGGGTGGGACGTGAGCAGACTGGGGGGTGCTGGGGCATCTTCCCCGGGATGCAACCACTTCATCCTGGCAGCTCCAGGCATGGCCTTCACCCTCCTGCCTGCTCCTGCCCGTCTCCTCCTCTCCTCGTCCCTGCCAGCCCCGCGGCTGCTCCCGCCGGTTTCTATGGGAACTCAGCAGGAAAACACGATTTCTAGCAAGGCCAGAGCCAGCCCCAAGGCAGGCGGGGAGATGCCCCATCTCGGGGGGGGTGCCAGGGGGACCCCTGTGCCTGGCCTTCCCCTCTGCCCCCTCCAAGGGACAGATGGGGTGCTCACAGCCCAGTGCAGCAGGATGGGTGCCACGGCCCGCTGGGCACCCCAGCATGGGCTGGGGGGGTGCTGGGGATGCCACCTCCCCCAGGCAGACTCTGGCTGAGGCAGGCAGAGGGGACAGGCTTTGCACTCGCCATGTGATTTTTATCAGACACGCAAGAATTTTAATGCCTCGGCCACCCTCTCTCTGGGAGTCCTAATCCCAGTTCCGAGGGGCTGGCTCAGGGTGGGGGACGGGGCCAAGCATCCCCCCAGCCTTGGTGGAGGAGGGAAAAGGGGTGACCCAGGGCCAGGCAAGGAAACCTCGTCCTCTCCTGGCCAAGTGAAGGGGACAAGAGGGACAGGTGCAAATCAGAGCAGGACAGGATCTCTCCTTCCCCACATGGAAACACCAGCAGGGTTCAGGGAGAAAGCCAGAACAGCCACACTCACAGACAGAGCCCAGTGCATGTGCACACGCGTGTGAGTGGCTGTGCATCTCGGGCTGAGCTATACTGGAAGTGATGGTGCAGTGAGCAGCAGTCCCAGCTCCTGCCCTGCGCTCAGCCCTGGGGATGCAGAGGGGGCTGTGGAGCGGGAAGCACAGAGGGACGCAGAGCAGGATGCAGAGTGGGATGCAGAAGCTTTTGACGTGGAGAAGTGGGAGAAACCAACGGGAGAAATCAAGGCTGCTGATTCCTGGCTGCAGAGCAGCACGCAGCGCAGCAAACAGCCTCTCCTGCCTGGAAGGATTCCTCCCCCCCTGCAAATACCACCCTGGTCCCCTCCATGCCCGCTCCCTGGCAGGCCAGTCTGACCTCCTGGATGGCCATGCACCCCCTCCTCACCGGAGCTTGCCTCCCTCCTGCTGGCACAGAGGGATTACACAGCTGCTCCAGCAGCCATCTGGAGAGGGGAGCCGGCCCCCCGCACCCAGGGGGCCGTGGCACATGTCACGGGAGGGGAGGGGGGGGGGGGGTTGGCAGGGACAGGCAGTGGATCAAACCGTGCCACAGCACGGCCCCACATCACAACCCTCAGAGGGTGGCACAGAACCTTCCAAGAGGTGCTGGCAGGGCTGGACCTCCCCTCACAGAGGAGCACGAAGGCTGGAGCTGGGGTGCCCACCATGTCCTAAGGGCTGGTGGCCCAGGGTGACCATCCCAGCTCTTCCCACTGGGGTTTCATAGACTCGTGGCATTATTTAACATTCCCCATCATGTGACGAATCAAACCCTGATCCCTCAGATCTACCAACGGCGCAACAAAGCTGTGATTGAGTGCTCAGGGTAGTGGCTGCGGCTCACGCGCGTCTCCAGCACCGCCAGACACCTCGGTACAGGGGGGGACGAGCACCAACAGCATCTCGCAGGCCACAACCATCCCCGAGGCGGTTTCTTTGCTCTCTGCTGAGGAGGAGGAGGAGGAGGGAGAGGAGAAGGAGGAGGAGGCTGGCTCCAAGCAAGCAGGGAGATGGGAGCCGCGTAGCTCCAGGGAAGCGCTGAGGTCTCTGGGAAGCCCCAGGAGACATCTCGGGCTTCATCCATCCCAACTCGTCCTGGATGCAAAGCTTCCAGCCACGGGGACCAGCCCCACATGAAAGGCTCGGGGGTCCAGCCCACCCGAGTCCCCGGGAACGATCCAAGGGAGGTTGGGGGTGCTAAGCCAAGGCTCCCAAAGCCGCGTCTCTCCAGAAGCCTCGGCGCATCCCACCCCTGCACGCAGCCGGGTCCAAGCTCAGGGGACCCCGGCCTGCAGCTTGGGGGTCCGGGGACACGAACCAGCTCAGGGCACATAAACGCACCACGGGGAGAGCTCAGGGGTTCTCCGCGTCTCACCGAAAGCAGGAGGGACGAGGGGGGGTTGCAGGAGGCACCCCTGGGGCAGCCGGGAGGTGCTGTCCCCCGCAGCGCACCCCGCTCAAGGCACCCCGCTGGGGCTGGGACCCCCCGACTGGAGCACAGCTCCCTTCCACCCCCCAGAAAGAAACCTCGCTCGGTCCCCCGCCCCCCGGTACAGGTCCCCGATGAGGCGATGCTCCGCCTGCCCGCGCTCCCCCCCCCGCAGCGCCCGGAGGGAGGAAGAGGAGGAGGAAGAAAGGAACCGCGCTGCGGGCACTCACCGTGGGGGGCGAGCAGCGGCCGGGACCCCCCCGCTGCCTACGGGCGCAGCATCCTCCCCGACAGCCCCATCCCGAGCCGGAGCCGCAGCTGCAGCCCGTGCCGGAGCGGGAGCGGGAGCTGGGCATGCTCGGGGGCCGCCGAGCAGCACGTGATGCCGGGCTGGCACCGAGCACGGCGGGGGGGCCGCTCCTGCCGCCCCCGCCCCGCTGCCTCCCCCTCTCTCTTCCCCCGGCATCACCGAGAGGGGGGGACGGCACCGCCTCTTTCCCCTTCCAGCATCACTCTGAGGGAGCCGCCACCGTGTGACCCCCCCTTTCCTCCCCCCCCTCAGCACTTGAGGGGGGAGGGGGGGTCGGACCACACTGCTCTCCCCCCCGCACGGCCTCGCATCCCTGGGGTAGAGCCAGGACCGCGCTCCCCCGTGCATGCCGGCATCAGGGGGTCACCAGCACCATGCTTCCCCCCCCCCAGCATCCTGCATCTCTCGGGCCAGGAAGGGCCATTTGTTCCCAGCCACTCGGTCCCCAAGGCTGTGCCAAGGGCCATCGGGGGCTCAGGCAGGGCTGCCGGGCCCCTTCCCCAGTCCTGGTGACTCCCAGGCTCAGGGAGGCACTGAGGAACTGCAAACTCCAGCCCTACCCCAATGGTTCCGTTCCCTAATTCTGCCTGTCAGAGCACCCAGGCACCCTACCTGCACCCAGCCCATGTGGCCGGGGTCTCAGACCCCACAGCACGCAAGGACCCTCCATCCCCAGAGACCGAGCTGGCCTGGGGGGAGACGAGGGCTCTCCAGAAGGGAAAAACCGGCGACTGCCCTCGATCCTGTTATCCTCTCCATTAGCCACCAGCGTTAGGGGCTGGGGAGGGGGTGGCTTTCACTGCTCTGCCGCCTGTATCCCCCCCTCCTTTCCCCACAGCAGAGGGGATACAGGCAGGGGATTCCCCCCTCCTTCCCCCACATCGCCACAGTTACACCCTGTGCCTGCAAGTTGTCCCCTTCTCCGAAGCCACTGTCCCCCGTTCAGCAGGCAGCCGGGACCCGCTGGGGTAGCTCTACCCTCCTGCTGCCCAGGAGAGCCTCGAGAGCTGGAAAACAGCCCAGGAAGAAAGTCGGGGGCTGCGCTGCTCTGGGGGGACACCCCAGCACTGTGCACCCCAGCCGGGTTGGGGACAGGTTGTTCCCTACCTCCTTGCACAGACAAGAGGTGCAGGGGGCTGCCCCGTGGGCTCCCATCCCACTTCTTACTTTCCAGGGAGCTGGAAGCAGGAGGTTTGCTTGGGTTTTTTTGAGGGGAAAAGAGCCCTTTTATTAGCAGTGCTACCTCCTGGGCTGGCAGAAAGTGCTCAGCATCGCACAGAGGCAGCGTTTCCCTCCTCTGCAGCTGTGCACACACGTGTGCAGCAACGTGCAGGGCATGCACGGCGGTGCCAGCCTCAATGCCACCTTGTGTTTGCTGTCACAAAGGCAGAAGCAGCCCACAGCAGAGAGGACTCGGGGGAAAGCAGCCCCCGATCGCAGCCCCCCACACCTCCAGCCCAGTCCCCCCGGGCAAGGAATCACGGGCAACGCATCGAGGACACGGCAGCTCCCGAGGGTGACGGTCCCCACCGTGGAGCAGGATGCAGGCAGGCAGCTCCAACCCACCCAGGGAGGTTTGTCACCCAGCCAGCCCCACTCCCGGCGATGCTGGTGGCTGCACGACTCAGGACGGGGCTGGTTCAAGGACACCTTGGCTCTGCTACCAGGGATTAGACCGGATAATCCCGGTGCTTCGCTCCAGCCCTCAGCGCACCTTGAGATCTTTGCTTTCGCCGGGTTTACTGCCGTCTGAGAACACAGAGAAACCTCCTTAACACGCCAGATAATAGGGACGGGCTCAAAGATCCCGTCTGGAACACCCAGCAGGACCGGGAGCGAGGTGGCGGCGGTGGCAGCCTGCAGCTCTCCCTGTCTAGACACCAGCATCACCCCGCCAGGATCCCCCTTCCTGGGATGGAGGCAGGGAGGGGGCAAAAAGCAATGGGAAACAACCCGCAGGGATGAACCGGGGCTCCTGGAACAACGCCTGGGGCCAAATCCTCACCGAGTTACGCTCCTGCTGCAGTCACCCCAAGCAAGCACAGCCAGGTCTGTGCTGCGTGCCCCGGGGACCCTCTGCACCCCTGAGCTCCCTTCCCACCGGGACTGGGTGCTGCAGGGCGCTGGAGAAAGTCCCCAGCTGGGCTCCGGGGGATCTTTCCCGAAGGGATGAGGCAGGGCGGGGGGTTGGCTGGCTCACCCACATCACCCTGGAGCTCCTGGAGTCCTCAGAAGAGACATTTGCATCGGAAACTACAACTTGGCACAGGATTTTCCTTCCGTGCTGGGACAGGGCGGGATTTGCCTGCTGGTTGCAGGATCCAGGTGCAAGACATTACCCAAAGCTGGGTCTGGGTCCTGCTAACCGGGACCACCGTGCCCAGGCAGGGACAGGGGACTCCAGCCTGGCCTGGCTGTGTTGTGTTGTCAGCATCTTTAGCCCTCTAAAGATCACCCTGGGCAGGGCTCCCTCATTGTAGCATCCAAGCAGCCTCTAGGACACGGTCCCACGCACATCTCACCAAACCCAACATGCTCCTTTCTCCCTCGCCAGCAGGACCTCAGAGTTTGTCCAGCTGCTGGGACCGTGGGACTATCACAGCAGCAGCGTGGGGTGAGCCACAGCAGGGGCACAGGCACCCACCCACCCACCCAACACACCCATGGACCCTGGCCCCATCCTCTACCAACTGCTGCACTCCAAAGACTCCCAAACTCCACTTCAACTGCCCCAGTCCTCTGCTGCACTTGCAAGAATTTTGGTAGCAGAGCCAAGCCCAGGGAGCAGCTTCCTCCCAGGGTGCCGTGGCACCTGCAGGCAGGAGGCAGAAGCTTCTCCACTGTCCCTTCTCACTTACTTGATGAAGTAGAAGCCCCCGTGCAGCGTGGTGTCCACCTCCCAGCCTCGGGGCAGCCCTGGAAGGACAGGGCAGAAGAGGTGGTCACCCTCCCTCACCCCACACAGCCCCTGCCCTCCCCACCCGGGCTCTGCTGTGGGCTGGGGTGTTGCATCGGAGCAGCCCAAAGGATCCAGGTGAGCAATGCTCAGTGTCACACCGAGGCTCCACTTCGCCCCACTCAGAGGGGACTGGGGACACCCTTTGCAGGTGGAAGCACTAGAGAAGGGCTGGAGGACGTGGGCACAGAGCCACGGGATGGTTGTGACACCCGTGGGATGCTGTGTCCTGCCGTGGTCAGTTTTGACATGCTCAAAATGTGTTTGTAAAGTGGTTTGGGTATTCCCCCCGTTAGTGACAAGTCTCAGAGACCACAGGGACACTCTCTGTAGAAGGGGACACTTAAAAGCCCCCCAAGAACATCTCTCCAGCTAGAAACCCTGTGCCCCAGGGATGCAGCACTGCCTCGCTCAGAGACCCCCAAACCTCCCCATCTGCAAGACAGCTCCTGCTGGCTCAGTTTCTTGGGGTCTCCCTTGCATTTCTAGAGCATTTCACTGCCTCCACACCTTCAGATTCTGAGCAGTGTCCAGGGAGGGCAGAGAGCAAACGCTGAGACCCAGGAACCATCCCTTACCAACACAGGAGAAGTGTCCACTCTGGATGGAGTAGCCTGTGCCAGGGTGAACCCAGCTTGTGGTCTTGGTCTCATCACTGCAAAAAGACAAGGAGTGGGTCTGTCAGCACCAACAGGGGGGCCGATCACCGGGGAAGGGTCTTTGTGACAAGGGTGGCTTTCCCAGCTAAAGGAACGAACGGGTGGGATTTTAGGGGAAAGAAGGCAACAACATCCATCAGGCTGGGGTGGGGATGAACCCCGGAGAGAGGGAAGTGAGGGGAAAGGAGAGCTGACCATGTGCAATAGGAAAGCAGTCGGACGCAGCTTGCAGCACCCCTTGCTCCAAGCCCCAACTAAACACACCCCCAGCCCCAAATAAGCCCCCCCGGCCCCAGTTTAACCCCCATCCCGGCAGCAGCCAGGCAGGACCGTACTTGATGAAGAAGATGCGGCCGTCCCCGCAGACGCCGTAGGTCCACCTGCCCGGCAGGTCCAGCCAGTCGATGTCATCCGCCATGGGGGTGGCCGGGGGGAGGGAGGGGGGCTCGGGAGCAGAGCAGCCCCGGCGCTCGGCTCGGGAAGTGCCAAGCAACTCCCGGTCCCCCCAGGAGCAACCACTTGCTGAGCTCAGACCTTCCACCCGGACTTTGTTTGCTGCAAATAACCAAGGAGGGAGGGAAAAAAAAAAAAGTCCCCAACCAAACCCATCAAGTTAACCCCCTCGGAGCCGGATTGCCACCCCGCCTGCCAGCCGGGGTTCAGAGGGCATCCTCCCAGCACGGCAGCAGGGCTCTCCTAATGACACTTCGGGGCTAGCCCGTCACAGCTTCCTCCACTGCCTACTCAGTGTAATTACCGGCAATTAACTGAAGGTGAGTAATTATGGAGTTGTTACTTCCCTCTCCTGTTCGTTTTCAACAATGTCAAATTCTTCTCCCCCGTCTGATCTCGCAGCCAAGCCGAAGCAGAATGTAGGGCACTCTGATGATTATCTGCAGCGCTTTCGGAGCTGCCCAGTGGGTATTTTCTCTCTTCTTGTTCTTAGCCGTCAATTAAACGTCTTCTAAGGGGAAAGGTGGGGTCTGGGAGGCACCCGGACTGGGTGATGGTGAAGGAGGCGATTGCCCTCATGTCTCAGCAGCACCTTTGAGAAGCGTCTCATGGCACAAGGGGAAAGATGCTGGTCCAGGAGAGGTCTGAGAGGTGGAAAGGAAGGAGAAAGTCCCCAAATCAGGGAGGAAGGGGCTTGCCCTGCTGAGCTGAAGCGCAGTCCCCTCACCAGAGCAGTTCTCTGGTAGGATTTGGGGAAACCAGTTCACCAGAAGCCTCAGGAAGGTTCTTCCTATAGTGCTTTGAACCACTGGGTAAGAAAAACACGTCTGGTTAGTCCCAAGGAGAGCATCCCATGGGACCGTGGTGAAGCAGGGAGCAATACCACAATCCTGGCTATCAGTTGCCAGGGAGCTTCATTTTTTTGGGGGGGGGGGGCGGAAATGCTTGGCTGCAAACTTTGTGCCCAGCTCATGCCATGGCTGAGGGCTGAGGGCTGCAGAGGTGAGAGTGTAGTTGGATCCCGCAAACTCACATCCTCATGGGGGGCTCAGAGCACGGCTTGCCGGGCTGAGGTTGCTTTTTTTTTTTTTTTTTTTTTTTTTTTTTTTTTTTTTTTTTTTTTTTTCTTTTTTTGAGTTTTTTCTTTTTTCTTTTTCTTTTTTTTTTTTCTTTTTTTTTTTTCTTTTCTTCAAGATTGGGCTTTTTGCCTGGGTTGGGCTGGAAGGGGATAGCGTTCCACTGAGCCTGCCCCAGTTACGGTCCCGCTGGGGAGTTGCCACCCTTATCGCATCCCCATCTGTGAAGCCATCTCAGCGGCAATCACCGCCCGACCGCGGCAGCTCCCGGGGCTTTGATGCCCCAAGATGAGCCCCGAGATTAGGGAGGTCACGGAACGAACCCGTGGGAGGGCAGCTCCGCTTCCCCGGCCTCCGCGCAGGGTCTGCAGGCAGGAGCCAAACCGCAGCCAAGAAGTCCTGGAGCTTCAAGCTGGTGGCCAAAATTTTGGGGAGCAGGTGAGTAGCTTGGTGTGGGCCTGCTTCAACCCAAGAAAATTCCACCTGGGAGCCAGGACATGGCACTCCTGACCTGAAGCAGCCATTTGGGGACAGAGCTGACACATTAAACTATTTCCATCGTGGGTTCTTTTGGTGGGTTTTTTTTGGGGGGGGAAGCCCCATAGCCATCCCTGACAGAGAGATGGCTGTGGCACGTGTTGGCTCAAGGCAGAAAGAGTTTTATAAAGTCAAATGCAGCAAGAGGTCTGTTCCTAAGCTGCCCTAATCCTATTTCAGCACTGGAGGAGGTACTTGTGGGGATAACCACAGCACTCCTGGAAACAACAGGTCCTCCTGCCCACCCTGCCCCTGCAGCTGAGTGGGTTATTTTATGGGGAGCAGAGTCATGGCTCCCACGCAGCTTTATTCCTCAGCAGAAACATTTTTGGGACCCTGGTCTGCAAGCAGCTCCAGGCAGTGCTCCTGAGACCCCTCTGCAGATCCCCCCATCATACAGCTTTCAGGTCTGAGCCTTTAAAACCAAAGCCAATTTATTTATACAGGCACGAAACAGAAACTTGCAGAGAACCAGAGCTGAGTGAGCCCCACTGCAGTGCCAGGGGCAGGAGCTCCTAGTGCAAGACCCTCATCTCCCAACCCAGGGCAAAACTTCTGAGATTACAGCAGTTATCCTCAAGGTTATGCAGGATCAGGGGCCACACCAGATAAGCTCATCTGATCCTAAAAGATTTCCCTTCCTCTTGTCCATGGCAGTTACCTGGGAGCAGACAAAATCCCTCAGGTTGTTTGAGGGCTTGGTAGAACCTTCAGCCAAGAATCCTAAGCAGCTCCAGGCTCTCTCCTGCCAGGTAAATAAATCAGCTTTTATTGCTTTCCACAAGAGATTTTTCTCCCCCTTCTATTTATTTATATCTTAATCCAATGGAAACTCAAAGGGGAAATACCAGTGGGGCTTTTTGTTTTCATTTGGTTTACAAATCCTTTTAAAAGTTCCTCGTTCACAACCACCCAGGTTAGGGAGGAGGGGGACAGCAAGAAGGGACATACCAAGGTTTTCTTGGCAAAACCACTGATATTTCTCTGTTCTACTGACCAGGGAGGCTCCCACAGCATCAGGCATCACCACCTCTGCCCCTGCCCTTCCTTTGGCAGCAATACAGAGGGATGGGAAAGCCACCCCTCACCCATGGGACCATCCTGAGAGCAGAAGCCCATTGGTGGGGGAATGGATTTGCATTGGGCTGGAGAAACTCAGCAGATTTATTCACTACAACATCCCCAGCAGCTGTACTCATCCCCAGCACATCATCCATCCACCCCCTGTAGCTGCGTGCCCACTGCCAGCTCCAGGTCACCCCCTCTGTGTCAGACACCCGTTTGGGCAGGAGGATTTTGCTGGTCAAGATTCGCAGCCTGGCACCGTGGTCCTGGTGGAGCAGCCACCAGCAGCCACCTCCTCCTCCTCCATCCCTGCAGAGCTGAGCCTTCCCTTCAAACCACGGCAGCCGGGAGCACGCCGAGAACAAAAGGCAAAGGGAGCTGAAAACACGCGGAAAAGGGCGAGGAGCGGTGTGGCACAGGCACTGCTGGGGCTGTTCTGTGGTCTGGGAGGACGTCTGCTGCCTGACACCCAGCTCCCAGCCCCTCGGGGTGACTCGCCCTGGCAGGGAAGGCAAACCAAAGCTGAGGAAGTTTCCTGCGTGGAGTTCTCGTGGGTCAGATGTTAGGAATGCCACAGAACTGGGTGTTTCCGAGCACAAGGGGATGGTTGTTGCATTCACCTGGCCCGCCCTGATGAAGGGCAAAGTGACAGGAGCACCCTGGGGCCACCACGGGGGTGGGGGGCTCCGCAGTGGGGACAGCCAGGGGTGGCCCAGGCGGCGTCACAGGTTGCGAGTCCCGCTCTGCCGAACGGTTCTGGCACCATCTCCTGGACAAAAACTTCCCCAGAAACTGCAGAAACGCAGCTGCAGGGAGCCCCATCCAGCAAACCCAACCTGCTGCACCCCGAGGTGCACCCCGTGCCCTCCTCACTACACCACAAATTGCCCCCCGTGACTTCAAGCTGCCACCTCCCTCCCCCTTTACTCCACACACCAAACATCCGACTGCTCACAAGTCCCAACCATGAGCAGGGCTGGGAACACCGTGGCCATCACACGAACCTGCTTGGCAAGCTGCTCCCTCTTGACCTTCCCCGGCCGAGCCCAGAGCCCTCCCGCAAGCGAGAGGGAGTTGCTAAGCAAGAGGACTAATTGCCTCATATTCTTTACGTCTGGTTGTAAACTGCTTGTAATTTGAGAGCTGGTGCCAGGGAACGCCGGTGGGTGCTGCTCCGTGGCTCCTGCCAGGCTGGGTGGCTGGAGCCCAGAGATCCAGATTGGCAGCAGATACTTAAAAGCCTTTTTTTCTTCCCAATCTGAGGAACACTGCTCCCACATCCACCCCAGAAACCCCAAACCCTCCTTACCAGAGCTCCCAAGTCAGCTGGGGAGGAGGCATGAGAAGGTGACAGCATCACAGCCCTCCAGCTCCAAAAATGAAATCTTTTTCACCTGCTTCCACTTTCCCTCGGCCAGAAGCTTTGCTGAACCTCAGATCTGGCCTCAATGATCTCAGCAACCTGAAAGAGGGAGCCTAAAACACGAGACAGGCAGCAAGAGGAGGGGAAAAGGTGCCGAATCCCAACGTCCACCAGCTGGGTCTTTGTTTCTTTTCAACACAAAGTCCCCGCGAGAGACCCGGGACCGTGTCCCAGCCTGGGAAAAGCTCTTTGCATGCAAAAGGGGCTGCAGTGGGTGGTGATTTTCTGTTCAGTCTCTGGGTGCAGGGCCAGGAAAGGAGCTGGCACTTCCCATGGGGCAGGAGCAGCTCGGGCTGGGCTGTCAGGATGCAGTGGAGTAGGAGCAGCAGCTCCAGAACGATGTTCAACTGCTGCTGCTTCCATTGCACAAACCTCCCCAGACTCAGCCAGAATGAAATCCCTATTTTCTGAGCAGAATCTGCCATTTCTCAGCAGATATCAGCTGTTCTCTACAGCAACCACCGTCCCCGAAGACGGGTGTGTTGGATTTGCTGAAGTTTGGCACCATCCAGACTGTGTCTGTGCTCAAGGCAGCAGGAATTGATCTTCAGCAGCTTTGATGGGCTGGTTTGTCCCCTGAAGCAGTAGACAGGGCTGAGAAAGATCCCCTCAAACCTGCAGGAGCTGGATACCCCAAAGAGTGCATTTCAACTTTTTGTTGGATTGTGGGTTGTGTATATATATATATATATATTTTTTTTTTTTTTTTTCAGGAAGACAAACACCCACTGATGGCAAGAGAAAGAATGAAGACAGTTCAGGTATCCAGGAAACACCCTCCTGAAAACAACAGCCAGGCACGGGGGACCCATGGATACAGGATGTGCTGCTGCAGCTGGGGCAGCTACAAAGCAATGTTTTTATTGCTGACAATCTTATCAGCAGTGTTAGCAGGAGGGGCAGATGGATGCCTGCTCCTAATGGCCTCTAATACTTTCTACTCTCAAGATTAATGGGCAGCTTTTAACAGACCTCATTTCCCCCCCCACCACCAGGCACACGGAAATAAACCTTGGATTATATCCGAGGCTGAGGAGCAGCAGACTCTCCCTGAATGGCAATCACGGAGTGATTCACTGTGTCCTTGCCTCCTCCTGCCTGCCAGTTTCAGAAGAAACTCTCTTTTGTGGGACCAAACCAGCTCCACAGCAACATTACTTTGCAAATTTGCATTTTAGTGGACGCAGCCAGGAAGGACTCACAGAAATTGCAGCTTATTTACTCCCTGTGTGCTTTGCTGACAAACAAGTTCTTAAATCCCAGGGAGAAGATTCAGCCAGCAGAGCAAGAATAATTCTATTCTAACACAGATAAATTGTCAGCTCAATTCCAACAACAGACCTCAGTGCTGATGGAATAAAAAGATCCCAGCAGGATTTCTACATTCCAGATGGCATCTGGATGAGCTGCCAGATCCACTGAAGCTTTCATTTAGCACAGAACTGTCTTTGTCACTTCTTCCTGTTGGGTGAGAGAGCTTACTGTTAATTTTTAAGGCAGACTTTAGAGCCAGAACAGGTAAACACAACTTTCAGAAACCAAATTACATTCACTGCACTCAGCTTAGTTCAAAAGTGTACTGCAGAAATTCAGACAATGCTTTTCCAGCAATTTTCATAGAATCCTAGAATCCTAGAGGTTGGAAGGGACCTCGAAAGATCATCTAGTCCAACCCCCCCTGCCAGAGCAGGGCCCCCTAGAGTACATCCCCTAGGAACGTGTCCAGGTGGGGTTTGAATGTCTCCAGTGAAGGAGACTCCACAACCCCCCTGGGCAGCCTGTTCCAGGGCTCCGTCACCCTTACAGTAAAAAAATTTTTTCTGATATTCAACTTGAACCTCCTATGCTCCAATTTACACCCATTACCCCTTGTCCTATCACTGGTCACCACTGAGAAAAGCCTAACTCCATCTCCCTGACACTCACTCCCTGACACAATCCTTTTCTACCCAGGATTCTCTTACAGAAACAAACCCTGCAGGGTGGTGGTTGAAAAGTGCCAGCACAGGGTGAAATGCAGCAAAGAGCAAACCAGCACCTTCCCTCCAGGCACAGATTAAACCACCACTAACTTTTAAAGCTCTCCTCCCAACACAGCACTCCAGAAGGGATGTGACCAACCCACAACCCTTGGACCCATCCCAGAGATTCCAAAGCCGTGGCCACAGTCACACACATGTGACACCCATGACATTCCAGTGTCTGCTCTGGAGGAAGTTTGTCAGCAGGGTTTTGGTTTAAGCCAAACCCTCCCTCATCCAGACTGTGGATTCCAGCTTCATTCCCTGGGAATTCCTGCAAAAGCTGATCCGTGCCTGCAAACCACTCCAGGCAGCAATTAGAGCAACAAAACATGAACATCCCAGCTCCCGCCAAGCCAACACCTGATTTGAATACAACTAATTGCACTTTGTGTTTTAATTTAAAGGCTTAATCACTACAAGAAGCTTCTATGATCAGAATTACTGGCTCAGAAGGAAATTCACAAGGGAGAGTGCCTGCTTCTGAACCACCTTAACCCTCTCTGAAACCACAAAGGGAATAAATATTTAATATTCCCATAAAGCTGAAGGTACATGCACCAACTGTGCTTTCTCCCAGTTACCTGACATCTGTGAGTGATGTCAAATAAAAACAATTTGGCATTATCTTGCAAATATCTTTATTACAATTTACAGATTAGTTCTGAATAGTTTCATTATGTACAGAAATATAACTTTAGATATAAAAACCCAACAAACTTGACACAAATCAATTAAAATCTGTAGAAAGCCAATGTTGCAGGTTTTCTAACTTCTCTAAATTATACAAAAATAAAATCTGGTAATTACAGTTTTGATTTAAAGTTCAGTAAGTGTTATTTTTACTGCCTCACTCAAAGCACTTACACGTGTACAAATCCTGTATGATCACTTTAAGGTATGTTATGGGGAAAACTGTGACAACTAAGGATAGCTTGAAGATGTTTTTTATGGTGATGAGTTTAGTGTTCATTTCCTGTCACCTTACACTGGATACTCTGAAAACACGAGGTGTGAGGGAAGGAAAAGCTGACCCAAGCAGGTATTCAGTGTTAGAAGGGAGCTTAAGACACTGCAGGCTGGAAAAAAGCCATTTCTCAAACATCAGAAGTGCTTGGGAAGTAGCAGTTTGTAATCCAGTTTACACCCAATCTGTCACTTCTGGTCATTTCCAGCTGCAGCCTTTTCCAAGATCTGCAAACAGGGGAGCAGTGTTTGCAGGTGTTAATTCACACCACCCTGAAGCTTCCTACAAGCACCAGCAAACCATGTGAGTTGTCCAGAGTAACTGAAGCACCAACAAGTTCTCCAAGCTTGAAGAACCTAAGGAGAGTCATGGAAAAATGACTTGAGTGTATTTTACCACAAGCAATGAACAGCATCTTTACTGATCAGCCACAAGTCAACACATTTTCAGCTGCAATTCTACAATCATCCTGCACACTTCTTTTTAAACTAAAAAGCAGAACACCCATTATCAAATATGACACATTTAAATACAAAAAAAAAAAGAATTTCTAAAAATTAGAAGTTACTTTACAGGAGCTGAAGAATGGTTAGAATTACTACTTCACAACCAAAATTATCTTTTGTAGGAAAAAAGAATCCAGTTTCTTTTTTAGTGCCATGGGGATGAAAAATAACATTGCTGCACAGCCAGTCTGTAAATATTTCTGTAAATATTTCTGTAAATGTTAAGTACTTCTGCTTGACTTTCAGCTGTATTTTAGGTTTATAGGACATCTCTACTCTGGTTCACATTTAAGCCTCTGAAGTTCACAGTTTTAATACTTCTAATTTGTAGCAGAGGAAGGGGCCAGGACTGTACTTCCTGCAACAAAGTAGAACCCCAAAACCTCTCAATTTGAGACAACTAAAAGCACTGGCCAAAAGAAGGCCTGATAAAGCAGAAAATTCAGTCAAGCTCTGCTCTTCTGTACCTGCAGTCTTCTTTTCAAATTAAAACTAAAGTAATTAGTAGATGACAAATCTGAAATGTTGTTTTTTGAGGTTTTTTTTTTTTTTCTTTTAAAGTTTGTCCCTTAATAAAGGGAAACAATACTAGTCAGCTCAGTGAACCAATTAGCAAGTCACTTATTCCAGCAACTTCATGCAAACAGGTAAGAATTCTTTGATGTCTGGTATTTATTCCCCTGCCTGACCTCATACCTGCTTGGGTAACAGCCACACAAAACCCTTCAGGTCCAAACACATGTTCAAATGCTGCTTTTTTATCTTGACTGAAAAAACAATGAAACATTTGAAGTTAGGAAGATAATTAAGGAGCGTTTTGCTTCCACCAAGGACCTCAAACAGCAGCCCCCAGATGAGAAATTTTAATTTTGGTACTAGAGGAACGAAAGTGCAGACACACAGAGGTATTAATACTGGCTTTTGGTAAAGAACACAGCAATGTGTAGGCTTAGATTTTGATAAGTCAAAGATAATTCTCTTTAAAAGTACCAGAACAAGCATATTGGACAGAAGAAATACAAAGTATTTTCCACTTCAATCCCTTTTCAGAAAGCAGAATCCATTATGGCCAAGTTGCTCAAAGATCAAATAAAGAACTAGGACCTAAGTTCCCTTCCCATGGCTACCTAAACTCAAACCATCAGCCACAACCTTGAGAAGCACCTTTGAGCTTTAATTGTTGACCAGGGTGAGGCCTTTCATTGCCTTGAGAGCAATGGGGGTTGATGCACAAGCAGCCAACACATTTTGGAACAATACTGGGTAAAGGTGTTATTGAAATAAAGACAGATCAAAGGGCTGGCAGTGCACCAGAGCCCCCCTAAATCCCCCAGTGTGCTTAGACTGAAATATTAACACATCAAAGCATTAAATTAACACCCAAACATCAGATTACATGCAAAACTGGGATCCTAAAAGGAAGGAATGAATGATTTGCACACTGAAGTTATGTTATTAGCTAAAACAAAAAGAAGTTGAGACTTTTGTACAAGTCAGAGAAAATGGAGAACCACAAGAAAGTAGCACAAACCTCTAGAAACTTTAAATCAAAACTGCAATAACTAGGTTCTGAGCTCCATAAATATTTCCTTCAAAATAGGTTTTGCTTTTTCAAAGTGCAAAAATCCAACTCAATATTCACCACTTCTCCACACATGGCAGGACAAGGCATTTTTGGAATGGATTTAACCTAAAGCAGTCTGTTTCTCAAGTGTTACTTAAAGGGAATGCAATTATACCATCCCTTACCCTTGATGACACTCAAAAGGTTTTGTCTGGCTATCAAAATGGGACACTCATGGGCATATTTGTTGGCTGAATATCAAACTGGGAAGTGCTAAAATCCCACTTCTCATTTCAAAAGAGCACATGCAGCTGCCACGTCTTGTTCCGAAGATGTTGATGAGTAAGAGGGTCACACAACTATCAGATCTTTTAAGGTGCTAGAAGAGATCATCTCTCTTGTAGTAGGTTTCTTGAAGTCTATTAAATACTTTTTGTCTGTGTTCTGTTGTGAAGCAGTATCCTATGGCTTCTTCTGTTTCTTGGATACGTTTCTGGAATCTGCATCCATCTCGAGCAAGCTCTTCCCAGGGTCCTTTACGATCCTCCTCCCCACTTATGTAATACTCAGTAACTTTTTCAAGGAAGGTCACCTGGAAAAGAAAAGTCTTTTTAGTAAAGCATTATCTTGTATTGTTGTATTCTTGTATTGCTTGTATTGTATTGTAGTAAAGCATATAATCTTATATTATCTTTATATAACCTCATGCAAAAGGTGCTTAATATTCATTTGCACAAAGTGCTTTGGTTTTATTTTAAGCAGAAATTATTAAATGCTCCATAGCAAAAAGCCTCAGATTTGTTACCAGCTCCTGCCAGGTATTTCCTCTGTCTCACCTCCCAGTAAATTTCATTCCAGCTCTCACTTTCATGCTGACTTCTCCCTTTAACAAAAGCAGAACCCAAACTACTGCAGAATTTCTCAGTTCTCTGACATCACTTCTGGGTTATGACCTTACCCAGACACAGTTCCAGCAGGTTACTCAGTGGGACATGCCAGGACACTCACTGCAAGTTGGAAATATGCTACTGACCAACATCTCTGATTGCTGAAGCTTACGTAAGAAAAAAAAATAAAAAGGAAAAATAATTGCTCTAGGAAGTCACCCGATGAGTCAGTTTCCACTTCAGCAATGAGAGAAGAAATCAAGACTGCTCCATATAAAGAAGCAACACTCCCCACACATGAGTGGAACAAACCCATCTATTCAGAGCTGGCATCAAATTCCTGGGTACTTAATGTTCATGCAAAGAAATTGAGATTAAAGCCATGTGACTTTAGAACACATCTAAAACTTCCACTCTTTGCTATTTTTAAGAACTACTGAGCTGTTTTAGAAAAACAAGCTTATAGGCTTGGGATGTAAACTGGACAGTATTTAGACTATTACTTTATTAAGGCTTTAAGTCTTTCTGTTGCTGAGTGATAAGCAAAAGCCAGACTGCTTCAAGCTCCTACTGAATGATGTATTGCTTTTCTTTTAGCCATCCAAAAGGCACAAAACTGAAGGACAAACTAAGCTGTCAGCACCCATCAACTCTCAGGCTAGGCCCAATTATTTCAGACAAGCCAAACACTGGTGTTACAGATGACTCCACTGAATTTGCTGCAGTGGAGCAAAAAAAAAAAAAGGCCAGAAATAACCTGGGGAGGTCCAGAAAGGTTTTATGGCTGCTGTTTGCCTGGAAGATGGCAGAGAGTGAAAAGGTTTGAGCAGGGTGAATGACTGGGAGATTTCCTGGGAACACCTTGGTCACTGCTGTTTTGCAGACAAACCTTATTAAGGATCTGCTTCCCCTCACACAGAGCTGTTACATCAGCCTCTCCCTTGGTGAGTTCCTACCTTACATCCTTTTTACATCAGTCTAAGCCACCCCTGGGCACAATTATTGGATTCTGTAATGTGACACTGAATATTGCATCCAGATCATCATTCTTTCACCATGTCAATGATGTCCAACAACAAATCAAGTCAAAAAATGACAAAAGTCTGCATCCCTGACACTGCACAGGGCTTTAGGTCTCAGCAGTATGAGCTTACCCAGGGCTCACCAGTGATCCCTTGCTGTGGTTCTGACAGATGCTGTCACTTACAAAGAGCTTCTTGCAAAAACTGTTTTTTGAGTATTATTATATATTATATTATAATTATTATAATTATATATTATATATTATTTGAGTATTTTCCACTTAAATTAAAATACAATAATTCAACTTGGGTGAATCATTAAGTGCCACCTGCCCTAGCACAACCAGGTATGAAGTTTACCTCCAGGTCAGGCCCACAATTAATAGAGCAAACAATTTACAGTAAGAATGCTGAAGCAAGCTTTATACAACTTTTCTGTTTTGATGACTTGTTACACCTGGGTTTGCTATCAATAACTCATTCAAATGTCTAAAACATCAGGCAAGACTGACATTATGCCTGAAAAGCCATCTTATACATCTGTAGCACTATACAACTCATGAGATTAATTTATTACTATTTACTGCAATTCTAGAAAATGTATTGTAAAAGTTCTGTCTTACTGTAACATGTGTTAACCCACAACATGTAACATGTGTTAACCTTCCAACTCCAAAAGACATTTGTAATTCAAGCAGGCTTCAAGCCCTAAAATATTTCCAATGCTTTGTCTCACCTACACTACACACATGCAAAGGTCCTAAAATACTTCATCAGCATTATTTACAACACGTAATGGGTACTTCCCAGAGGAAATTTTTTTAATGTCAAAATAGTTCTGTTTCTCTGATGATAAGAACTGTTATGCCCCAAACAGAAAATGAAACCCCTGTCTTGAAAGGAATATTTAACTTCCAAGTTGAAATGGGAAAGAAAGAAAGAAATGGGAAAGAAAGAAATGGGAAAGAAAGAAATGGGAAAGAAAGAAATGGGAAAGAAAGAAATGGGAAAGAAAGAAATGGGAAAGAAAGAAATGGGAAAGAAAGAAATGGGAAAGAAAGAAATGGGAAAGAAAGAAATGGGAAAGAAAGAAATGGGAAAGAAAGAAATGGGAAAGAAAGAAATGGGAAAGAAAGAAATGGGAAAGAAAGAAATGGGAAAGAAAGAAATGGGAAAGAAAGAAATGGGAAAGAAAGAAATGGGAAAGAAAGAAATGGGAAAGAAAGAAATGGGAAAGAAAGAAATGGGAAAGAAAGAAATGGGAAAGAAAGAAATGGGAAAGAAAGAAATGGGAAAGAAAGAAATGGGAAAGAAAGAAATGGGAAAGAAAGAAATGGGAAAGAAAGAAATGGGAAAGAAAGAAATGGGAAAGAAAGAAATGGGAAAGAAAGAAATGGGAAAGAAAGAAATGGGAAAGAAAGAAATGGGAAAGAAAGAAATGGGAAAGAAAGAAATGGGAAAGAAAGAAATGGGAAAGAAAGAAATGGGAAAGAAAGAAATGGGAAAGAAAGAAATGGGAAAGAAAGAAATGGGAAAGAAAGAAATGGGAAAGAAAGAAATGGGAAAGAAAGAAATGGGAAAGAAAGAAATGGGAAAGAAAGAAATGGGAAAGAAAGAAATGGGAAAGAAAGAAATGGGAAAGAAAGAAATGGGAAAGAAAGAAATGGGAAAGAAAGAAATGGGAAAGAAAGAAATGGGAAAGAAAGAAAGACAGAAATGGGAAGGAAAGAAAGAAAGACAGAAATGGGAAGGAAAGAAAGAAAGACAGAAATGGGAAAGAAAGAAAGAAAGACAGAAATGGGAAAGAAAGAAAGAAAGACAGAAATGGGAAAGAAAGAAAGAAATGGGAAAGAAAGACAGAAATGGGAAAGAAAGAAAGAAAGAAATGGGAAAGAAAGAAAGAAAGAAATGGGAAAGAAACGGAAAAGAAATGGAAAGAAATTATCTGCCCTGCATCACTGAATTACAACATTTATCATCACATGTCAAGGATGAGGCACACTCGTTTCAACCTAATAATTAGACCATAAGCTCATGGGGTCATAATTTGCCAACAGCCATGGCTGGAATCCTGGCAGAAGTGACTTCACCCATGCACATACCACAGCACATAATGTGGGGTTGCTTGTTTGTTTTCCTAACACCCCCAAACCGAACCCCAGAAATGAAGTCTGTACCTTTTTCCTCTTCGGAGTTGTACATTTTTCACCAGCAAGACTGCCCTGAGGAGCAAAGTCAGTGACCCCACAGTTATGTTTTTCCAACTGCACCCGACAGACAGTCAAGTGACTACACTCAGAAACCACCAAACTCGGCCTCTCTGCTCCTTTTAAGCCAGGTGCCCCTTTTTTCTCTGCTGTTTGAAAGGCTGCCTTGAAATTTAAAGGATTATAGGGATCATCTGAGGTACAGAAGGAGTTCCAAAGTTTCAAGTTTTCTGCCTCATCCACACTGCTACAGTCCCACTCATCCTCCTCCTCTTCAGAACTAGGGTTAGGAGAGCCTGAAGATTCCTCTGCCCATGAAGAATCTTCCCCCTCCTCCTCTTCCTCTTCCACATCTGACATATCCTTTCCCGGATCACTGGAAGATGTCTGAATGGTGGCTGTGAAGTTCTGAGGGTTGTACGGATCCAAACTGTAGAAGGAATTCCAGAGATGAAGCCTTTCCCCGTCCTGGCTCGCAGCGTCTGAATCTGAGGGGAGCCCTTCGCTGTCGAACCCATCATCATCATCATCACCATCCTCATCCCAGTCCTCCTCGTCATCACCACTCTCTTCCTCACTGGAAACTCCCCC
Organism: Heliangelus exortis; assembly: GCF_036169615.1. Taxonomy (NCBI): domain Eukaryota; kingdom Metazoa; phylum Chordata; class Aves; order Apodiformes; family Trochilidae; genus Heliangelus; species Heliangelus exortis. Next base: position 4,701,751 of record NC_092446.1, read on the forward strand.
TATGATATAGTCTATTAATTTATTCGCACAGGCAGGTCTGGATGAAACTGGAAGGTTTTGCTCTATTTCGGAGTCATCATCCTCATCCTCTTCACTCAAAGCTTCCCCTTCAAGTGCCTTTTCAGCTGAACCCTTTATCCCCTCCTGCTCCAAGGAATCACCTCCAGGTTGTCTTCCCGGCTCTTCAGCTCCCTTTAACTCCCCGGCATCACACCGCTGCTCCCGTTGGCGTCCTACCTCTGCCTGACAAACTCCCTTGTTCTGCTGCTCCTCCTCCAGGCTGTGATACCCGTGGTCGGGGTCTGGCACGGCCAAGGTACCGCTCGCCAAATGCCAGCGCTGGAGGAAAGCCAAACGCTTGCTGCGGAGAAACTCAACCTCCGGCAACCCGCCCCGGGCCGGGCAGCCTCGCCAGGCCTTGGCCGAGACCTCGGTTCGCAGGGGCTGAGGCAGATGGCTCTTACCGGAGCAGCAAGCCGGGCCCTGGGATGAACCCAACACGTACAAGTGCGGTACCGAGAAGGACACCGCGGTTCCCCAGAGCCTTGCCGGAGGCTCCCGCTCACCCTCTCCCCCCTTCTCCAGAGTTTCCTCCGTCCACAGCAGAGTCTCTTCGGTCCAGTCCGCCGAGGAGTCCGGCTTGGACAGCAGCAGCGGCAGCTGAGGGGCCTTGGGAGGAGGCTGCGGAGCGGCGGGGCAGAGGGCACTGCTCACCGCGGGGCCGGGCAGCAGCCGCTGCAGCAAGGCGGGCAGCGGGGAGAGGAGCTGCGACATCAGCCGCAGCCAGGAGAAGGGCGGGCTCGCCTGAGGCGAGGCGCCGCCCGAGGCAGCGCTGGGCCCGGTCACCTTAGGCCAGGCCGCGGTGAAGCCCAGCCGGGCCTCAGGGCCGACGCGTTCCCGTGCGCTCGGCTCCATGAGCGGAGGTCCAAGAGCGCTTTTCAGCGTTCCCAGTGTTGCGGTCGAGCTTGCCGAGCGGCGCTCCGTGGAGGGGCGGCGGGGCAGCGGTGGCAGCGGGCAGCGGGCGGTCTCCTCTCTCGGCTGTTCGGCTCCATCCTGATGCGGGCGCTGACACAAAATGGCGGCGCGAGGGCGAACGCGGCGCCTCCACCCTCCCGCGGCCGCCGCCAGCCCCGAGGGGCGGGGCGGGGCCAAAGCGCAGGCGCCGCTCCTCCCTCCTTGCGTCACATAGAGAGAACGCCTCCCATTGGACAGAGGCGAGGAGGGGAGGCGGGGCCCGGGGAGGAGGCTCCGCCCCAGCGGCGCGGTGAGGATTGCATCAGCCGGAGGGGAGCGGGAGCTGCGCGGCAGCGCCCCCGGTGGCGGCGGGCGGTACTGCGGAGGATCGGACCGGACCGGACCGGACCGGACCGGGTTCGGGAGGAGCGGAGCCCAACCCCGAGGTGGTCCTTGCGGCAGCCCACTTACCCCTGTTAGTGTTAATCACCCACGGTGGGTGCTTTTCGCTGGTAGAGGAGGCTCAGTGAGGGAGTCGCGTCCCTGTGTATCCCCCCCCAGGGTTTGGGTTTTTTGGGGCTGGCAGAGCCCACACAGCATCCCCTGCATTTCACAGAATCATGGAAATCATTTCATCTCCTTTTATTCTCAAACCACCGTGTTCCAGGCATGGGGGTCCCCATGGCAGCATCAGCAGCCCCAGTGGTGGGCAGAGCCCGGCTGCTCCCCCCCTCCATTTGTCTTCGTCCTCCGCCTCCCGCTAGATACAATATTTAAAACTTTTAATATAAAGGTTAAGTTCATTATTCTCGATCCTGAGAAACATTTTGTCCGTTTACGGAGCTCTTCGCTGTAAACAAAAGCACCACAGGCACCAAACCTGCACCCCGGCGCAGGCGTCCCCGTCTCCGGGGGTGGATGGCAGAGAAGGAGAGGGATCAGGAAAATTCCCTGGGATGGGAATCACCCAGATCCAGGCAGGCAGCTCCTGGCTGGAGATGTACCCGGAGCTCTCTGGGTAAACACACACCCCCAGCCCAAAACAAATCTTCACCAATTCTCCCCTTTTCTCTCTGCGCCCGGTGCCCGGCTGCACACTACTCATTATTTAAAAAAAAAACCCAAATAAAATAAAATTAAAGTACAGATATCCCAAAAGGAAAAAAATACCCTCCCGAAGTACCCCACCAGTCCCCCCTGCCCCTCCCTCCCTGCGTTGCTCCCTTGACACAAGGTAAACTTAAAAAAGACGATGCCTGCTGCAGCACCCATGGGCGCCCGGTCCCTACGGGCACATCCCGGGGCGGGCAGCGCCGTGGTGGCAGTGCCACGAGTCCCCAGGGAAGTCCCCAACTCCAGCAGTGGGACCTCAGAGGGTGCCGTGGCCACGGGATCCCAAGGCAAACCATCCCATCTTCTCCTGGGCCAGGTCAAGGTCCCGCAGGTGGATGCCGACCTCCCCGAGGAGGATGTTCTCCCAGAAGCCTTCCTCGCTCAGCACGCTCAGGCGCAGCTCCCTCTGCTGCAAGTCCCCCCTGGGGATCCCATCGTAGACCAACTGTGGAGCAGAATGGGGCAGAACCCTCAGTCACAGCCTCCCACGGACCTCCCCCCACCCCAGCCCACCTACCATCTCGTTGTAGGTGGGGTTGCAGGTTTTTCGTGCCACTTTGGTTTTTCTTTTGGTGGTTTTTTGGGGGTCGGGCAGCAGGTAGGTCTTGACGTAGGGGTCAGGGTCATTGCCATCCTGCAGTGGGGGCTGTGGGGCAGAGCAGGAATCATGGAATGCTTTGGGTTGGAAGGCACCTTAAGGATCATCCAGTTCCAACTGATGGATTGAACCATCCACCCAGATCCATCCAGTTCCCTGCCCCCTCCATGGGCAGGGACATTTCCCACCAGCCCAAGCTGCTCAATGCCCCATCCAACGTGGCCTTCAACACTTCCAGGGAGGCCAAACCCCCACCCTGCCAGCACCATGCACCTACCAGCCCTCGGATGTGCATCACCATGATGAAAAGCTTGTTGTTTTTGTAGGAGATGGAAAGCTTCACCTCCCCGCCGACCTTCCCCAGGGGACGAGCCCACGTGGCATCTGGAGAGATGGAGAGGAGCAGTGTGGGTGGGACAGGACCCCCCTGCCATCACCTGCACAGTGACAGCTGGTACTGCCACCAGCTCCTCACCTGCTGCTTTCGGCGCTGGGTTGGTGCCCGCTGCCTTCTCATCCCGTGGCAGGGGGTGGAAGAAGGTGTAGATGAGGTCACACTGTGGGAAGAGGAGATGATATCAGGTGGTGACCACATCCCCCAACACCCAGGACCACTGCCCCTCGCGTTGATCCCCAAACAGTTTCCCACCTCGATGGTGTCCCCAGCATCGTCCCCCTCCCCTCAGGAGGCAGCAGTCCCCCCCACCTTCACCTCCCTGGGACCTCCCCCACCAGCTCCACACCTCTGCCACCTCGGGGGCTGCGTGGATGAGGTGCCAGATGTAGCCATTCAACTCCTCCTTCCTCCGCTCGGCCACCGCTTCTCCCCGTGACCGCCCGATGACAAACCTGCTGGGGAAGCTGCAGGGAGGGACACTCAGCGGAGCCTGGGGGGTGACAGGGAACCCCGGGGATCTGCCAGAGGTCTGCGGGGGGTACCTGGGCAGCAACGAGGAGGGAAAGAGGAGGCGCAGCTTGTTATGCAGCTCCTGAAACTCCTCGAAGGTGCGCTGGATGAAGATCACGTCGCCCGGGCTCTCCCGCTGCACCTTCACCACGTAGGTCTGCAGGGAGATGGGGATGTGATCCAGGGGTGCCCCAAACCTATACGAGGCCAGGAAGGAGCACCAAGACAGAACCACCCTTCAGTTGTCCCCAACTTTTCCCACTCACATAGCCCTTGCTGGGGTTGAAGACCCTCTCGTGGCGGCAGAGGAAGACATCGCGGATCCGGCCGGACGTCTTGATGGTGTGGGTGCGGGGGGCAAAGGAGAGGGTTGGGCGGGCATCAGAGCCCGTGAACTTCATCTGTGCCAGGTTGTGGATGAAGAAGTTGAGCTTGGTGGCCACGCTGCCCAAGCTGGACTCGATCAACCTGCAACGAGGCCACCACACGCTCAGCACGGAGGAGCCTGTCAGCGTGCCGAGCCGCTGCCCTTGTCCCCTTCCATGGGCTCCTCCACCCCCCCACGTCCTCTACCTGGTGAAGTAGGTGGTGGCATCAGCATCAGAGTCCTGTGGCCTCAGGGCATCGTAGACGTACTTTAGGTCCTCCAGGTCAGAAAGCTCAGGAATGCCACAGGACAGCATCTAGGAGGCAAGGCCGGGGGGTGAAGGCAGGAGGGACCCCTCTGCCCTGCCCGGTGGGGAAGGGTGCGTGACCCCCCGGCTCTCACCAGCCCCAGAAGGTTGAGGAAGAGGTGGGTGTGCTTGCGGATCAGGTTGTAGGCCTGACAGCAGAGGTCAACAAAGTCGTGGAAGCGGCTGGAGGGTTTGTCCCCCCCGTTGATGACGTACGCCATGTCCGAAGTGAAGACAAACGGTGCCCTGTCCCTGCAGCAGGGAGACAGGGACAGAGAGTGACCATCAGGACCACGGCCTGAGACTTCACCCCGTGACATAAGAGGGAATCCTGATTGCTAAAGAGCTGCAGCACCTCACCTTCCCCGCAGGGATGAGCCCAGGTAATGAGGAAGGAGATCCTGGAAGCATTTCTCACCTCTTGATGTTGCCAAACATCTGTGCATGGCCCAGGAACCTCCCGAAGTCGATGTGAAACATGTGGCCTGTGGTCTTGAGCATGATGTTGTCATTGTGCCTGTCACAGATCCCCAGCACGTAAGTGGCTACACAGCATCCGGCACAGGAGTAGATGAAGTTCTCCACAGCCTAAAAGGAGGGAGAGAAGGATGGAGCCACCAAGCATGAAGAAAGGCTGGACACCCTGGGAAGCAAAGAGGCTCATCCCTGGAGAAGGGAACATGAGGAACAGGGACCCTGCCAGGCTCCTCCTTACCTTCTCATACTCATCCTCCTCAGGGTTGTGTTTCTGCAGCCAGTCTGCCAGTGGTCTGTCTTTGAAGGAGCCCGTCACACCGTGCTCCACCTGGATTTTGCGTAGGGTCTCGGCGTTGGGGATCATCTCCACCATGCCTGGCAGCCAAGACATCAGGGTGAGACCCATCCATCCCACCTGGGGGGCACTGAGACCCTTAGCAACCCAGCTGCTCCCCAGCCATCACCACTGAGTGAAAGCCTGCAAAGCCAGGTTCCTACAGATGGTGGGATTGGACCTGAAGGTGGATGACAGCTACCCACAGCAGCTCCTTTCTGGCAGAGCCCTGGGATCTCTTAGCCCATTGCTTGCCCACGAGTACCCCAACCTGGGGTCTGACGCCCTCAGGGGACACCCTGGCACTGGGTTACCTCGTCCACGTCCCGTGGAGAAGCAACGGAAGATGACCATGCGCATGTCCAGCCCTTCCTGCACCCAGATCTTGTTCATGATCCGGATCATCTGCAGGGTCAGCATGTCCTGCCGCAGGTCATCACCACACTGTGATCCCGGGGGGGAGGAGAGAGCCATCAGAGCCAAGAGAAAACAGCTGGGACAAAGCTGAGCCAACCCCAGGTGAGCTGGGAAAGCCATTCCAGGGGTATGGGCATCTCCAAAGGACTCACCTTGAAGATGACACGGATGTTTTCCCCGAGGGGATCGACATTCTGGAAGGAGAGCTTCAGGGGGACAGCATTGGAGTTGAAATAAGAGCAGTCCTGCCGTGGGAAGGAAGGTGCAGACCACCAGGGTGAGCTGGGGGTGTGCAGAGGAACCCCCTGAAGTCCCCTCCAGCTCCAGCACTCACCCGTGGGACAATCCCCTTGACCAGCAGGCTGGGGCTGAGCGGCAGCCGGCACGACCCGTGAGCCTTGAAGAACTGCTTCACCTCCTCCAACCCCTCCCGGAGGATGCCCTGCGGGGTGGGCACAAGGATAGAAAAACTGAGACACAGCCTGGAACCTCCCTGCCACCTCCCACCACCACCCCGGCACCCACCTGGCGTGCGGAGGGGGCAGCATCCCGCACTTGCTGGGCTAGCTTGGCCAGCGTGGTGACCAGCAGGCACTGCCGGTCAAACTCCTCCCGTAGCCCCTTCCCACAGCAGCAGAGCAGAGCTGCCAGCAGGTACTGGTAGCGGATGCTGAACTGGGAATCCTTGAGGCCATCCTTCAGCAACCTGCTCAGAGAGGAGGCATGGGGTGTGGGGTGGGGTCACGCAAGCTCTAAGGTCCCTCCATCCCACTCCTCCCGGCCCCCTCAAACCCACCAGAAGAAGTAGTGGGTGATCTTCAGGTCACAGATAGCTCTCTTCATGAGGAAACGCACCAGTGGGCTGTCCAGGTAGCACTCGTACTTCAGAGCCTGGAGAAGGGATGGGTTTGGAGAACAGCGGGACCAGCGTGCACCCCATGTCACATCCTGGTCCCATCATGAGCCCCAGTGCCACATCCTGGTGCTGGCACACACCTGGACCAGCTGGGGCAGGTAGTCCAACAGCTCAGTGTCTGAGATGGAGTCAATCCACTGCACAGCTGTCCTCCTCACCTCCTGGTCAGGAAACCTGCAGCAGGGACAGGTGTCATGGGGATGGCATCCTCAGTATCCCTGCCCAAAATTCCTTCCTCTGCCTTCTCCCTGCCTGTGCAGGGAGGGCAGTGGCACCCAAGAACGGACCCTTATGAGTGTGCATCCCTGTGAACATGCATCCTCATGGATGGGCACCCTTGGGAACATGCATCCCGGTAAGTGTGCACCTCCATGAGTGTGCAGGCCCCATGGACATGCAATCCCATGGACATGCAATCCCATGGACATGCAATCCCATGGACATGCAATCCCTATGGACATGCAATCCCATGGACATGCAGTCCCCATGGACATACAATCCCATACAATCCCTGATTTCAGCTCAGCAAAGCCATTCTTCCCCTGGAGTTGGAATTTAAACTATTCAGGCAAATTAGTCAAAATTTAAACTGGACTCGAGCAAATTAGCTCGGGCCCCACGTTGGGCAGGCATCCAATCCCTATGGACATGCAACCCCTATGGACATGCAATCCCCATGGACATACAATCCCATGGACACACAATCCCCATGGACATGCAATCCCCACAAACGTACACCCCAGCAAACCCTCTGAGTGTGCAAACCCCGTGGCACCCTCAGCCTGATGGTGGCTTACGTGGCATGCAGCAGCCCCAGGGCATCCTGGTGGTTCATGTGTGCCCACTGGCTGAGCAGGGCATAGATGTCAGGCAGACAAGCCCACTCCCAGCTGGGTGCACTGGCCAGCAGCATGGGCAGGGTGCCAGGGGACCCGTGGCAGTAGTAGCGCTTCTCCCACAGCCTCTTGTGGTCGGTGTCCATCAGCCTGGGGGGGACACAAGGGTCATGCTGAGGATGACATGGATGGGTGATGCACCCCTAAGCTGCACCCTGTCTCCCCAGGACCCGAGTCCCCATGCACCCTGGGAGTTTTCCGAGGAATGTCAGCGCTGCCCCGTGCAGTGGATCCCGGCGCAGCTGCTGACACCTGATCCTCCCGCTTAGAGCCAGACCTGGAGGACCCAACCTAAATGTTAGGAAGTAATTTTTCACTGAGAGGGTTGTCAGGCATTGGAATGGCCCAGGACAGTGGTGGAGTCACCATCCCTGGAGGCATTTAAAAGCCATTTGGACCTGGTCCTTAAGGACAGGGTTTAGGAGTTGACTGTGGTGTTAGTCAGAGGTTGGACTGGGTGATCTTGGAGGTCTCTTCCAACCTAAATATTCTGTGATTCTGTGATTGATTCTGTGACTCTGTCTGGCTCAGCTGTGCCAGGATGGACGAGGGGACAGGGCTGGACAGACCCTCTGCAGGGGAGGACAGATGACATGGAGCTGGGGGCCGGCAACTCTGCAAACACTGGGCTCCAGCCTCAGCCCCAGCTGCCAGAGGCAGGATCAGACCCTCAGGTGCCCCTGAGCCTGCCAGGGCAGAGCTGGGGGGGCTCATAGAATCCCAGCTTCGTTTGGGTGTGAAGGGACTTTAAAGCCCACCCAGTGTCACCCCTGCCATGGGCAGGGACACCTCCCACCAGCCCAGGTTGCTCCAAGCCCCATCCAACCTGGGGCTTTCAACACTGTCAGGGATGGGGCAGCCACAGCTTCTGGGGTCACCTGGGCAACCAGGGTCCCACCACTCTCTCAGTGAAGAATTTCTTCCTAATCTCTAATCTAAATACCCTTTTTTTCAGGTAATGCCACTCCCCCTCCAGGCTGCTTACCAGTAGAGTGACTTCTTCTGCATCACCTCCCGCAGCTTGCGCTGATCCTCCTCCCCCAGGCTGCTGAACTCGTACCTGGGGCTGAACTCAGCTGCTGGTGGGCTGGTGAACTTCACCTCGAAGGCAGAGGTGGGGAAGTCGATCTGGGGCAAGGACAGAAGGTAAGCAGGGGCCACTTGCTTGTGTGTCTGTCCCCAGGACCTCCCCCCTCCCCAGGACACACCTGCAGGATGACACTGTCAGGTTGGTTGAAGTTGGGGGCACTCGACCTGGCTCTGGAGTTGTCCTGGGTGGCTGGCCACAAGCCCAGGAGTTTTCGTCCACAGGTCAGGACCCTGGAAGAGACGGAGGTGAAAATATGGCTCTGGGGGCTGCTCCGAGGGGGCAGGAGGGTGGCACCACTGCAGTGATGCTGTCCCTGAGGTTCTGGGGACCCTCCTGCTCCCCTCTGGGGATGCTGGCACAGTCCCTCACCCTGCCCATCACAGCAGGACACCCCACATACTGCCTGAAGTTGAAGAGAGGGGTGGTCACCCAGCCCAGGGCCTCGGGGACCCGCCGCTGCTTGTTGGTGTCAGAGGAGCTCCCCGGAGGTGGGATGGGCACAGCAAAGAGGGTGACACTGAGCAGGGTCTCCCGTGGCAGACGGTTCACCTGGATGGGGAAGCAGATCCTGCAAGAGAGCAGCCAGCAGTTCAGCCGTGACACTGCCAGCCCCCTGTGACACCAGCCAGCCCCCCATGACACTGGCCAGCCCCCCGCCTCAGGATGCCAAGCGTGCCCTGGGACAGCCCAGCCCAACAAACACCTTTGCCACTGGCACTGGGGGTGCCACATGCCCCCCAGCACAGGACAGACACCCCATGGGTGGCAGCCGTGTTTGGGGACAGCCAGCTGCTCCTGTACCCCATCCTCTCCCTGCTGCTGTGTCCCAGGAAGGTGACCACAGGGCATGGGGTTCACCACGGGGATCCCCCACCACACACTGACCTCATCCAGTGGCCAGGGGGGTCTGCGTGGGACCCCAGGGCTGACACTCCTCTCCGACGCTCCCGAGGAGCCCAAGGTGGCAGCTACATCCCCACTCGTGGTGGGCAGGGGTGGGGATTGCCCCACAGAGGGGACTTGCACGGCTCTGCTCCCCACCGGGGCCACCCGGCGCCTGTCCTTGGGGGGCACTGGCACCTTCTAAAATTATCCTGCTCCCATCCCCACCTCCCTGTGAATGCCAGGCGTGTTGAAAGCTTGGAACAGCCCCAGGGCTATTCTGGGACCAGATCCCCTTTCACGGATACAAACACCACTCAGGTCGGGGGGAGGGCAGGGCTGGTGCTGGTGCTATTCTCAGGGATGACACAAGAGCTTCTAACACCCAAAAATCAGGGAGAGGCATGGAAAGGAGCTGCTGGAGCAGGGGAGGAGGAGGAGGCAGGGGATGGGATGGGGACGCCCTGCCCACCCCATGGGCCGGGGTGCTGCCTTACTGCTGGTCCCAGATGATGAGGTGGAAGAGGTATTTGTAGACGTGGGCTTTCTTGGTGAGGAGGGGGCTGCACAGCTCCTTCCCACCGTGGCTGAGGGAGCAGGAGAGGTAGAAATCTTCATAGCTGCAAGGGGAGGAGAAGGACCGTGAGCCCGGGACTGGGCTTTGCCTGGGGAGCTGACACCCCGGGGGAAAGGGACTCATCCTGCCCCAGGGCAAACCCCACGGCAGCGGAGTGGGTGTGTGGGTGGGTGCTGCCCCTCTGTGCCTTCCCCGGGGTTGGGGAGGGGGCTCAGAGCCCCCATCACCATATGCCACCGTGCATACCATCACACGGGGGGGGGCTCCCGGGAAAGGGGAGGGGGGTGGGGACCCTGCCATGTGGCAGGTGCCGAGCGACAATCCGGGGAGGGCGGCGGGGCGCCGGAGGTCAGGAGATGCCGGCATTTCCCAGGCTACCCGCATTGTTCGGAGCCAGTCACCAAGGGGAATACATTAAGGACAGGACAAAGGCGAGGGGTCCCCGGCGGGGCGGCTGCTGCTGGCGCCGCTGCCTCGCTCACACCCCCGCCCCCCCACCCCCTCCATCCCTGCCGTGGGTTTCTGCCGCCCGCCCGGACCCCCACGGTCCTCCCGTGCGGGGCCGAAAGAGGGTACGGGCACCGAAGCACCTAACAAAGGAGCAGGTTGAGGATGTGGGGTGAGGGCAGCCCGGTCCCGCTGCACCGGGGCCATCTGTCACATCCCCGGGGTGGTGGAGAGCCCGGGAGGGATGCTGCAGCCTCAGGGATTCCTGGGGTTGGGATGGGATCCCTCAGCTCTGAGCATCCCTCACCACCCATCGAGCACCAGCACCCTCATATTAATCATGGAATTATTTGGGTTGGAGGGAATTTAAATATCACCAAGTCCCAACCCCCTGCGATGGGCAGGGACACCTCCCCCAGCCCAGGGTGCTCCAAGCCCCATCCAACCTTCAACACTGCCAGGGATGGGGCAGCCACAGCTTCTGGGGGCACCCTGGGCCAGGGGCTCAGCACCCTCACAACAAAAAATTTCTTCTGAATACCCCATCTCAATCTCCCCTCTTGCAGCTGGAAACCCTTCCCCCTCATCCCATCCCTCCAGGCCCTTGTCCCAAGTCCCTCCCCAGCTTTCCTGGAGCCCCTTCAGGCACTGGAAGGTGCTCTAAGGTCTCCCCATCTTCTCTTCTCCAGGCTGAACACCCCCAACTCTCTCCTCCTGGCTCCAGAGCAGAGCTGCTCTGACCATCTCCATGACCTCCTCTGGACTCTCTCCAACAGCTCCTTGTCCTTCTGCTGGTGGGGACCCCAGAGCTGGACCCAGCACTTCAGGGGGGGGGGGGGGGGTGTCCCACCAGCGCAGATCAGTCCTGCTGTGTAGGGGGCTTGGGCTGGGTTAGCTCTTATTCCCTCCACAGCTGCTGAACATCTGGGGCAGGGACACACTCCTCAGACACCCGGTGTGTTCAACACCCCAGGCTGGACAGGCAGAAGCTGAGCAAGGTCCAGGCAGCTGCCCTTACCTGGCAGCCCAGGTGATGGGGATGCGGTGGGTGGCATAGATGGTGAAGGAGAGGGGGCAGGAGAGCAGGCGAGCCTCCTGCACCACCCCCTGCTCCCTGCTCCCGGGCACGGATGGCTGGAAGTCAGCGTTGAAGGTGCTGCAGTAGAGCTCTACCAGGTTGAGGATGGCAGCTGTCAGGCTCTCCACAATCCTCTCTGGAGAGGAGGTGGGAGAAGGGTGAGACAGGGAGGTTGCCAGCCCCACAGCACCCCTATAGCATCCCCCCTGGGGAAGGTCTCCTCTGGGACAAAGAGGGTGAAAGGGAGAATTTCAGGCTTCCTATTTTGCTGAGTTCATGGGATGGAACAACAGCCATGGCCTCCAAACCCCCACTTTTCTTAACCAGAAAAGTTTCAAACACATTTTTGGCCTTAATAATCAAAAAGGAGGGGTTTGAGGATTAAAAGCACCAAGAACTTGAGCCCAGAAGGGGAGGAGAACAGAAATACCTCGATTTTCCCTCTTGGCCAGAACATTTGGATCCTGTTGAGGAAAAAAAAAAAAAAAAAGAAAAAAAAAAAAAAGAGAAACCACAAGAGCAGCATCAGAATCAGCCCCGTGTGGGGAGCAACTTGCCAAGCCAGCTGCTTCACACAACCAGCCCGGGCTCCTCGGCTCCCAACTATTGAGGAATTTTCCATGTAGTGTGGAGAGAATGAAATCAGCTGTGAAAATGTCCTTTCCCCTTCTGCATCCCCTTCCAGGTCCTGCATCTCCCCCCACACACACCTCCCAGGAACTCATCCCTCTCTCCCCAGCAGCACTCACCTTCTGGATTTTGGGCTGCATGCGGGAGGGGCAGGGGGGCATCTGGTTGAGGGCTGCTGTGATCTCCTGGGACTCCACAGCAGCCAGGGCATTGCAGATGGCCATAACTGACTGGATAACCCTCTCTGCCTTCAGCAGGACATCTCCCTGAAAGGCAGAAGGGGGTTGCTGTGGGACCCCTGGGTAGCTGAGGCTGTCCCCCAGCTCCCACACACCATGCATGGGGAGTTGCACCAGCCTGTGCCTCAGTTTCCCCTACTTTCACAGCCTTCTCTGATGCCTTCTCAAGCCCCGTAATGAAAAGGGGAAAAAGTCCGTAACAGATGAGGAAAAGCACCCCCCCCAAATGCCTCCCCCATCCCTGGGGCTCACCTCGGCTGCCAGGAAAGCATCCACCTCATTGTGGAAGGTGTCAAAGAGAAGACTCAGGGCCTGCCTGGGGGACAGAAAGCAGAGCTCAGCCCTGGCCAGGTGGACACGCAGCAGGGGGGACCAATCCCACCACATCCCCCCCATACCTGCTGATGGTCTGCTTGATGGGTCTCTCCTGCAGGTGGATGTAGTGGTTGAGGGTGGAGGGGCTCTGATCATCGTTTGCCTGCAGGTAGATGAGGTGACATGGGTGTCCCCCCAAAAAAAACCACCGCCCCCCACACCCGGGTACCCACCGTGCGGGCCAGGTCGCTGCGCACCCCCTTCCTTCTCATCAGCTGCAGCCGGATGTCGATGTCAAATTTCCTGCAGTGCTGGATGTACTCGTGGCTGCCCAGGGCGTGCTTGCTGTGGGGACAGGCACAGCACCCTCAGCCCCTCTCCACCCCATGCAACACCCCCACACCCAACCTGGGGTGCTCCCATCCCAACGCCCCGCAGCCAGGCAAGGTGTCAGCCACAGTCACCTCCCCTGCAGATGGATGTTTGTGGCCCGGGGAGGTTTGCACAAGGAAACCCAAAGAATAAGCTATTGTTTTCCCTCCTTCCCCTGCAACCTCCAAAAAACCCATGCCCAGCCCAGCTGGCGTGATGGAGCTGGGAGTGGAGGAGCTCACTGTGCCAGGACCTGCCCCACAATGTGTGGGAAGCAGAGATTGGACCCGAGGAGCTGAAGGATGCTCCACTTGACAGCGGGACCAGGGTGAGTCCTGGAGCTGGGATCACCAGCCTGGTCCTGTCATGGGCAGCCCCCCCTGGAATTGGACCCCCAGTGTGGGCTCTGCACAAGAGGGTTTGGCACTTCCAGCATCTCTTCCGCTGGGGGGAAGATGAGGAAAGAAAAGATCAGTGACAAAAGGGCTTTATGTCCCCAGGGCTTTCTTAAGGGTCCTTTGAGGGCCCCAGGAGATAGGGCAGTGCTGCCCATGCCGGGGAAATGCTCGCCAGGAACAGGCTGTGCTGCTCCGTGCCCAGGATGCCATTCCCTGCCAAAAAAGCAGGAGGTTCATCCCCTTGAGGAACGTCCTCCAAGCTGGCCGGATCCATCCTACAGCTGGGTGCAGCCCCGAGCCACCCAGAGCAGGGGTTTGCTCTGTGGGTGAGATGTACGGGGATGCTGCTGCACCCATGGTGAGTGAACCCTGCTGTGTGCAAGCACGTGCACACACACACACACACACACACACACACACACACACACACACATGCAGACACACATGAAGACATGCACACACATGCACACACATGCACACACACGCCCTGGGCTGCACAGAGAGAACAAGGTGCCAGCAGGGAGCCAGGAGCAGAGGTTGGGCTCTGCTCAGCCTCCACACAGGTGCCGTGCCAGCTCTCCTGGACCCAGCCATTCCCAGCCGCCCCTTTAGGGCCTAAAGCAGCAGCTCCCGGAGGCCATGGCACAGCTCCCACGGATCTCCAGCAGCAGGGCCAGCCCCGGGGCAGCTTTCCAAGCAGTGGGAGCTGGCTGGCTGCACCCGGTCGCCGGGAAGGACGGCGTGTGCCTGTGCATGCCTGGCTGCTGTGGCCACCTCTGCTCTCCCGAGCTTCTGAACCCCAAATCCCTCCCTGGAAAAGCAACCTTCCTCCAGGAAAGGCAGGAAGGCAGGGAGGGATCTGCACTGGTCTCACCCCCCATCACCCAGCCAAGGGAGCCCATGGTGGCCCCGATGCTCCCGTGCCCCCTTTCCCACCTTCTGCAGTTTGAACCACGGGCTGGGTTCAGAACCCAAGCTCTGAATCTGGGCTCTGTGACATGGCTGTTATTAATACTCCTCCAAAGAGCATTTTTGGCAGCTCCCTAGTTTTCAGGCACATGGGGGTCAGTGTGATGGATACCCTGCCACTGGGAAAGATGCTCCCAACATGCTGCTGTTGGCACGAGCATCACTCATGGTTCCAGGAGGCAGGAAAAGGAGCAGAGAGGCTCCTGCTGTGCACACCCGACCCATCCCTCCAGGGGGTGAGGACACAATCCATGATGCCTGGATTGTGCCCCCATCCTGTCTTGTACACTGACACTACTCACTTTTGCAGGAACTCCTCCAACCCGCAGATTTTGAGCACAAAATCCTCAACGTCAACGGCGTGCAGCTCATCATGGGTGTAGCACAGTGCCTGGTAGATGAGCAGGTCCACGGTGGAGGAACCTGAGAGGAGGAGGAGCAGTGCCATGAGCCCTGAAGATGCCAAAATCCTCCTCCCACCTCATCCCCTGGGGTCTGTCCCTGCTTCACATCGCCCCAGGGCTCCCCACCCCAATTGCTGTGAGGGGCAGGGGCTGTGGGGGGCACTTACAGTCACAGGTAAAGGTGAGGGGCTCCCGCAGGTTGTCACACACCACGGTCACCTTCAGGCTGATGCCATGGCCCAGCTGCTCAGGACTGAGGTTGACAGAGCTCCACACCAAGCCAGTGAGGGAATAGTCCTTGGTGCTGTAGCCAGACCGCAGCCTGGGGAGGCAGGGACAGGTCAGAGACGCTGCCTTGCTTTGGGCTTTCCCCCAGCCTCCCAAAATCTGCCAGGCTTGGGGGTATTTTGCAGTGGGATGCTGCAGGCCTGGGGTGTGCTGAGAGCCCCTGGGAAGGGCTGGGGCACAGCTGGGTACTCACACATCCAGCATGTGGCAGAAAGCAGCCACCTCCTCATCCCGCTCCTCAGAGACCTCGAAGAGCTCGTAGCCATTGGCGATGGAGTGTGGCCGGGGGGCAACCTGCAGGGCAGAGCACGAGCCCGTCAGCTGTCTGCAGCTTTCCTGGGGGGGTTCAGCTGCTGCCCACCCCAGGTGGGGTTTGCTGGATCCCCCCATCAGAGCACCGGGCACTTTGGTCCCCTCTGGACACATCATCCATGTCTGCACCAACACCTTCCCCAAGCAGGGAGACCCAGCTGTCACTCCCCTGCCCACAAAACTGCCCATTTCCAAAAGCTCCATCAGGGACATTCTGCAGGGAGACAAAGGATGGGAAGAGATGGACCTGAGGACACCATGGAATGGACAAGAACAGTTCCTGGGCCACCCAGGTGCCACAGCAGAGCAGTGCCTGGTCCTGCACACTGCTCTCCCACTGCAGTGCCAGGGCAGGTGCCAGGCCAGCCCCCCCCGAGCGTGAGGGTCCCTGGGCTCCCATCACTCTTTGGTGGTGAACAATGGCTCCACTGTCAGAGCAATTAACCCAGGCAACAGCTCCCGGGAGGCAGAGAAAGGCAGAGAACACATCAGGCACTGCAGCCAATTTTAATGCTCTTTTCTAATTAGCTTCTGGCACCAAGAAAGCTCAGAGTGACTTATGCAGCCCCCGCCAGTGGTCCCCAGCTGCATCCCTCACCCCAGGGATGGGGGACCCTGTGATTAAAGTGACTTCTCCCTTTATCTCCTCCTCTTGTTGGAGGTGGGATGAACCACACCAGAGCTGGGCTTTTTCCCATGTAATGGGCACCCCGTTGGGGCCAGGGGACGAGAGAGGGTGGCAATGCCAGCAGCCCCCAGTCACCTCTTTGTGCAGAGGGGGCATCCTGCTCCTTGCCCAGTGGAGGGAAGAAGGGAGCTGGGGTTGAAAAGGATGTTGTGAACCAACAGGAAAGCCACCACCCGGCTGGTGGGAGGAGACTCCCAGCTCATTCTGGAGGATTTAGTGGCATTTTGTGAGCTTGTGGGACACGAGCACCTACAGCGTGGCCTCTGGAGACAGCAGTGACACCCGGGCAGGATGTGCCCTTCTGCTCAGCTTCCCAGCCTCTGCCTACCCACCCCAGAGGGTTTTGGCCACCTCTAGGGGGGTCTTCTTTAACCCCCAGGGACGCTGTCCCTGAGAGCAGGGCAGGGAGAGGAAAGCCTCTTACCGGGTCGATGGAGATCCTGCGGTTCTTGTTGGGTGCCAGGTTCTTCCGGTTGCCGAAACGGGAGACGTAGGTCCTGGGGGGCACCTGGGGGGGCATGGTCTTACTCCGTGCCACTGGCTTGCCACTCGATTCCTTCTCAAAGATGCTCCTGCCCTCCTTCCAGCCACGGGAGGCTTCCTGCAGCACCTCCGACTCGTAGGTGGACTTGAGGTTGAGGCAGGTGATGGCATCGTTGATGCCCCCGTAGTCGGCGATGCCGTAGGGATCCTCCTCGGAGATGCGGCGACCAAGCAGCTTGCCATGGGCCACCGAGAACATGTTGATGTCCCTGGGCTGGGGTCCCTTGGAGGACGGGGGGGACCCTTTCCCCGAGCGCTGGGTCCCTTCGGGGGAGCTCCAGAGGAGGTGCCGGGGGGGCAATGGGGGTGGTGAGATCTTTTTGGGGGAGCTTCCCCCACCGCCGTGGGGTGAAGTGCCATTGAGAGGCTCCCCGAGGAAGTCCCCTCCTGACCCATCAAAGATGTACAGGTAGTCCTCAGCCAGGGGACCCTTCAGCCAGGGCTGGGGGTCCAGGGGCAGAGGGCTGGGTGTGTGTGGGGGTCCAGGCGGGGGGGGACCCTCGGGTGCCACCGGGACGTGGTTGCAGCTGAGTGAGGGGTCAGAGCCCGAGAGACCCCGCGTGGCTTTGATGCTGGTGCAGCCGTTCCTGTCGGTGGGGTCATCCCAGGAGATGAGGGGTCTGTCCCCCCTCTGCTTGGCCCTGTTCTCCTCCTTGTCCTGCCGCAGGCGGGATAGAGCATCATATTCCATCTGCAGGGCCTCAGCCAAGGCCAGCTCCTTCCGGCTGATCCCCAGGGATTGCCACTGCTCCCCATTGCCACGCCTGGAGGACATCTCTCCAGGGACCAGGACTTGGTAGGCTGTGGGGTCAGGAGAAAGGCATGCTGCACCACCGGGCACCTGGGTGGAGGGGAAAGGCAAGGTCAGCAGCCAGGCAGGCTGTGATAACCAGGGCTGGCTGATAACCAGGGCTGGATAACAAGTGGGACAGCCCTTCCTCTCCACGATGGAAAAAGAAGGAAATGTTTAGGGGTAATGGGTTAAATCAAGACTTTTTAGGACATCAGGTCCTAAAACAGGAGGAACAGGAAAAATAGAAACAGTGGGAACGGTTTCAAAATAGAGGGGGGAGATTTAGATTGGATATTAGGAAGAAGCTCTTCAGCAGGAGGGTGGTGAGACCCTGGCACAGGTTGCCCAGAGAGGTGCTGGGAGCCCCATCCACCCCTGGGAGTTTTTAAGGACAGGGCTCTGAGCAACCTGATCTGGTGGGAGGTGTCCCTGGCCATGGCAGGGGGGTTGGGACTGGGTGATCTTAAAGGTCCCTTCCAACCCTGAGAATTCTATGGCTCTATGATAATGAAGGTTGGCTGATGAGCAGTGCAGCCCTTCCTCTCTGCAACGGAAAAAAAGGAAATGTTTAGGGGCAATAGGTTAAATCAAGATTTTGCTGCCACCCGCCCAGGAGCCCGTGTCCGGGCAGGGCTGGTTGGCCCCACAGCAGCTGCCAGGGCTATTGCTGGAGCTGGATGGATGTCCCTGAGGATAAAATAAGAGGCAGTGTGGGGAGGGCAGCGGGGCTGTGCCTGCAGCTGGGGCTGACTCAACCTGAAACCCTGCTGGGAGGGGAGCCTGCCTGGCATGGGCTGTGTCATGGTGTGGTGGCTTCTGAGGACATGGCCCTGAGCCACTTTGCTCACAGGATTATGGAAGGGTTTGGGTTGGAAGGAGCTTAAAGAGCATCAGTCCCAACTGCCATGGGCAGGGACACCTCCCACCAGCCCAGGGTGCTCCAATCCAACCTTGGGCACTGCCAGGGATGGGGCAGCCACAGCTTCTGGGGGCAACCTGGGGCTCAGCACCCTCACCCCAAAGAATTTCTTCCCAATACCTCATCTAAATATCCCCTTTTCCAGCTTAAAAACCTTCTCCCTCATCCTATCACTCTATGCCCTTGTAAAAAGTCCCTCTCCAGCCTCCACCAGCAGAACTGGGGCTTTTTGAAGCACAAAAGATGATGCCTGCAGAGGAAGAGGATCCTCAGCCCTCCCAAGCCCCTCAGCAGCACCCAGCTCTGTGCACCCTCCAAACTCAGCTTTCTGAGCCAGCAGAGAGGAGAAACAGCCCAGCTGGAAACTGCTCCCTGGCCCCTGACCAAAGCCTGGGGAGGGCCAGCACCGGCACCGTGTTCCCCAGGGAAGGATGTTTCACCTCCTCTTCCCTTCCTAGCAAAATAAATAACTAAGTGGATGTTAAACAGAAGAGTGGAATGAGGTTGGAGCCCCTGGAGGTGGCCAACACTCAAACTCTCTGGAGCTGAGAGGCAGCTGAGTGTTTTGGGACTCTGGCCAGGGCTGGCTCAGAAGCCTCAGCACAGGAAGGACATGGGACTGCACCACACAGGGCTCTGCTTGATGCTCTGATTTGGGGAGAAATGATATAGAAAAGATATGCCCCCCCCCCCTCCTACTTTCCTGGGGATCCCAAGTGTTTCTGCTGGAAAAGAACAGCTAGGAGCATCACTGACCCCAGGATCAGACAGTGGGGAGCCCACCCTGCCTCTCTCCAGTGATGGAGAAGCCCCCCTGGCACAACACTTGCTCCCCACATCCCACCCCACGGCATGGGACAATCATCTCCATCCTGGGTTATACCACCCCCCAGCATCCTTTGGAGCATCACCACCTCCACCAGGCTGGTCCCTTCCTGGCTGATTGTGGCAACCTCCCCCCAGCCACATCACCCCCTCCCCGGGCCCTCCTGACCCCAGGGCCACGCAGGACCAGATGGCTCCTAATTAGCCCAGCACAGACTTCATCAGCTGCAAACACATCCCTGCCAGCCAGGAGGGTTTGAGCCCCCTTGGTCTCCCCAACTCCAGGCACCTTGCTCAACCAGCTTCTTTGTGCTTTCTAACTGGAAAAATGGTTCCAGGGAAAGAGGGGCAGGCTGGAACCTTTCCCTTCCCTGATATTCTGGACCCTGCCAGCAGCCGTGGGCTTTTCCCAGAAAAATAGAAATCCCAAAAACTGGCAGGCCTGGGTTTCTGGAAGCGGAACAAAGTAAAAACTGCTTTTAACCCAAAAGCAATAAAATCAATCTGATTTTTTGTAGCTGACAAAGCCACAAAACCCATTCCCATCTCCAAGAGAAGAAACTGCATCTCGCTGACTCTGAGCAGGGAACACTCCTGCATGGATCAGTGGAACATAGCCTGACCCACACCAGGCCAGCAACAACCAACTGGGTCTGGTTCTGTACCACTCAGGGGATGTCACCTTGCCTGAGGACACTGTGAGCATCCCCAAAAAAGTGGCTCAGCCCCTTCCCTCAGGGTGGCAGCAGACCCGAGGTGATGCAAACCCAGGTGGAAGATCCCCAAACTTTCCAGGTCACCCTCCAAGCGCTCAGCCAGGGGTTCAAGCACCACCTCAGGCTCCTGGGGGGTTGGTGAGTGGCCACTCCATGCTTTTCTCCTCTCAGCAGCCTCTTACAAAAATTATCCAGGACTGTGAGCTGTGGGTTATGTCTCAGCATGGGATCTCCCAAAGCAGGAGCTGAATTCCAGAGGAGCAGAGACAAACAGATTTTTTTTTTTCCTCTTTAAAATACTACTGCTAATAACATGGGGATAATTTTCTGACTTTAAATTTCCTGGCATGGGCCAAGGTCACGTCAGCCTCAGGAGACCCATCCAGCTTGGGATCCCACCTTTCAGAGAAATGCTTTGCTGAGTTACTGCTGCTGCAGCACATGGCTGGGCTGGAGGCACACAGGAGGGAAAACCACTGGAAATCCTTTACCTTATGGTTTAACAGCATTTTCTTCACATTTTGCACCAGCACAGCCCTGTAAGAGAAGCTGCAGCCTTGCAGGGTGTGACACAGACACCACGTCCCTCGTGTAACCCACCAGGACCCACTGCCCTGCCCCACACCAGCAGAGCTGAGGGTCCTGTCCCCATCCATGCATTGCCCAGATGCACCAAGCCAACCTCCTCCAGCATATCAGTGCTGAGCCCAAAAGGCAGCCAAACCAGCTCCAAATCCTCTCCTGGGTACCTCTTGCATTTGCAAATGTGATTTCAGAGTATCTGCTGGTTGCAGCGTGGCCACTCACCCAGCTCCCTGCCTTCCAGCCTGGCTGAACACCCCCCTGGGGACCCCACAAGCCCCAGGGAACCCTCTTGGGATGGGGAGAGAGGTTTAGGGTGAGGCTTTCCTTCCTGCACACCAGCAGATCCTGCAGAGTGTATTTTTCCAACACCAAACCAATTAAATCCACCCAGGAGCAGCCCAGTCTGATGGCAGTTCTCAGGTCCTCCCCATCCCAATGGCTCAGGACCCTGTTAGCCCCTCAAAGTCCCTCCACACCAGCAGATCCCACTCTGCTGTGGCTCCTTGGGGACAGCCCTGCTGCAGGGCTTTGGGGTAGAGGATGCAGGGGCACAGCCACGGACGCATGGGCACAACCCCAGCCCTTGTGCAAGAGAGATGAGCACCAAGTTGGGAGGAGGGGGAGAAGAAAACTGGGGTGGGAGCTCAGCACCCCCTCCCTGCTCCCAGCAGCTGAGCATCACCTACTGGGAGCAGGAAGGAAGGAGGGAAAATTGTCCCGGGGGGATCCCAGGGTGGAGCCAACCCGGCTGGGCAGTGCTACCTCCCTGGGACCAGGGATGGGAGCCCAGGGGCAGAGGAAGGGCTGGCAGGGGGTGGCTGTGCACCCCCAGCTCTCCCCATCCCTCCCTTCCCCCTGTCAGGCAGCTGCGTGTGGAGCAGATCGAAAGGTCGGAAGCATCTGGGAAGGCATCAAACATCTGAGGGAGAGGAAGCAAAGCAAGCCCCGGAGGGGCACCTCCCCGGGGTGTGGGAGCGGGGATGGAGGTTATGCCTATCAGGGGAGACAATTCCCACCCATTTATAATCCGGCCGAGGGAGGAGCAGCCGTGAGAAGGATAAAGCATCAGGCTTCACCTCTGGGGCTGCGGGTCCATCCATCCATCCTGCTGCTCCTCCTGAACCCTGTTCCCAGCCGCCGGAGTGGCTGCTGCCCGGTCAGGAGGATGGTGAGGGGGTGAGGGCTTCCCTGTTTTGGGGCCGTGGACCCAGCCCTGGGGCACATCCCAGCTTGTGCCATTGCTCCAGCTGCGAGTCACAGCACCTCGTGAGATGACAAAGCTCCTCGGACATACTGGACCCCCTCAAGAGCAGGGATGCTCCTACATCTATGAGACAGAACCAGTTAATCTTCCTACACAGCCCCCAGGGCAGGTTTCCAGCACCCTCCATCAGCTCCAGAACCCTCCAGAGAAGGCAGGATCCCACTCCCCCTGCTCCAGGAGAAACTCTCTGGTCTCAATTCTCTTCTTTCCTTCCAAAATGGAAAGGAATCAGGGCTTTTGGGGACCTCATGGGTAATGCAATGACCCAGGGGTCTCCAGGTGACATTCTGACACAGCAAAATGCAAGATTTTCATCCTTGTTTAGAAGTGGAACTCCAGAAAGAGAACCTCGTCCCAAAGGTAACTGAAAAAATGAAACCAAAACCCAGAGGGTTCCTGGAGCCACACTCCAAAACATCATCCATCCACCCCAAACCCAGCCAAACCAACACTGCAGGGGTGCTCACAGCAAAAACAGCGTGATTCCCCCCAAAACAGATCCCTACAGACATCTTCAGGCAACTATTTTACCCAATTTCCAGACACAAAAAGCCAAACTCTACAAGCTGAGGGGCTGAGTTCCCAGGAGCTGCCAGGTTTCCAGGAGGGGTTTGGAGCTGGGCAAACAATGAGCTGAACAAACACCTTGAAAACTACCAGTGCCACTTGCTTCCAACCTGTTGCTCTACAGCAGGAGTTTCTTCCTCTTCAACCTTCCTATTTATAGCAGAGCAAAGCCCAGCCCGGTCCAAGCTCTCTGGAGGAGGCAGGATGTGAAGCTGGCTGATGCCAAAGGCTATTCCATCATTTTTCTACGTACTTCCACCCTTGGGAGGAAATCCTGCCCCAGGAAGGTGGGTCAGGTTTGGAAAGGGAAAGCCCCCAAGCTGGGGTAGCAGGAAGTGGGAGCTCTGCAGAGGGACCACCCAGAGCCCTGCGTGGTGAGAGCTGAGTCTGCAATGGGGACAGCAGAGGGGACGAGGGGCTGTCCCAGGCAACTGTGGGGCAGGGGGTGGCCGTGGGTGGGGGAATGTCAGAGCCCCCCCTTTGCAGGGAGGTGAGACAGCCACGTGCTCAGCTGTGCAAGTGATGCTGAACCTCACCCAGCACCTGCAACATGATGGAGCAGAGCAAGGGTGGGAATCTTTTGCAAAGCCACCCACCACTGCACCCTCCTGGTGCTCCCACGCAGCCAAGACACCCCGTGTCCCTTCCACTCCCCAGGGCACACCCATGGTCAGACTTTCCAAATTACTCAGCACCCTGCCCCAGGGTTGAGTTTTCTTGGTGCTCAGCATCCCTGGGGGATATTGGCAGTCAGGCTCTCCCTGGTTCAGCAGCTCTGGTGCTTGGCTCCTATGCAAATCTCAGCTTCCTCCGTGGCCAGCACCCAGCACGGGTGGCTGGCTGGGTGACAGCGTGGCTGTACATGAACACAGCTGCACACCAGCCTGCAAGGAGAGGCTGGAGCCCCACGTATGCTCAGGACAGTCAAGCAACATAAAGCGTGGCACCTCCCTGGCTTTGGTGCATCTTGTTGCACCAGCACCCAGGGGAAGAGTCCTGCCTGCATCGCAGAGCTGGGATGGCAGAGCTAGGTGGCAGCCAGCCTGTGATGGTCCCTGGCCCCCAGCCCAGGGGTCTGGATGAGCCCCAGGGACCAGATCTTGTTCCCCAACCCAGATGCTCCTGCAGCTGAACAGATGGGATGCACCCAGGATGTGCAGCAGCAGGGGTGCATCCCCCTGCCCACAGCACCCTGCCGAGGGGCAGGGGGGTCTGGCTGACCTCAGGCTGCATGGCAGAGCCAGTTTGCTTTGCAGTGGGAATCTTTAGCCTGCTCAGCCCTGCTCTGCCTGCAGGATTTCCATGTTGTGGGTGAGACCCTCAGCTCAAGGACACAGGCTGGACACACACAGCTCCTCCAGAACACCCAACACACAAGGAAACACCTCCATTGGGGGAGGGCCATGGATGATGCTGCTACAACCCTGGTGGTCCCTCCCTAAGGACCGTGGGACCCCCAGCCCTGCATCCCGGGGTTCACCGACTGCCCCCACATCCCGTGTGTGCATCCAGGCAACGCTGGCAGACACACAGAGCCCCTGTGCAACCGCAGCAGGCAAGGAGGGCTGGAGCCCGGCTGCTGGGCTGGAAAGGCAGCTCCTTCTGGATCCTCTCCCACCTCCTTTCCCTTGGTATTTAGGAAGGTGCTCCCAAGGAGAGGTGGGGCAGGTGCCTGGCGGGGTGGTTGGCCCGGGAGAGCTGGGTGCCCCGTTTGCCAGGCAGGTTTCCCTCACCCCACAGCTCCCTGCTACCCCATCCCTCCTGCTTTAGGAGGAAAAGATTGATTTTTCTGCTCACGTTGGTGCTAATTCACCCCGGGCCCAGCTCCCGTGAACAATTACATTCCTGTTTGGCCTTATACACATGAATAGCTGTGGTTAAGTAAATATATCTCCTTTGCTTAGGGGGTAATAGCTCGCATATCTCTGGAGTTTACTGTTAAATACACACGTGAGGGTTTCTACAAGTTCAGGATCCAGAGCACTGCACCGCAGGAGCAGCGGGAGCAGCACAGCTCGCTGCAGCATGCCCAGCATCCTCAAAAGTCCCCCCAGGCACCTTACCTACAGCCCACCAAGAGATGACCCTTCCCGGTTCAACGCAAGAGCTGGCTTGTCCCCATCCCTGTCCCGGCGGAGGGACACTCTGACATGATGGAAAAAGAGCAGAACCCCCAGCCCTGCCTCTCTACTTTGCTGATGGGCAACTTTGCGATTTGACGGGGACCGGTTCATTGTTCTGCTCATAAAAATAACGCAATTTCCCCCCCCCCCCCTCCTTCCCGATGGTGCATTTTAGGAAAGCGGCCCCCGGACTGTGCCCTTGGGGTGCAGCTCCCAGGGCACCCCCATCCCCCCCCACAGAAAAAAAAAAAAAAAGCGCCTGGGCTTTGGGGGGATTTTTCAGCCCTGGAAAAAAACACAAGGCTAGTGTGGAGCTTTCGGGCAGGGGAAAGGATCGGCAGCAACCCCCCTAAGCACCCTCGGATATTATTTATATATGTATTAAAAATATTTATTTTTTTTAAAGGGGAAAAACCCGAAAGGAGCCGCTCATTGGAGAAGCTGGCCTGTTCCCACTAGCCGTCCGTGTGTCTGTGTTTGTCCCCTCCTTCCCTCCCCAGGGCTCCCCCTTTTCCCCCCGGGGCTCAGCCCTACCTGCTCGGAGAGGGCTGCGGCGGGGCCGGGCCGGGCTGGGGCCGGGCGGCGGCGGGGCCGCGCCGCGGCGGCGGCGGGAGGAGGAGGAGATGGAGGAGGAGGAGATGGAGGAGGAGGAGGAGGTGGGAGCACAGCAGCGGACAATGGCGGGGAGCAGCGCGGCTCGGGGCCATCTCCCGGCGGCCCTCCGCATTGCACGGCACCGGGGTATAGGGCGGGGGGGTGGCGAGGCGGGGCTAGCTCCCGGTGCCACCCCCCGGCTTCTCACTGTGTCCCCGAGATGCTGCCGGCTCCCCCTAAAGGATGATGCTCCCCCCACCCCGCCATCCCGCATCGCCCTCGCCCCGCTGCCGGTGGGATGGGCGGTGGGTCCCTCCTGCCCGAGCAACGCCGACCCGGAGTCTCCCCAAAATGCTGCAGCCCCACCCTCGGGGGTATCTCTAGGGACAGCAGCACCCACCTCCCACCGCTTCTCCCTGCTATGGGGTGCTGCTTGGTACCCCTCCGGAGGAGGTGCTGAGATACCCCACCATTTCGAGGGGCTCATAGCGGTCGCCGGGATGGTGGGGGACACATTCCCACCCAGAGGAGGAGGGGAATCAGGGGGATGAAGGGGCTGCACAAGCCCACCGTGGGCAGCAGATGCGCTGGAGCCATGGCAGCGGGAGATGTGGTTTGTCCCTGCGGGCAACCGGCCCTGTCAGGCTCTTGTGGACGAGGCTGACAGTCACCTCCGAAACCTCAGGACCGCCCCAAAAACCCACAAGCCACCCTTGGAGGGCTGCGGGTGACAGCAAGTGGTTTGGGTTTAGCGAAGACATGGTATTATCCCAAACCCTGCCTGCTGCCTGGTGGAACCCCAGGCGTTAGTGTGTGGGGAAGCCAGGACTTGGGGGGCTTCTCGAAACACCCCCAGGTCCCATCTCCCACGAGGTCCTGATGGAAAAACGACTCCAAAGCAGCACCCGGGTCCTTCTCTAAAACCCCACGGGCTGCCCCCACCCACTGCTACGAATCCTCACCCTCTTTGAGGGGCCGAGCTGTGAGCGGGGCTGCGGGTGGGCTGGACAAACCGCCCTCATGAACCCCCCCCAGCACCCCCGATTATTCCCGATCCTTGTCGGTCACACTTTACCTGTGTCCCTTTGAAACAAGCCGGGTCTCCCAGGACTGTGCCCCCCACCTAAGAGCCCCCCCCAAGGTTTTCTCAGACACAGGAGGGAAGAGGCAGATGCCCCCCCCAGGGCTCACTGTGGGGGTCCCTCCTGCGCTGGGCACCCCCTGCACGCCCCCCAAGGTAGGAGCAAAGCTCAGGGGACGCCCGTGAGGGTTCATTTGTCCCCCGGGCTGTGCTGAGGAGGGGGCTGCGGGAGGGGGTGCGGGGTGGGAGCCAAAGAAACGGTATAGAGAGGGGGATGTATAGACAGCGCGAGACACTGCAGCAGAGCCCGGATAGCTCAGTCGGTAGAGCATCAGACTTTTAATCTGAGGGTCCAGGGTTCAAGTCCCTGTTCGGGCGCTACATCTTTTTTTTTTTTTATTTCCCTATTTTTTTTTTTCTCGTGACTCTTTTTTTTTGTTTTCTTGTTTGGGTTTTGTTTTTTTTTTCTTATGTTCGGGTTGTTTTTTTTTTTTTTCGTCTAACTCTTGTAGATCTACAGCAGGAGCGGAGCTTCCTCCGAGGGAAGGGTCCTGACGGGGTTCCCGGACAGCTCTGTCGGGGCGAAAAAAAACCAAAAAAAAAAATAAAACCAAAACTAAAGGAAACGGGAAAATAAATACGAAGCCGCCCGAACAGGGACTTGAACCCTGGACCCTCAGATTAAAAGTCTGATGCTCTACCGACTGAGCTATCCGGGCTCTGAGAACCCGGCCCTTGCGCGGGCCTTATCACCGTGCGCTGCCGCCTGGGGAGCGCGGGACACGGGGAGCGGGCACCGGGATATGGGGGGAATGGGACCGGGAAGGAGGAAGCACCGGGGGGGCTTATACAGGGTCAGACAGGGTTGTACCGGCCCGGTGTGCATGGGGGGGCTGGTTTGTACTGGGTCCGGTGTGGAAGGGAGGGCGGGGGGGTTGTACCGGACCCAGTCCTGGGGAGGGGGGGGGGTACCGGGTCTGGTGTGTATGGAGGGAGGGGATGGAGCTGTACCGGACCCGGTGTGCATGGAGGGGGCTGTACCAGGTCCGGTGTGTATTGGAGGGGGGGGTTGTACCGGACCCGGTGTGTATGGGGGGGGCTGTACCGGACCCGGTGTGCATGGGGGAGTTGTACCGGACCCGGTGTTCATGGGGGGGTTTGTACCGGAACCGGGGCGAATGGAGGGAGCTGTACCAGGTCCGGTGTGTATTGGAGGGGGGAGTTGTACCGGACCCGGTGTGTATGGGAGAGGCTGTACCGGACCCGGTGTCCACGGGGGGGGCTGTACCGGACCCGGTGTGCATGGGGGGGTTTGTACCGGACCCGGTGTTCATGGGGGGGGTTGTACCGGACCCGATGTGCATGGGGGGGGTTGTACCGGACCCGGTGTGCATGGGGGGTTGTTACCGGACCCGGTGTTCATGGGGGGTTTGTACCGGACCCGGTGTTCATGGGGGGGTTTGTACCGGAACCGGGGCGAATGGAGGGAGCTGTACCAGGTCCGTGTATTGGAGGGGGGAGTTGTACCGGACCCGGGGTGCATGGGGGGTTTGTACCGGACCCGGTGTTCATGGGGGGTTTGTACCGGACCGGGGGACGCACCGCGGAGCTCGGTCATCCACCGCGGAGGGGGGCGGGCGCGCTCCCGTCCTCTCTCGGCGCAGCTCTATGGTCGGCAGCGGGGGCGCCCGCGGAAGCGGCCCCGCGGCCATATTGGCTGCGAGTTGAAGTCCGGAGCCCCGCTAAGATGGTGGAGAAGAGGCCGTGGGGGGTGTAGGGGTGACCCCCCCCCCCCCCCCATACACACACCTCTCCCCATCGACCCCGGGCTGCGGGGCGAACGGTGGCCCATGGAGCAGCTCTAGGGTGAGCGGGCCGGGGCTCGGGGAGGGCGGCGGGGGGCGATCAGGGAGGGTTTGGGGGCGGTGGGAAGGGGCTTCGCGGCCCTCACCTCCCTCCCCCCCATTCCCCGGTGCTGGTGGGGAGGGGGAGGTGACCCCCAGGGGTGTGGGTGTAGAGCCGGAGGGGTTCTACATCCCGAGAGGGTTCTGCCTGGAAACTGCGTGGGGTGGGAAAAAAAAAAAAAACCGAACCAAAACCAACACGGAAAACCCCAACGAAACAACACAATTAAAAAAATAATAATAATTGAGTGTCCAAAGCCAAGCTCCAAACCTTCCCGTCTGCTGAGGAAATGGGGTTTGGGCAGCGTGGTCCAACTCGCTGAGTTCTGTGGCAGCACAGGACGGGTTCTGAGGCTCCGTGCGGGTCAGAACCGGGCTGCCAAGCTTCGGGGGTTCTTCCGATTACATTTCCTGCTCAGACACCTCCAAAAAAGGTCTTTTTGTTGTCTGACAGCTTCGGGTTTGCAGCTGCACCGTCTGTTCCAGCAATAAAAGGAGACACCAAAGAGTGTTTCTAAATAACTGCATCTTTTCCAGAGCACAGTTTTCTTTTTTTTCCCCTCCAAGTTTTTTGCATACCCGATGGTCCTATGCAGAGTGTATAACTTCATCAGCCTTTAGAGGAAAAGTTTCAGAGACACAGGATATGACCAGAGCACCCCAAAGCTGGCTGGGTCTGCATGTGACATGTGTGTCACCTCCCTGGCATCTGCCACCCCATTATTTTAACCTTAAACGCCATGATTTGAACCTTAAAACCCAGGATTGAGTACAAGGAACTGTTTTTAGGGATTAATAACTCAAGGAGCAGATGTGCAGTCCTTAAACACAAATGGGGGCTTTGAAAGATGATCCCTGGTTTAAAGGCTGAGCAGTTCTGGCACAGCCTCTCAGGGGTGGTGCTGAATTTAGGGCTGTGTTATCCAAGATTTTCAATTTCAGAAGTCAGAAATTATGTCTTTCCCTTAAAAAGGGATTGAAAGAAAAGCTGAACTTGAGTTAGAAGTTTGTGCTGAATTTAGGGCTCTGCTATCCAAGACTTTCAGTTTCAAAAGTCAGAAACGATGTCTTTGACTTAAAAAGGACTGAAACAAAACCTGAACTTGAGTTAGAAGTTTAGCTTCACCTTTTCAGACACTTCTGCAAAAAAACCCAAAACCAACAAAAAAACATCCCCAAAACAACCAACCAACCAAAAAACCCTTCTGCTTGCAGTCATTCCTGGCTCTCTTATTTTGCCTCAAGCATCAAGAGCTGTTCTCTGGCTGGGCTGAGAAAAGGAACTTCTCCTCAGAAAAGGGACAGATGAGTGGGTGCTGTGCTGTGCATGACCATATAAAGTGTTGGAGTGGAAAAAGCTGTTATTTCATGACTCCTCTGTGATTCATGGTTTCCTCTGGGCCACTGGCATTTTCTTCCATGTGTAACTGCAAAGCAGTAGAGGGGAACAGCAGAAAGTTCACTGGTGCTTCATTCAGTTGCCTGCAAATTGGTGCAGATGCTTTCAGGGTTGTGGGGTAAAATATTCGGCATAAAATAGGTGGGAAAATAGACTTCCTGGGGAAAGCTGACTGGGACTGGCTGGCTGAGCAAAGAAGCTTCTCAGGTCTCTAGGAATTTCCATCATTTGCCTTGCTGTGTGTGCACAGGGGGGTAAAATAAGGGGGATTTTCTCTCTTGGCAGGACAGTGACTGGTGGCAGCCTTCAGAATTTTCTTGTAGGTGTCTGCAGCTCAGAGCTTGCAAGCACGTGAAGGTAGAATCATAGAATGGGTTGGGTTGGAAGGGACCTCAGAGCTCATCAAGTCCAACCCTTGCTCCACTCCCCCCGTGGTTCCCAGCCCATGGCACTGAGTGCCACATCCAGGCTCTTTTGAAATATCTCCAGGGATGGAGAATCCACCCCTTCCCTGGGCAGCCCATTCCAATGGCTGAGCACCCTCTCCAGAAAGAAATTCTTTCTAATGTCCAACTCTAATGTAGCACTCAGTAAGCTCAAGATTAATTTCTAATTAAAAGAAGTATTACTAAGAATCAAACTGACTAAACCCACAGTTTATCTGTAAGTTGTGGCAGAACACTCACCTGCCTTTCTGTCATAAAACCAGTACTGAAACAGTTAAAGCCATCTTGAGTTGAGACTCTTCACCCAGGGGTAGCTGAGCCCCTTTTCCAGGAATGCAGGGTGGAGAGGAAATCCACTTTGCCCGTTTTTCACACCAGCCCCAGCTCTTATCAGGAGCTGATGCCTGCAGTGAGTCCCTCTCACCACTGGATGAGTTGGAGGCAGGAGCAGGATTTGAAAGAGTGAATCAGAGTCCAGAGCATCAGCAGAAGCAGAACCCAGCACCTCCTGCAGCTGCTTCTGGACAGGGATCCACAGATCCATCCTGGTAGGAGCAAAGGGACTGGCTGGAAAACCGAGGTGGTGACTGATCTGCCACCCCCTGAGCCTCCTTAGAGAAGTTTGAGGTTGGTAAATTTGTCTACAGCTGGGCTTGGAAAGCATCAAGTGTGGTGGGGTGCTTGGCCAGGAGGAACCTGAGTTAAAATTTAAGACCCTGATGGCACAGCAGTGCTTTCAGCTGCTTTAAGTTGCTTGTGAGTGGCTACCTAGCTCTGGTCACTATTGATTTACTAAATACTTCATTTGCTTTAATCCAGCTTTCATAAATATTTAGAGTTAACCTTGATCTTTGGGGATTATTTTATTTCTGGTTTTACTTTACTTTGGAGAACTCAAACACTCTTAAGAACTGTCAGAGCTCTCTAGGTCATTATAGATCCCTTTTAATAGATGGGGTAGGGGAGGGATAGTGTTACCAGTACTTTTGAATTGGTGCTAAAGCTCAGATTTTTGCCTTTACTGCACTGCTAGAGAGATGTTCAGCTTGTTTTGTCTACAACTAAAACGTTTGGTTACATTCCTCAGGCATAAACCTAGATATTTTCTAGTACTCTTAAAAATTTAGCCAAGCATATTGGTTCACATTCTTTATAACTGATGCAATAACAAATTCATTTACTGTGTCTGGAAAATTCCATCATAGACAATTTAAATATTGCTTTGAAAGATTTTTTGCTTCACATTTTCAAGTC
The DNA here is from genome assembly GCF_036169615.1 of Heliangelus exortis. Classification (NCBI taxonomy): domain Eukaryota; kingdom Metazoa; phylum Chordata; class Aves; order Apodiformes; family Trochilidae; genus Heliangelus; species Heliangelus exortis. The sequence goes on from NC_092446.1 coordinate 4,732,739, forward strand.
TAGTTTCAAGTACTGCCTGGGTTGGAAGTTACCATTCCTTCCAGGTTTAACACAGTAAAAACTTTCCCCAGAGTTGCATCTCTGGATGCAAAATCAGGAGCCAGCCTCTACATTTTAGTTCATCTCATGCTCTAACCTTGTGTTCCCCAAAATGGCATTTGCAGGGCTTGTTTCTGCACTGCCTGCAGAAATGCAACCGGATTCATACTGAAATGCAGATTTTTGTGGTGTCTAGGTCCAGGGATACACAATTTTACTGCTGTGTTGGCTTAAGCTTTAGTTCTGAGACAAGTTCTGAGGTCAAGACAAGCTCAAGCAAGCTCAAGTCGTTTTTTTGTTTGGTTTTTTTTTTTTGTTTTTTTTTTTGTCTAGTGGTTGGTTAGTTTACACCGTTATTTATATTTAAAGTTTTCAAACCTGTTGTGCAGGGTAGATTCAAGTGGTTTGTGCTGTGAACATGAGTCACTCCAGATGACTCTGCTCTTTGGGTGGGTCCTGGTGGGGTCTGACACATTCAAATAGCTGCAGGACTTCCCCTCTTGTTCCTTTCCAGGAAAGACTCAATTCACCTCCACACTCGGTAATGCTCTCAAAACTCTTAATTTATTGCCTGCATCTAGTTTGGAAGGAAGGCAGGAGCAGCTTTAGCAGCTTTTCAGCTCTTGCAAAAAGCAGGTGGGGAATGTGTTAATCATTGCCATCAGCACTAAGTGCTCCTCCTTTGGGCAATCAGGGGGTTCTCCAACCTCGGGAATATTTCCATTGTGGTCGATTGTGACTCATCCTTTATTTCTTCCCCTCTGACTCAAAGACTTCACCATGATAAGAATTTGCCAGTGGCAGGAAGGAGCCTGGCAGTTCCCAAAGTCCCTCAAACCCTGCTGTGCCATTCCTAGAAATGCAGAGACAAAGCATCCTCAGTGCCACAGCAGATCTGTCCCAGCTGTTCTCACAGGGCTCTTTGTCACCAGGCAGCTGGGATGGGGCAGTGCAAATCAGTTGGGATGGAGGAGCAACATTAAATGGTTCCTCTGCAATGCTGATTTTAAACTGTGGTTTCCTGCAGCTTCTAAGAAGTGGAAGTGGAAGTGGTTAAGCTCAAGACCAGGTTTCTCACCTTAACTGATACTCAACCCTTCTCATTTCCAGGTCTGTGCTATCAACAGCTTATCACTGCCACGATGACATCTTCAAGCTCTGCCCAGCATCCAGCAGCTGAGAATGCCTCCAGAATGACACTGGGACAAGTTAACCAGGTACTTATCTCTCCCACTTAACTTTGATTACCTTCTCCTCACCAAAGCAGTGATTTCTTCCATCAGATCAAAGCTCTGCAACTACTTCAGTATGAAGAATTCAGCCTGGGGGAGAAGGGCTTTTACCTTGAGGAGCTGTGTTAGCTGTCACTATCAGAGCAATGATTTGTGAACCTTTTAAAAGGGCAAGAGGGGATAAACTGGTCATACAATAGATGGTCTGATGCATATTATACTGTGCTTGAAATATTCCTCATCCAGCTGGTGCTGGGCTAATGGTGGCAGTCGTGTAGGAACTTTGTAACCTTGGATGCTGAACTTTGTCTGATCAGCAACACATCCTCCTGCCTCTTTTGGGTCAGCTTTGGTAAGTATTGAACATGTAGTGCTCCTGTTATCAACTGCCTGGAACAAGCAGCAGCTGCAAGCCAAGGTCAGTGGTGCAGGTAGCCAGGGAAGAGCAATCTGCAAACAGTAACAGGAGAAACCTGATTTAAAAAACAAAACCAAGCAAACAAAAAGCACAGCAGGAAAGTTGTAAGGTAAATATCCAACCTTCCAGAGCCACTTAATTGGAAAAAAGTGTCTCCATGATATGAGAGGATGTGGCAGGAGTGGAAATAAGCTGATGGGAAGTTGAGAGATCTTCCCATTTGAGGCTTAATTTAGAAGTTTTGAAATGTAGCCAAGCCCTGCACAGAACTGACGCATGTGCCTATTTATTCAGCTCACTCTGCATGAAATAAAAAAGTAAATAGGCTCTGTTATTAGTAGCAAAATACTGATTTTCAACATTTAGTGTCCTTTGCAGTGCAGAATAAACACTTCCATTTTGGCTTTACTGAGTAGCTGAGGGACCATTTTAAAATTATCATGCTAACTCTTTTCCTTCTTTAATCAGAAAAAGATGTTTAAGTGGTTGCTTCAAAATCCATTTGAGGGTGGTCATTACAGAAATGAATGAATGCAAACACACAATTTCCTCATATTAAAAAACCATGTGCTGATACAAGCACTCCCTTCAGTTGTGCTGATTATTTTTGTTGTTAAGGAAGAAGCTGTTCTTGAGAAAGAGACTTGGGGCTGGACACAGAGTGGTCTCTTTGAGCTTGAAAACACATTTAACAAACCCAAATGAGGAAACAGGCATAGCACAGACAGAGGAGATGTCATTTTCTACAGGATTAGAAAACAATGCAACAAATACTTTGCCAAGTCTGATAGCTGGGTGACAAATTAGCCAGCAGTGTGCCCAGGTGGCCAAGAAGGCCAATGGCATCCTGGCATGTATCAGAAACAGCGTGGCCAGCAGGTCCAAGGAAGTGATTCTGCCCCTGTGCTCAGCCCTGGGGAGGCCACAGCTTGAGTCCTGTGTCCAGTTCTGGGCCCCTCAGCTCAGGAAGGAGATTGAGGTGCTGGAGCAGGTCCAAAGGAGGGCAACCAGGCTGGTGAAGGGACTCGAGCACAGGCCCTATGAAGAGAGGCTGAGAGAGCTGGGGCTGTTCAGGCTGGAGAAGAGGAGGCTCAGGGGAGACCTCATCACTCTCTCCAACTCCCTGAAAGGAGGTTGGAGCCAGGTGGGAGTTGGTCTCTTTTCCCAGACGACTTTCAACAAGACAAGGGGACACACTCTTAAGTTGTGCCAGGGGAGATTTAGGCTGGATATCAGAAAGAATTTTTTTATGGAGAGGGTGATCAGGCAATGGAATGGACTGCCTGGTGAGGTGGTGGATTCTCCATCCCTAGAGACATTTAAAAAGAGCCTGGATGTGGCACTCAGTGCCATGGGCTGGGAACCGCACCGCTGGGTCAAGGGTTGGACTTGATGATCTCTGAGGTCCCTCCCAACCCAGCTAATTCTATGATTCTATGAAATTACAGTGGGGAAAAGCAACCAAAACCTCCTCTCCTTACCTTGTGCAGCAAAATGGGGTTGCAGCTTAGGCTGTCTCTAGGGAAGCATTGCAAGCAGGTTCTCCTCCTTGGGGAAGGAAGGAGGGATTGCAATTGCATTTATATAGGCAGAAAGGAGTGGTGGGAGTGAGACATAGGTGAACCCCCCAGCACTGCCAGCTGAAAGCACAGGTGGTGTGCCTTGAGAGCCTAAATCTTGTCAAATTATAGTGGAAATGACAATGGATATTGTGCTGAGGACTGGATTTGCTGCCCTGTGGCAGATGGAAATCCCTTGGTGCATTGGCATCTGATAAACACACATGGAAGGAGATAATCAGGGTGGGTGCAGTGTTTTGCATCCACTGCTGGGTAGCATTTAGAGAACAGTGAGGGCTTTCTGAACGTTTTAGGGAGCACAAGGCATCAGATTACATGGTGCCACTCTTCAGGGCATTGTTGGAATTCTTGTGGAGTAGATGAAGTAGCAGCTTAGGGGGAAGCAACTACTTAAAACTTGCTGCTGTTTTACATTGCATTATCTGTCTCATCTGCTACTCAAAGCTGCTTGGATCTGTGAGTGAAACCTGAAGGGGTTGTGGAGCAGTTGCATCATTCCCCAGGTACTTTATATTTTGTATAGTCAAGGTGGTGGTTGATGACAGAAAACAGAGATTCTGATCCTTGGTGTTAATTAACCACACTTTCTGTTTAACAGTCCTGTTATGATGTGTCTGTTCATGGCTCTAATAAATACACTCCCTGAGGTCTGTGCAGAGCAGAGCCAATTTGTTTGCTCCACTAAGGAGAAAATCCAGGCAGTAATTGGGAAAATCCAGGTATGCAGCTCTTGAAACTGCAGTCTGAATGCACCATCATTGCTCCTCAATGCATCACTCAGTACATTTGGTCATTCACTGCCTGGGAATCCATACCAAGGGTCTGAGTTTCCAGCTTTCCCTTACAGGATGAATCCCATCAAAGTCATGGGACAATGGGTGTGATGAAAACCTTTAGAATGGCTGCCCAAATTCCTTGGGTTTTTTTTCTTCTCTCCTGCACTTGAGTCAGAATGACTGTGCTGATTTTCAGGCTTTCTAATTCCTTTTTAAGTGGTTGTCCATGCAGATTACAACTGAAAAAGCAGCCTGGAGCAGGTTAGCCTGAGGGAAGCAGTGTTTCCTCTCTGCCTCCAGCTCATCCCAGGGTTGTCAGTTCTTGGACTTGGCCTTCTGGGTTTTGTTGGCAGGGAGACACTGATGTGATGAGCTATCTCTCATCAGGACACTGCTTTTTGTCATCCAAACAACACTCTGTGCTTTCTGTTGTAGGTTCGACCCAAACTGCCACTTCTGAAGATCCTGCAGGCTGCAGGTGCCCAAGGTGAAACCTTCACACTGAAGGAGGTGAGCTCCTTTTCCAGGCCCTGGGACTGTTTGGCCCTAATTCTTTGAGAACTGGCTCTTGGTGGGGAAGGAATGAGACTGGACAGTAATTTTTCTGCCATTTGAAGCTCTGTCTGCAAAAAAAAATGTACCTCTGGGGCTGTTGTAATGTGGTTGATCTTGAGAGCCCCTGAAGGAAATGTGAACAGGAGTGTGGAATATTAAGGAAAAATATGTATCCTGGAAAATCAGAAACCTCTTTAAAGAAAGGGAACATGGGATAACCACAGTCCTGAGAGAGTGAAGGAGATTGTGTTCAATTGTCTTGTTTTCTACTTGGTGCATGAAAGCCTTAAAATTGAATTCTAGTTGGTATTTTTCTTCTAACTTTCCTTGGGCTTGGCAGCTAAACCTGAGAGACCCTGTGAATTCGTTTATTTTAAGATTAAAATGCAACTTGTGTACAAGATTTTTTAAAAAATGACACTGACTGTGATTTACAAGAGTGTCCTGTCTGCAAAGAATTAAATGCAGTGGTTTTTCATTATGAACATGTCAAATACTCCTGCAGAGCCCTGTGACTTATTTTAAACACTTATGCATTTAAATAACTTATTTAGCTTCTAAAAATCTTTGCAAAACCAAATTGAATGGATTAAATGGGGGGAGCTGAGTATTAAATGCAGCTTACTTGTATAGATCAACATATTAACTTGGTTAAGTTAGTTTTTTTGCAGTGAATGGAGCACTGCTATCAACTTTTTGGTGACACTGTCACTCAGGAGAGTCACTTTGGGTAAAAGGGGTTGGAACCTGCCTGTGTTGTGCTCAACACACTTTGCTTTCTCCTCTTGTACTCTGGAGTCCTCACTGTTGTGTTTTGCAGGGCAAGTCTCATAAACTCAAGCAACTTTCCAGGAGTTTGGGTGTTGTGGTTTCAGCTGCAGTTATGGCTCATGGTGTGTTGTGTATCCACAGGTCATGCACTACCTCGGGCAGTATATAATGGTGAGGCAGCTATATGATAAAAGAGAGCAACACATGGTCTACTGTGGAGGAGATGAGCTGGGAGAACTGCTGGGACTGGAGAGCTTCTCTGTCAAAGATCCAAGGTAGGAAATAGTGTCCTTTAGTGGCTGTTGTGTTGCTGTGACAACTCTTGGTTTCACCATCAACATTCACTGTCAAAGCAAGTGTCCTGCTCAGTGCCTCATCAGCAATGCATTTGACAAGTCTGAGTTGAGCTCCTTTGAAAGAGCCAGTTCTGAATAGTCCAGGCAGTGAGCTGCTGGAGGTGACATCCCTCCTCCCTTTTATTTTTGCCACTTCTTATGCCCCTTGATCTCAGACTTAAGCTAAAATCTGCATTCTTCAGAGTTAAGTTCTGAGCTAGGCTTCTCTGTAGCTAAGATTTAGGAGTGGCCAAGAAACCCCCGTTGTTTCCAGTGTCTCTTTGGATAATAAATGAATTTTTGTCCCTTGTTTAAAAGGGTGATGCTGCTTGGTTTTGTGAGCTTAGTCAACTGTCCCCTTCATTCTCACAGCCCCCTCTATGACATGTTGAAAAGGAACCTGACTTCTGCTGCAATGGCAGGTAGGTTATCACAGTGTGGGCAAGTATATTCAATATTGTGTTGATGTAACTTGGGTAAGTATTGATATGCAAAAAAAGAGAAATGTATCTGAAAAGTTGGAGCAAACTGCTAATGAAGGCTTTGACAAGATTGTCTCTTAAAGTTTGTGTCTTTCCTGTGTCCACCCACCATCAGTAGCTGTGGTATGAAACCAGTTAGCTGTTTAATTACCCTGCCCTGCCTATAACCAGTGGCCACACCTCAGAGCAGCACACACACTGCCTGGAAGCAAACTGACAGAGCTGAATACTGTGGATGTGCAAATCAACACAGCTGAAGCATCCAGTTCAAATCATTATTGATTTCTCAGTTTCATAGCATGCTGTGGCTTCTCTCTCACCTCAGTTTATACTTTCATGCTTTGCAAGCCAGAGATGTCTGGACTTTAATGAAGCACTTGAACCTTCAGAGGTCACTGTGTTACTTTCCCAGCTCATAAGAGAAGTCAAATCTATCTACATCAAAAGTCTTTCTGCTCTGAATTAAAATTTATTCTTAAATTAATCTCGGCTGAAGGCTTTCTTGCAGCCAGTCCCCATTGTACAGCTGGTAACCTTCATTTGAAAAAAAAGAAAAAAACCTCTGCTGAAACCACAAGCATGCAAACCACGAGGGAGCTGCACCAGGAGAGATGTGGAGTCTTCCTGGGGTCTCTAAGCAGATAATAAGGACTTAGTTCTTCCTAAGGTCTTTGCCTATTTTTGCACATATACATAAAAGCTTCTGTAAATTTAGAAACTGAGAAAACACAGCCCTGAACAGTCCTCCCTCTGCTTTGAGCTGTGTATTGGTGCCTCTGAGGTCCCCCCCCTGCTTTCTCTGTTTAGACAGAAGAAGATCCCTAAGTGGACTCCCCTCCCATTACCAAGAGAATAACTGTGTGAGTGCTGCTTCCCTTGCTGGTGCTGCCCTGGCAAAGGATCCCAGCAAAACTCTGCTCTGCTGCCCTCTCCCCTTCTGCTTGGTGTGTGTGCAGCTGGGTGTGTGTGTGTCTGGTCTTGTCATGGTGTCACTGGTTTTAAACCTGCCCCAGGAAATGCTGTCCCTCACAGGGGATGAGTTGTACCACCACGTCTGTGTGTGTGAGACTGAAACGAAACAAGCTTGGCAGACCAGACCTCTGACAGGTGCACAGGAAGATTGACTCCAGGTGCTGGTTTTCCTTCATAACTGGAAGTGCCTTAGGGCTTAGAGAGGTCTTCATGTTTTGTAGGAGCTGCTTGTGTTCATTAGCCAAATCAGTGCTAATCAGCACATCATTTTGCAGATTATCTCAGCCATTTACTTGGCTGAAAGGAAAGTGACTTGGTAGATCTTGGTAATAAAGACTGAGCTCTTACCTAATGCCCTTTATCAGATGGTGTCCCTGCCTGGCTTGGCTTGCTTTCACTCTAAGGATAAATCACAGGAAGTGTGTTTAGGAACACCTCACTTGAAGGACATTTTGTGTTCTGTTCCTGGTATATATTGGCTGGGAAAAAGGAAGCCTCCCAGTAAGCTGTCTTTTCACACATTATTTAAGCCTAATTTGCATTCTTTATAAAGTGTTAGAAGGGTAAGGCTTCACCTCTTCTAATGTCCCTGCAGAGCCAAAGTATGGATGAGCCAAATGGCTTCTGGTATCCTCCAGATATTCAGTAACTGGAGTCTGCAGAAGCTGTGGGGCACCAGAAGAAAGAAAAGCTGAACTGATGCAAAGATAGAACCATGTTTTGTGGTCCTGTGTTATGGTTCATTTTATGGACCACTTTTCTGCCTGTACAGCAGGTCTCAGTGTCTTCATCTCAGTGCCATGATCTGTGATGTCAATCAGACTGTTGGTGTCTGCCTGGCATTCAGCAGGGAATTTCTCTGTTGAACTGAAAGGGGAGCAAGCAGGAGCCATCCTTGCAGTTTTTCTTTTCTAGCAAGTCATTCTGCTGAAGGGGGAGGCTTCCTAAGTGCAGCTCTTCTGTTATGTAGAAAGATTTCAGTTAATTTGATTGGGTTTGCTATTTAAGTTGACCTTTTAATTAACTCTTGGGGCCAGCGTCATCGCCTGAATTAAATCATGTTATGGATGTGTACCTAGCTGCCCAGGAAAGAGCTTGCTGTGGATGGAATTTTCCTTTCTTTAGTCTAGTCATTGCTCTTCATGCCCACACCCTTTAAAAAAGACATTTTTCCTGTCTTACCTTTAGCTGGAAGAGATGATGTCTTCGGGTGTTTCTAAAAATCTTCCTCTTCTCTCTTCAACTTCTTCAGCATGGATCTGATCCAGCCTTGAAGGGGGACTCTGCTACTCTGGGTACCTGCTTCCATGCAGAATTCTTCTGTAAAGGACTTAGAGCCTGCAATGGCAGGACAGCCTGCAGGAAAAAGAATAGTTTTTCACATTAGGAAGAAGGTTCTTACGTGCAACCATTGAAGGTTTCATCAAACTTCATCTCCAGGGGGGCACGGACTGTACACTCCATAGGCGAATGCCTCCGTAGGTACCTAGCAAAGCCAAGGGAATACTTCTCCTGAAGGGTTATTTAGAGGTCTGCCAAGCCTGGCTCGTTGGTTGCTTGCTGAAGACCTTCTGTGTCGTGAGAATGGTTATTACCAGGGAAGGTTTTTTCTTTTGTTTTACCTGCCATCTAGATGCTGCACAGAATCTCGCACAGGAACAGAGCGTCGATAAGCCAAGCCGAGACCAGCTGAAGGTAAACCCACTGCCTGGTGGTTTCTTTTGTTGTACAGAGTGCCCCTTCTCTGTACCTGTGCATGGTGGACTGCCAGAACTTTGTGCTGCTTGGCTGCCAGGTCCTCACCTTCCTGAAAAGTTCTCGGAGTCCACACAGCAGGGACAGAGTGACCCTTCTCTGTTCTCTTCAAAACAGAGTACCAGTCTCTGAGCGCGTTTCTCTGGGGTGTAGCACTTCCAGTCCTCAGTTCCTCCAGCATGCCTTGTATTTTCCTGCCTTTCTCCCCCTTTCCCATCCCTTTTTTAGTAGGAATTGCCAAATAGTTATGCTTTCTACAACGTGTCAACAAGTTTTGTGTTTGGTAGGATTGTTTTTAGAAGCTTTCAGGCAGAAGCTGAAACCTAGGAAAAATCTTCGCACATTCCAGCTTCTTTCCAGGTGTATTTGGGGCTTAGGGTAGTTTGATCTGGGAGGTGTCTGTTCACCCGGGGGCCAGAATGTCACAAAGATCACAGGATCACTGCATTCCAGATGGCATCTTTAGGACTTTTGCCAATCTTAAGATTTTTCCTAGGTTGCAAGTGTATTGTTTGTGCTGATTACAGATGCATTAGCCTTCTTGACAGAGTTAATAGTGTGTAGTTTTTGTTCAGAAACTTTCATTTCACTTCATAACTTCTTGGTCTTGTACTGCAGCTGGTGACTGGGAATGGAAGTGCTACATCCCCTTGTCCCTGTAAGCTCTGATAACCAACACCTGTTTTTTCCTTCCTCATGCAGTTTAGCCAGCAAGAAGGTTCTGACACTGGCATCATAGAGGGTGAAAGCAATGCACCTGCTTTGTCTACCTCAGAGCAAAAATGTGAGAATTATGAAGGTGAGTGCCAGCTTTTCTGCAGTAACACAATGTAAAAGCTCTTCTGCTCTTTCTCCAGTGTGACACATTGAGGTGTGCATGAGCAAAATGCTAGAGGAGGGTGTTGGGAGACTAATAAAACCTGGTTGTAGAATAGAATGTTTAAAAATCGTTTTGTGCCAAAGAGAGAACTGCAGATGTTCACCAAAGGTATTTTATGATAGATGTGTTTTCTGCCTTGAATATTTGGTCTCATAAATAAATGAATGCTTTGAATAAAATGGCAGGTTAAGCCCCAAAAGCACATCTATCACTAAACAAGGCCATGAAAAATCTTACAGACCTTGCTGAAGGGTATTTTAAATGCTGAAACCATACTTGTATCTATTTGTCTTCCCAAGTGAGTTTCTCCTCTGATTACACAAAACACAGCCTGAGCCATCTGCAGTCATTACCTGCAAACCAATCAGGGAATTGAATAACAATGGAATTTTTTTTTCTATCCACCTTAGGTGTAATATACCTCCTTCATATTTAGACATTTCCTTTGCTTTAATGTCTGGAGATTTCTTCCTCATTCATTCATATGGATTGCTGATGTTACAAAAAGCAATTTCCCTGGTTTTCTTCTCTCTGTTCTCATGTTCTAATAGCAAGAAACTTAACTTGTAAAACCACATCATTTTTGCAAGTGTGGGTATTTCCAGATCAAACGAGAGCAGGAGGTATTTTCCTGGCTGCATCTACAAAGGAGGCAGAAACAGTCCTTGTCTGTGCCTTTGAAACTCTTGGCATTGAAGAGAGATTCAAGGTTATCTGGAAATTCAGGCTGCTGAGTTTAAGACCATAAACTAAACTGCACAGGCTAAAAAGGAGGCTGAAGTGTGGGGCATTGAGCACAGATTCTTACCTTCCTGTTTCCTACTTTGAACCTGGTTTTGGAATTCAGGAGCTCCCATCACAGTTTGAAGCAAATTGAAACCAGTTCTTCCTGCACCTTAAATCACTCAAGAAATCTACTCAGTATTGACTTGGGTCGAGGTCTGAAAGAAGGGTTTGTGTTTCTGTATTGTCTTAAAAGTCAGGTAAAGCTAAAGAGAACCTGAGCCATTACAGAGACACAGGGAAGCTTTTTTGATGGTTGTGTAGTGACTGTTTTGCCAGGTTCATTTGGGTAAATACACAAGTACAGACGTGTGGTGGATCTGACATCCCAGAACACTCATACAAGCTCTTTGCAGTAACTGTAAGAAGGAGCAAGAAAAGATTTCTGTGAGTGAATGGGGCCAGATTTTTCTCTCCTGGTCTCTTTAATACTGTAGTTGTGGCATGACTTAGATTCTGTTTGGCTCTTACAGACAAAGACTTAATAGAAAACCTCTCTAAAAGCAAGAAGCCTAAGCTGGACCTAGTGTTTGAGGAATGGGATGTAGCTGGTCTTCCATGGTGGTTTTTAGGCAACCTCAGAAGCAATTACAAGTCCAGAAGTAATGGATCAACAGATATTCAGACTAACCAGGTGTGTAGACATTTTAAATAGGTGCACTTTATTCTCTTCCTCTCCTCTTTTGGGTTCCAAATAAATAAAATATTCTTTCCCCTTCCCACTGCAGGATTTTCAGCCTTCCCTTTTTGTGTTCCTGTCCCAGCCTTTCCCAGGAGGTGGTTGGTTATCTTTAGTGTTTAGCTCTACACTCTCCAAAGGCTGTGTTCAGCCCTTGGAGCTCCTTCTGCACTCTGAAGCATTGGTTATAGCTCAGGAATTGCCCCTTTTCTGGGCTGGAAGTTGTTAGATGGTGCCAATGGCTGTGGCGTGGTGGCCAGCTAGCACAGGGAGTAAGCACAGTGCTGCTGGCAAAGGGGGGAACTCACTGCAGTGCTTGTACTCCTGCTGCTCATCCCTTGAGCTCTAAGTGGTCTCTTTTATTTCTTCTCCACCAGGACATAGACACTGCTGTTGTTTCAGATACTACTGATGATCTCTGGTTCCTCAACGAGTGCCCGGCGGATCAGAGCGGAGCTGCAGGCAAGGTGGAAACAGTTGACTGTGAAGAGGTGAAAGAAGGTGACAAAAAGGTATCTCATCAAACAGCCACAGTGCAGCTGTCCCAGAGGATGGCTTTGTTTCATTGATCTCATTGTGCTGTGCTGATTCTGGAGGAGCTGGATTGATCTGTAACCATCCAGAGGGCAAACTGTGTTTAGAAGAGGCTGTCACCTTTCCATCTGGGGGGTGACAGCTTTCCTGGGTTGTCAGTCTGCTTGGGTTTTGGTTTAAGTGTGTATTTTCAATGCACAAAATTAATTTAAAATTAATTCAGACTCTAGCAGCAATTTCACTGTATTTCTAACCAATATCTCCAAGACTAATCAATGAGAAGACTTGAGGATCAGTTTATGCTGTTAGCTGGTCTGCTTGCTGATGGAGCACAAGAGTAATTAATCAAGTGTTTGTTAAAAGGATTGAGTCCATGATTTCTTCCATGGAAATTAGTGTTTGTATGATTCTTGTGTTCCCCAGAGAGAGGTATGTGGTGACCAAAGGAATATTGCTCAGCAGTACTTACTGCCAGCAGCCTGGAATAGATGCTGTACATAAAATGGCTTTTCATTCACTTATAGAATAAGCTTAATTATAATGATGATTATCTACTTACTTCTGGTGGGCACTGCCAGGCACATCATAAATACAGCTTATTGCAGCCTTCTTACAACTTTTCCACTGTTTCCAGGTGACAGAGGACACGTGTTTGCATGACTGGGAGGATTCTCAGTGCTTAAGTGATGACACAGACACAGAAGCTACTCCTGAGGTAGGCACCCTGTAGGTCAGTGTGCCTTGCTTGGAGTGTGCTGCTGAGGAAAGACTCCCCCTTAAATACTCCTGGTTGTGGTAGGAAAATCAGATTCTTTATGGATTTCAAAAGCCAAGAAAAAAAAAAAAAAAAAAAAATCAGCATAAACCCCCTTTTTTGGTAAGTTTTTGAAGGAAAATAGAGAAGTTGGCTTGACCTGGGCTCCCTTTTGAGGTTTTTGGTGTGAGTCAGCAAATTATACTGATGGCACCAATATCTTTTTTTTTTTTTCCTTTAGACCAGACTTGATAGATGAGGGTGGCCCTGAACCATAGCTCTGAACTGGGGCAGCTTTTGCTATGTGGGGTAATCAAGTAAGCCACTATTAACTGTGCAGCTTCAAGAGATGCTGAATGACTCTGGGAAATAACATCCCTGACTGATTCCAGGAGCTCAACCCTGGAATTGAGAGCAAGACACTGAACATCCAATAAACTTTGAGAACTTTGTATTCTTCCAGAGCACTAAAGATCATTGAGGAAGGAAGGAAGGACAGATTTTAATGCTTGAGATCTGCATCTTTTGAATGCACAAGGGTAGTCAGAGTCTCTTTTAGGCTTTCTGAGGTGCTGATAATCAGAGCACCCATTGGTGTTTTTGCAAGCTTATACTTGGTAATAAACATCCTTTTTTTGATGAAGCTGCTTTGCAGCCTTTCCTAGCTAGAGGAAACAAGTTGTAGGTAAGAACACACTAACTTGCTGCTCTTTTTTGTCTGCTTCAAATCATTAGGGCTGCTGGCAATGCACCAAATGCAAGAAATTTAACTCTCCAGGCAAAAGGTACTGCTACCGCTGCTGGGCCTTACGGAAGGATTGGTACTCAGATTGCCCCAAACTGCCTCATTCTCTGTCTCTGTCCAACATTGATGCTATGCAAAAAAAAAATGATGATGAAGGGATAGATGTCCCGGACTGCAGAAGAACTATTTCTGCTCCAGTTTGTCAGCCCAAAGACCTCTTCATGGTAGAAAACAAATCGTGTGTAGATCCCTGCAGCTCCATTGAGTCTTTGGATCTGGCCCGAGAAAGCAAAGAGGCTCTGCTGCATTTCCCTGAGCATAAAAAGGAGGAAGAAATACAGTCCTTAGAGAGTATAAAGAAATTACTGAGTCCTTGCTACTTGTGCCATCACAGACCACGGGATGGGAATATTGTCCATGGAAGGACTGCTCACCTTGTGGCCTGTTTCAGGTGTGCCAAGATGCTGAAGAAAAAGAGATCTCCTTGCCCAGTGTGCAGGAAAGAGATTGAGATGGTGATCAGGATCTTTATGGGGTAGTTGTGCCACTTCAGGCCTTCTCCACCAGAAGATAGCACACAGGTTTTCTTGCACTCAACACAAACCCTTCAGAGCTTGGCCAGTGAATACCAAAGAGAATTAAGATTCAAACCTGACTAAGAACAATGAAGAATTCTCTGCATTAAATGAAGCAACATCCACATTTTATGTCCTTTTAAATGAAAGCTCGTAGGAAGCAAGGAGTGACCAACACGTTGGTAACAATGCCCTGGGGCTTTTAAATTGTCTAAATCTTCTGATTTCAGCTCAGTGCTATCACTAGAATCTTCTGTCCTGACAACTGGTCCTTGCAGAAAACAAGTTTTGGAAAGAGTTATAACTTTGGCTGTTGGAGTGTTGTTCTCCAGTAAGTCAGACCCTGTGCAATGTCTTCTAAGGGGGGGATCTGAATCTGAGATAGATAAATATATATATAGATATATATGGAGGTATGGGGAAAAGGGTGGGAGGGAAGGGCAGACCAAGGGATTTCAAATTTAGATAAGCCATTTCTCCAAGGATCAGTTCTTCTGAGGACAGTAAGAAGTAAGTAATCTGATTTCTGAATTTATTTTTTTTAATGTAGGTTTGTTAGCTAAGGTGAAGGTCCTCTTGCTCTCAGACTTGAAATAAGTTCTCCCAACTTTTAAGCCACAGCCATCTCAGGTCACATATTAGACTGTAGAAGAATAGAGTGTTATACTTTGCTTTTTTAATGGCTCTTCTAATTTCTATTGACACTTCTTTTCATTTAAATACACCTGTGTGCCATCTTGCATAGCTTTGAAGCTCAGAATCTGGTCTGCCAGTTGGTTTAAATTACAGCAGCTCTGTGCATGGTTTGGGATGTAGTCACAGCTCTGTTTCCAGCACCTTTGCAGCTTATACCTGCCCCATCTCACCAGTCCAGTCCATACAGAAGATGCTCAAATTTAAGTGTGATGTGGCTTTAAAGAGAGGAGATGGGTGATTAAAGGGAAAAGAATAATTCCTGATAAGCACAGATTACAGCTGGTTAGTCTAGGAACTGTACTTGGTCTTAGGTTTTCATTTTCTCTGCTGATTTTCTTTCCCTGTAGTTCAACACCTCAAATCCATCAGCAGCATTTATCTTGTCCTTCAGAGCTATGCATGGTTGCCATACTGGTTGTTAAAACTCAGAACTAGCAGTTGAAAAACATTTCACCCTCTTTTGAGGTCATATCCTAGATAATTCTTCTGCTTTCTTAACCTCTAGGGTTTGGAGAACTTGCATCACACAGCAGCAGCAATAGTGCCTTCACCTTTCAGGGATGCAGATGTTTGGATTCAGTACAGGTGTAGAGTGAACCCTGTTCTGTTATCCTCCCTGTAATTCCCTCTCTGATCTAGGAAATAGACCTGGAGACAGGGGAAAAAAAAAAAAAAAAAGAAAAAAAGAAAAAAAAGAAAAAAAAGAAAAAAAAAAAAAAAGAAAGAGAAGCTGGTACTCATAGCTCAGTGCTTCTCTAGGCTGTTTCCCCCTCATTTTCCACACTCCTTGTGCTGGTCAGGCATGCAGTGGAAGGTCCCAG
The DNA here is from genome assembly GCF_036169615.1 of Heliangelus exortis. NCBI lineage: Eukaryota > Metazoa > Chordata > Aves > Apodiformes > Trochilidae > Heliangelus > Heliangelus exortis. Next base: position 4,748,121 of record NC_092446.1, read on the forward strand.
CAAACTGCCATGTCCAAGGTTTTGTTCCCCTGTAAAGAGAACAGAGTAGGTGCTATAAGCTCTCACTGCCAAAAGTCAGTGCAAGTTGCATAGTATTGTGATTATTTCTATGTTGGCTGTAATTTAGACTGTAACTGTTGCTGTTATTTACAGTGGTGTTTGAAAAAACAGAGGATAACTGCCTGGTGTTTGGATGCACTATCTCTCAAGTCCATGGGAATCAATCCACATGGAAAAGCTGACTTATTGCTCCCTTCACTAAAGGGTCAGTCAGTTGCTGGTGATGCACTTTAATCATGCTCAGATCAGCAGCTTTACAGCCTGGAACCACAGAAAGGAGCTCCTGCCAGGTAGTTTCTTCCATTTTCAGGTGGTTTCTCTTAAGGATTTTGGACTCAGCAGGGTGCATTGTGGCACTTCAGAACACTGTGAATTCCCCCTTGCCCTGATTGCTTCTAAGAACTGAATGTTTTGCTAAAAGCAGTTTTACTGAATTGTTCAGATCTGGATGCACTGAAAAGCCTGGAATTTGCATCGAGGAAAAAAAAAAGAATTCAGGGGAGTTTAAGTTCCCAGTAATGTCACTGAATATCCTGACCAAAATCCTGAGATCTGTTTGCAGCTTCCATCACTGGATGAAAATCAGCACTGGATGAAAATCTACAGTTTGAAGTAGAAAGCAGATCCTCAGGATAACTTTGTGTTTGTGACTTCTTTTTGAGTGTTTACAACCATATTTGGCAGTTCTTAATTCTTTTTGAATGCAATAGTTGGTGGAGATGAGATACCACAACCCTTCCAAGCTGATTTTATTTTTTCTGGAATAAGCTATTGCAGTGCCAGCACCTTGTGTGTAGTGGGACTGCCCAGGTTGTGGCTGGGACTTGGAGGGGAGGGGGGATGGGGACATTGTGGTGTAGGAGAAAGGGGGAAGAATGTTTTGTTGCTTTAACTTAAATCTAAATAAGTAGCAATTTACCAGGAGCTGCTCTTCTGAAACTTTTGAGGAAGTGCACTGGGCTCCAGTACTTACATTGCAAGAGAGGTGAGATGCTGGCCAGGCAGTGCTGGTTTTTGTACAGCCATGGTGGCTGAGGCTGAGTCCTAATCCAGCAGCCTGGTCTGGGGGGGAGCTGAGCAGTTACCCAGGGTGGGTGAGGACTCAGCTGCTCTGAACTCATCCTTGGTGTTTCATAGCAGAAGTCAGTTCTTCTTTAATGGTGGTGTTACTGTGAAGTGCAATATGAGAGAGGAAGGAGCTCCTTTGTAATTTTTAGCAGCCATAGCTGCATGCCTGTTAGGAGGAGTGCCCAGACCAGAATGATTTATCTGCTTCATCACTTTTACCTTTTTTTTTTTTTTTTTTTTTTCTCCTTTGGTGACATTGGTTGCTGTTCCTCAGGAACCTGCTGACATCTCACTAAGCAGAAAGGTACCTGGAGGTCTGCTTTCATTTACTGATCTCTCAGCTCTTCAGCCAGAACTTTTGGCACACGTTATCCCCAGGGGAAAAAAAAAAAAAAAAAAGGCATTTTTAGTGAGTATTTAAATACAACGTGGGAGCTGTGAAGCCCACAGCTGCATAGCACTGCTCAGCACATTGTGGTGCTGTGAAACCACAGCTGTGGTGACCTCTGTGGTGGCAGCCAGAGGTGCACACATTGCATTTACTCCCCAAATTCCTTCCAGTTTAAGTGCCTCTTCCCAGTGACTGTTTTTGTTGACACACAGAGCACATCAGCTTTTTCTTCAGCTCTCTCAACAATCTGTGTCCCTCCCCTGCAGAGATATATTGTGGAGCCAATTTATCCTAAACAAAGCTGCCATATGAATTCAGGATCCTTTGGAGCAGCCCCTCAGAGTATTTCTTCTCAGCAGTGGGGTCTGCCACAAAAACAGCTCTGAACTTTCTGCCTGTGTTACAAATTTATGGCTGTGCATGACTGGGATGGGAACCATCACACAGCTTGTCAGGGTCTGCTCCATCCTGTGCCCAGCACAGATTGGGTCTGCTACCCAGAAACTGTTCCCTGGAGTGAAAAAGGGGCTGCTGGACAAATGGAAGTGGAAGTGGAAGCTGAGTGTCTTGAGAACCCATCACTGTTGCTTGTTTTTGCTGGCTCACACTCTGAGCTTCATCTTCCAGTCCTGGAAGAAAAACCAAGCTTCTCTTACTAGTGGCTGGCAGTGAAGGTTGAGCATTGTGGAAGATGCCACAATTAAGTGATTGAAGAAAGGGCCAGGGCCACTTGTATCCATCTGGCTTGTCCATCACTGAGCAAGGAACTCCTCAAGTCCTGTGCATGCTCTCTGGATACCAGCAAGCAACATCAGGACCCTTGGACAGGAGATACTGCCAGGCTGGTTGCTCAAGAGCAGGAATGAGACCCATGAATGACACAGAGATGATAAACTGTGTTTGGAACAGCTCCAGAATTACCTTCAGGCAGCACCTCTTCTGCTTGGGGAATCCTGCTTTGGTTACCTGCCCTTGGATGGACTTTTCCTTGCTCCTGTGAAAAGGAGAACCTCTTTGTGACTGCCTGGGTGGTGTCTGGCCAGCAGGAAAGTCAGCTTGGGCTATGCATCTCTCAGCTTGCTCTCTGCACCTTACTGTGATTCCCCCAGGTTGTGGTTGCAGTCCTGAGTGTCTGTGCTCTTGTCCCCTGGTCCTGGCACTCACTGCCCACACCCTGGTGTGGGCTCCACCTCTGCTACACCGAGGGGCCTCAGGAAGATGCAATCACTCAGCTCCACAAACACCTTCAGCATCTCCAGCTCTTAGAAGGCAAAACCTTAAGCCAGGTACGTGAAGGCAGCAGGAAGACGTTGTACTCGTGGCAGAGATCAAGACTTGGTGTTGTGGGGAGCCTGTTCCTGCTGGATTTCCCTGCAGCCCATTGTTCCCAGGTAGATTTTCCTTGTTCAGAACAGCTCTGTGGCTCCGTGCACCCCCAGGGGTGCTGCAGGAACAAGGAGGAGTTCTCACTAAACAACATCTTTGTGTGTTTGCACTATTTAAAGAAAGCATGTACCACAAAAGTGATGATCTGGTTTTGTGTCCTAGGCCTAATGAAATTAATGAAATTGAGCATAAGCATAGGTTTATTTTTTCAGTTGTACTGCGTTTCAGGAGAAATAAAAACCTGTTACCAGTTAAACAACCTGTGGTCTTCCTCTCTGTTTGCCTTTCCAGGGAGGGAAATACCTCCCATCCCTCCCAGGATGTGTCTGCCTTGAGGAGCACCCCCCGTTCCTGGTTATCACTTGGATGTTGAGCTGCTGGCTGCAGGTCTTAGACTCTGTGGGAAGAAGGATTTAAAACTGAGGCAAAAAAACCCCAGTTTAGTACTTCAGCCTTCCCTCTGTCAGTTGTCACTGGTTCTCCTGTCTGGAGTCTGGATTGACAGGAAGATGAACATGAGCCAGCAGTGTGCCCAGGTGGCCAAGAAGGCCAATGGCATCCTGGGCTGGCTCAGGAACAGCGTGGCCAGCAGGTCCAAGGAGGTGATTCTGCCCCTGTGCTCAGCCCTGGTAAGGCCACACCTTGAGTACTGTGTCCAGTTCTGGGCCCCTCAGTTCAAGAAGGATATTGAGGTCCTCAAACAGGTCCAAAGGAGGGCAACCAAGCTGGTGAAGGGACTCAAACACAGATCCTATGAGGAGAGGCTGAGGGAGCTGGGGCTGTTCAGCCTGAAGAAGAGGAGGCTCAGGGGAGACCTCATCACTCTCTACAACTCCCTGAAAGGAGGTTGGAGCCAGGGGGGGGTTGGTCTCTTTTCCCAGGCAACTCTCAGCAAGACAAGAGGGCATGGTCTTAAATTGTGCCGGGGGAAGTTCAGATTGGATATTAGAAAGAATTTTTTCACGGAAAGGGTGATCAGACATTGGAACGGGCTGCCTGGGGAGGTGGTGGACTCTTCGTCCCTGGAGACATTTAAAAAGCGACTCGATGTGGCACTCAGTGCCATGGTCTGGTGACTGTGGCAGTAGTTGTTCAAGGGTTGGACTCGATGATCTCTGAGGTCCCTTCCAACCCAGCCTATTCTATGATTCTATGATTCTATGATTTATCAGGGGGTTACATTTAATTGCTGACTGCTATAGGCAAACAAATTGGAGGAAGGAACATAGGTCCTTGGGATCTCTCTGTGCTATTTCATACTCATTCATTATGTATAAAACTGAGAAAGTAATCTGGGGACACCTTGCAGTATCTGGCCCAGCAGAGAACAGAGTAAAGAAACTTCAACAGAGGCAAAAGTGCTGTTGCCAACATGAAAAAAATATTCAGGAGTCAAAATTTGTAGGAAAATCTCGGGTTGTGATTTGCTGGGTTGTGCACCAGCACAAGTCTGTGTTTGCAAGATCCAGGAGGAATGAATAGCAGCAAGGGAACAGCTTAAGCTTCAACTCCTGAAAGCCATCTCCTGTGCTGTAGTGAAGCTGCTTTCCCCACCCCAGGACGGGAACCACCAGGTCATTTGTGTGTGGCAGTGCCAGGAGGTCCCTCAGCCCTTCTCCAGCTCTTCAAGGCTGTGGGATGGAGCAGCTCCTGCACCCCAACAACCCCAGAGGAGCTGTGGCTGCCCCATCCCTGACTGTGTTCCAGGTCAGGTTGGATGGGGCTTGGAGCCACCTGGGCTGGTGGGAGGTGTCCCTGGGAGGGAGTTGGAACTGGATGAGCTTTGAAGTCCCTTCCAACCCAACCCATTCCAGAATTCTCTGACACCTGGAGCTCCCCGGAGCTGCAGCTCACTAGAGGGCAGCCGCTGGCCGTGCCTGGATGCTGGCAGCTCCCAGCTCCTTGGCTCCAGGATGGATGTATCCAGCCTGTCCAGCTGGTGGGAAGAGGCTGCACTGAGGGACCCAAGTCCCATCCCTTGGGTTTAGTTTTCCTCATCTGGTTGGAGAGCTGCAGGAATCAGGAGGAAGATGAGCAGAGCTCTGCTCTGGGGTGCTGTAAAGCAGCCCCACAGCCTCCCAGCAGTGATTTATCACCAGCTGCTTGCCAAGGAGGAGTTGCTGCTTCATGTTGAACAGGAGAACAAGAAAACTCCATCTGTGGCATGAGGACAGGACAACCAGGGCTGATTTCCCCCATCCTTGCTCTGCCCACAAGAGGCAAAGAAAATCTTGGCTTTCAGAGGAGAGGAAAGGTGGGGTTGCTCACCTCTGTATCCCTGAGCAGGGAGAGCTTCCAGATGTGTGCTGAGAGGAGGTGGCTTTTCATCTGATGAAGGAGCCAGGAGCATTTCATCTTCCTCACTGGAGCAACCACGATGTGTTTCTGTGGGGAGGAAACATTATTCTGCCCCTTAGCAGAAAATGAAGGACATTTTTTTGCTGTAATGTGCTGAGTAGCTGGGGATCAGTAGTCTGCCCTGGTTCACCCTCTGAAGTCCCCCCACTTCACCCTCCTTTTTTTCCTCCCTCACCTTTTGTAGGAGAGTGATTTTTTTGGGGCAGCATTTGTTGTACTCCCCATCTCCCTTAAGCAGTTGCAGGTCTGTGCCCGAGCATCCCCTAAAACCTCCTCTAAAACCTCCTCACTCCATTGCTGGGAGCCAGCAGAAATTCTTCCTCCTCTGCCTCGGGTTAAGAGGCAGCAGGATCTGACCCACTGAAAAGAAACCTGAACACCTTCCCCAGAATTACCAATGACCCAACTGTCAGCATGGGGAAAAAGCTCTCTGAAAACCCTAAGGTTCTTTTGGGGTCTCCAGCTGAAGCTCCCTGGGGCAGGCAGTGCAAAACCTGCCCAGCAAAAGGGGCTGAGCACCCGAGCACAAAACCCAGGGTGGTTTTGAGGAAAAACAACCCAAGAAAACATAAATGCAGCTTTTAGCAACGAAAGCCTCCTTAATTTTGAACATTGAAACGGCCACACAATTGGAAACTGGCATCTCAGTCCCAGCAGCAGGTCTGGGGGAGGATTAAAAGGACCCAGCATGAGACCCCGAATTTATGGGGTCTGGGGAAGGGGAGGAGAGCACTGGGGGGCTGAGCTGTCTGCTGCTCAAAGCACAGGGCAGGGGGGTCTCAGATTCCCACATCCCTTTTGTGTTCCCATCCAGCCCACCTGAGCTTTGCCTCAGAGCTTTGTTTAACGAGCTGGGGATGCTCAGTCTGGGGGAAAAGCAGAGGCCTTGGTGCCCACTGAGAACTTGCACTTCCCCTGCACACCCCCAGGGACATCCCCACCCCTCAGGTTTAGCCCCCAAGTAAATCAGGAAGGGTTATTTCCCAGAGGGATTTAGTGGGATGCTTTCAACATGTAAATGTTTGCATATTGCTCTGAGCATGGGAACAGCTTTACAAGTGGTGGTTATGGTTATTTTGCTTTGGAAACCATGTTCTGCCTGAAAATCAATATCACCAAGAAAAAAGCATGAGCTAACTTGCTGCTCTGGGTCTTGGAGAGGGTTGTCACCCCTCTCACTCAGCCCTTCCAGCTCTGCCTGTTATTAGAGCTGTGGGATGGGCTGGGTTCCAGCTCATCCAGTCCCACTCCCCAGCCATGGGCAGGGACACCTCCCACCATCCCAGGATGCTCCAAGCCCCATCCAACCTTCAACACTGCCTTAGGCATAAAGAGAGCATCCCTCACCTCTTTCCCCCCTCACCTCTTTCCCCCCTCACCTCTTTCCCCCCTCCCCTTTGCAGATCTGAGTTTCCTGCTCATCCCTAAAATGCCAGAACCTGCAGTCAGGCCTTAAAACACCACAAACTGCACCCCCAAACCAACTGCATGCACAGACAAGGCACTGGGGATGTGTTTGCTCTGGGTGCAAACACAACTCCTGGACATTTTGCCATCCATCAGCTACGATACAGAAGAGGACAGTGGGGGTGCTGTGGGTTTATCCCAACGTGGGGCTTTTCTCAGGCCAGCTGGGAATCACAGGGGCTCCCATGGGTGCCCACCTCCACTTGTTGGAGGGATGGGCACAGCCTCACTCCTCACTCCTGCAGCCCCACTGAGCTCCACCAGGCTCTGCAAGGGGCTTCCCCCCCCCAACAGTGCTGGGCTGAATCCCAAACTCTCATTTTTATTTACATTTCTTTTTTTTTTTTTCTTTGTGCAGGACTCCAAGCACAGCCCTGGATGCTGGAGCAGAAAGCTCCCTGCAAGCTGTGCTCAGCTGCCTGCAGGAAACAGTTTTATTCCTGCCTTTGCTGAAGGGGATATTTTATTTATCTCCTTGGTGACTTTATCTGGATTGCATGTTCTATAGGTGCTGCTTTCATCTGTCTTCTCCTCCCTCTTCCTCAACCTTGTTTGTGCAATCACTGTGCCCAAATTAAATATTTACTCTTTGTACTGGTGAACCTCCCAGTTCCCTTCCACTTCCAATTAAAGATTTATTAGGTGGGCATCAGCACTTCTCTGCAAGGCCAACAAACCAACCCCACCCTTGTGAGATTATTTTTTTTTTTTTATTTTTTAAATGCTTCATTATCATAGCTGAGCAAAGCACACCATAAATTAAATTTCAACCACACAGGCACTCACTAGAGAGATGAAGACCCTGCTTCCCATCCTCAGGCCATGCCAAGAGGCCACTTTCCTGCTAAAAGAGACAGAAACAAGGGCCTTTCTCACCAGTCTACTGTAATATTTATAATTACCCAACTTTTTAGATCAATATTTCATTGGGAAGGTTGCTGGGGTAATTCATGCTTTGAGCATCTTCCCTCCCCGTGAGCAAAGCCTGGGCTGGAAGGAGTAATGAACTTTTTGCTGGTTACCTTTAGTGAACCAATAAATCTTTCATGCCAGCAGGAAATTTAATAATGGAAATTTAGTCGGGTGATCCTCAGAACTCAGAGAAAAAGGTGAGGGAAGTAGAGAGGGGCCAAGCAGCAGGAACAAAGCTGGAGCTGGGGGGGCACAATGGGTGAAAGAAGCCCCAGGCAGGTGGCTTTGGCAGCAGGGATGGGGTGACACAGGGAAAGGAATCAGAGGACCTGAAGCCCCCCTGCACCCTCCATTCTCAGAGAAAACAGCAACATTTCCCAGCAAACTGTTGAGCCCAAGGGTTGAGCCACCCCATCAGCTCCTGGGCACTGCAATGCACGCTGCATTTTACTGCCAAACAGGAGAGAAAGGGCTTTCACCCCTCCCTTTATCCTCCCCAGCTCCTTGGGCTTTTTGGGAAGAGCCCAAGGCTTGGCATCACCAGCTTTCCCCTCCAGATCTGCCAGTTTTCCCCTTCCTTGTCACCAGCTGAGCTCTTGTCAGGGCTCTGCATTATTTATCTGCTCAGTAACATTTACTGGGATCTAGTGTTTAATAACTGTCACTCCAATATATCTTCTCTTAATCCCCTCAGATCTGTCGCTGTGGCAATTTTAAATATTTATCAACACAGTTTGTGTGTTCACTGTAAGGTTGCAATTTTCTTGTAATTAAAGATTTACAAGACACTGCTCAAGATTTAGAAAGGATTGGCAAACATCAATGCTGTTTGGTATTCATAGCAGCAATCCCCAGCTCCCCAGAGCTTTTCCACAGCACCCCAAGACATGGGTGATGGTGACAGCCCCCCCTTTATATTTAGTCATTTTTCCTGTTGCTTTACAACATTTTTTTCCTGGCTCCTGTTGCAAAGGAGGGAGTTTTTTGCCCCCCTTCATGTCTCACCATATCTTGGGGGCACAGCTGGCACATCCCAAAGCCTTGTGTTCCTCAGGGCCACATCCAGCCCTGGGGAGATCTCCCACTTTGAGCTGCTTTGGGAAGGGTCCTGCTCACCCCCCCCTCCCTACCCTCCCCTCCTTGCCTGCTCCTGCCCCCCCTCAGCCAGACTCTGCCTTGTTATTCCCTATTAATATTCATTCTCCATCAGCTCCAGCCCTGCCTGCCTTTCCCCCTCCTCCTGCCTCTCTCCATTTAGCCACATGCAAATCCAAAAATCAATTCTCCCCCCAGCTAATTAAGATGTAACACAGCTCCAGGAGGACTCAGAAGCAGCGAGGCAACCAGGGTGCCCCAAGCATCCTGCTGGGAGCAGACCCCAGGGTGGGAGCAGGGTGCTCTGCCCCTTGCCTCTCACACCCTACTCACTGCAGGGCCAGACCCCAAACACCCCAAGGTGCCACCTGGGTGCACAGAAGTTCATTTATTTAGTTCTGAAGCCCACCTGGCATGGGCAGCACAGGAAGACTCCAACAGCAAGAACCCACCAGGACCTTCAGCACCCACGGTCTGATGGCTCCTGTGATGCTGCTACTGCTGCTGCACACCCCCAAATCCTCACTCCTCTGGAGTCTCCCTGTTCCAAGGGGCAAATTCCAGCACTGGGAAGGGAGCTGGGCTCCTCAAACAGTGCCCGGAGGAAGAGGAGACCTTCAAGCCACCAGCCACATCCCCTCAGCCAGGCAGAGCAGCCCCTGGAGAAGTCAGCACTTTTCTAACCTCAGCCAGCTCCAACCCGCCCTGGTGCCACCTCTCCCGTCCCCACTGCTTTCCAGCAGCCTGATTTGAGCTTCAATTGCCCACTTGAAGGCAGCTGAAGCCATTTATTGGGGCCAACTGTGCTGCTCGGGCAGGGGGTAGGAGCTGCTTACGTTCAGAAAAGCTGGAAAAAGCACCAGGAAATAAATGAGCTGCGATCGTTTCTCCTCTGTGCCTCCTGCCTTTGCTTCTTCTTCCTTTCTTTGGTGGTAGAAAAGCCAAAGAAGCTCTTGTCTCCTGACACCAGCCTGTGCTTGGGAAGGGGAAAAGGGACTGAGAACCGTAAGACATTCAGCACCTCCCTGCCTCAGTTTCCCCACCTGTAGTGGGGCAGGAGGGAGGGGGAGAAGCTCTGGAGGGTTTGGGAGGAGAGCTGCTTGCTGTGGAGATTGACAGGTAGATTTTCCTAAAGGTTTTGTAAGCTGCACCTGCTTCATCATAATAGCATCATGCATATGGATAACACGGCTGACATTTCCCGGGGAGGTCGGGTGTTTCAATTTAAATCATTTTTGAGGAAGTGTTGGAGAGAGGAGGAGAGGTTTGCTTTGATTTCCTAACAAACTTATAAATATGTGCCTGTCACCCATCCACCCCGAGCCTGAAAGCCTTTGGTGCAGGTAGGGAGACAGACAGGCAGGGATGGGGCATCTCCACCCTTCAAGGGCTCTGCAAAAAAAAAAAAAAAAAAAAAGGACACAATGATGGAGCCACTCCAAAAAATCAGTTTTATTGGGTGCTTAAAATAGAGCCTGGCACGTAGTGTTCTTGGTGAGTTTTGTGGAGAGAAGCTGGGCTGGGTGGGAGATCCATGAGGGTGTCTCTACAGGGAAAGAGGAGGAGAAGGAGAGGGGAAAAAAAAGCAGGAATGAGAATTTTTACTGCTGTCCTCAAAGTGAAGGTTAAAAAAAATAAATTAAAGAGACATTAAACCTGACAGCCAGCTAAGGAAGAGTGGTTAATGGGAGAGGAACCAGGGGTGAGGCCTGGAGGAAAAGCATTTCCCAAATAAGCCTTTGAAATCCTGGATGGATGGATGGATGGATGGATGGATGGATGGATGGATGGATGGATGGAGAGGACGTCCCAGAGGTGGAGGCCACCCCTGCTCACCTCTCCCCACCCACTGGCTGCCCCCCAGCACCCCTGGGTTCAGCTGGCAGCAGCCAGGAGGGATGTCAGGTGTTGGTGACACTCTCTGGAGCTTGAGAAATTTGGGAGCCTCTTCACTGGAGCATCTCTGTGGGAGCTGCATCTCCGTGTGCTGCTCAGAAACGGAGGCTGCTGCCCCCTGCTACCAGCAGAGCTGGACCTCTCCTTTCTCCTTCCTGAAGCATCTCTGGCTCCTGCTGCATCCTCTCTCTCTGGGTGGGAAGATGAGACCCTGCAGAGAGAGCCCAGGGGAGCTGCTTCCTCTTGAAGGCAACAGAAGACACAATCAGAGGTTAAAAAGCCTTTTTCCCCCTGCCTGGCCTCCCAGAATAACCCAGCAAAGCCTCCCCAAGGTACAGAACCCAGACTGCGGGCAACAGATGAGCTGTGAGTCCAAATCACGAGCCCTGTAAAGCTTTACAGCTGCAGTCATTCACCCTATGAGGCTCATTTTTGACCTGACACCCGCTGGTGAGCAGCGTGAGCATCATTGCCCTGCGTGGAGAGCTCGATGCTGAGGGACGAGGAGCTCGGATCCCCCCTGTCACCTCCAGCCAGGCTTTAACCCAGCTGCCTGCCTTGGGTGCCCCCGGCTGAGGCCTCGTAGGAGGAAAGGTCTGTGAGCAGATGGGACCTTGTCCCCCTGCATGACAGGGGACAGTGCTGCTGAGCCTCTGCCCGCAGCCACTTCAGCTCCAGCTGCCCCGTCCAAACTTGGGGCACAGGGGACACGGAATTGTTTGTGGAGAATTTCTTCCAGCACGGTGCCCGGGAAAAGCCAGTTAGTGCTTTAATAATAAATAACACCAAGAATAAATAGTGTATGAGGCACTTACGGAGCTCTCAGCTGATGTCCTCGGAGGACAAGAGGCAAAGCTCCTGGTTCGGGGCAGGGGCAAGGATTTTGTCACCCCCCTCTCGTGCTGCAGCACCCACCAGGGTGGGGGGGTCCCACAGGGACACGAGTCCTGTAGTGGTGGGTGTCTCTCTGAAGGCTCCTCGGGTTGCTCCGGTTTCAAAGGAAATGAACTTAATCACCCGGATCTTGCATTTTAATCTCTGGTTTGCAGGCACCGCTTTCAGGTGAGAGCAGAGAATCCCGGCAGCGCCTGAACCTCCACCTCCCTCCCCCGCACGGCAGCAGCCACGATAACCGTGATCAAAGAGGCTTTTTTTCTCTACACCTACAAAATTACAGCTTTTAAGGGGCTCGCTTTGCTGGGTGATGGTTTTTGCAGGGATTGGGAAGGTGGAGGAGACGGGAGGTGAAGGTGGCTCAGCCCGCGCATCGCAGGATTCAAGCCGGGAGGTGTTTACAGCGGGGAAAATTCTCAGCAGCGATTTCCATCTGTCCCAGCACCACTTTAGCCAAACCACAGGGGATAGATTTTTGCACTGAAGTTTCCCTGCTGTACAAAAGATAGAGGAGAAGGGCTCCTCCAGCCCCCGATGAGCGCTCACCTGAGCGCAGTCGGGGCTCTGCAGCCAAATATTCCAAGCGCATCAATCCTCTAACTCGGCAAAATATTTCAGCCTGTACTTAACTTCCAGCATACGCTTAGGGGGCCCTGGAGAACTCGCTGGGTCCAGAACACACGCTGAATGCTTCGGTGCTGATCAGGGGCCGGGGAGAGCCATTAACCCCCGAAACCATCACCCAGTGAAGGCAGAAGCTGTTTGGTGTGCCTGGCCGAGCACGGAGCTTATCCAGCAGGGAACCATCTCGCCTTGACTGGAAGATGAATGAGAAGCTGGAACAGTTTTTTACTGTCACAAGGTTTTCTGGTCCCTCTAAAGCCCCCTGAGCAAGCAGCAATTGTGCTGGCACAATCAGCTCTGCACCCACGGTCTCCCGGGTCCCTGAACCCCACGACACCCAGCAGCCCCCCAAGCCCTCCAGCTACATACCAGGATACAAAGAATTTCCTTTTTTTTTTTTTTTTTTTTTCTTTTGTTCTCTTCCTTTTATACAAAAACAGAAAATCAAGAACTTCCTCCCCACACACACATTTTTCTTTCCATTTTTTCCTTGTTTGTTTTTTTTTTTTTTCTTTACCATTATCCACAAAACTTTACAAAATAACCTTGAGATTACACTGGCAGGATCCAGAATCCAATCACCTCTGGCAGAAGCTGGCCAGACCCGTGGGGATGCCAATTATGAGTTGTTTCACCATCACCTTTCCTGTTCCTTTTGCTCAAAGTCCTTTCCTTTCCCCTCTGCTTCCCTCTGGCCAACAAGAATGAAGTGGGAAGGGGCTGGGGGTGGGCTGGGAGTTTATTATCTCAAAAAAAGAAATAAAAAAGCCAAAAAAAAAAAAAAAAAAAAAAACAAAAAACCAAAAAACCAAACCATATACCCCAGAGGGAAAGGCCTTTTTTTAATTATATATTTTCAAAACAGGGACTATCCAGCAAAGGAGCTGACACTGCTGAGGGGGGGGTCTCATGGTGCTGGGGGCACGTGGGGAAGAAAGAAATGTTCTGCTGATCAGCTGTATGGCTCTGTGACTGCTTGGGGCATCACCCCCTCGGGCTTAGGCCCCTCTGAGCTCCCCTCCCCCCCCCCCCCCCCCAGTTGCCCAGTGGTGTTTTTGGGAGCCACGCACAGATCCAGACCCTACACATGGATCAAGACCCTGCCAGAACCACGAAGAGGCTCTGCAAGCCCTGTGGCCAGCTCTGCTCCTCTCCACCAGCCACACCACTTCCACTCTTGGTCAAGTCCGTGAAATTCTATTTTTTGTTGGTTTTGTTCAGTTTTTTTACTTTTAGCTTTGCTTTTTGTTTTGTTTTGGGTTTTTTTTTTTGGTAAAAAATAGTTTCTCCCTCCCCAGCCCCAAGCCACCCCCTGGTCAAGCAGTGTGTCAACCTTCAGCAGTCCAAGGGTGCTGCTTGCACTTCCACAGCCAGGAGCTGCCCCCCACGTTGCCCCCGAGCCCAGGGGTGGCCGAGGGGGGGATAGACCACACGCAGGGCTGTGGCACCCCCCAACACCTCCCTGGCCCTCCTGGGCTCTGCCCTGACACCGTAGCGAGCCACGAGGCCGGCAGCAAGGAGCAGGAGACAGAGGAGCAGGATGGTCAGGAAGCTCTGCCTGCCCTCCAGCAGCCAGGGCCAGTGGGCAGCCTCTTTAGTCCTGGTGTTCACACAAGCCACCTTGGCCTGCAAGTCTACGAAGGCCACGTGGAGGCAAGCCCAGTACTCTGTGTCCTGGTGGAGCCGGGTGATGTTGTAGGTGTGGGTGCCCATGGGGATCCGGGCCACGTTGGTCATGTCCAAGTTGGAGCTCAGCAAGAAGCTGGACCAAGTGAGGTTGGCAGAGATGGTGTTGAGATGTGGCTTCCAGGCAACGAGGATGTGGTAGGCATGGACATCCACCACCACCAGCTCCAGGCTGTCCTCGTCGAACGGGAAGGAGTGATTGACCCTCACACTGATGCTCTTGGTGTCTGCCCCAAGGAGGTTGTGAGCCACACAAGTGTACAGCCCGGCCTCCCGAGCTGAGATCTCACGGATCTCCAGTGTCCCTTCAGGGTGCACCTTGAACCTCCCATCTTCCACACAGGGAATCAGCTTCACCCCCAGAGGGGTGACCCAGTAGATTTCCGGGTCTGGTTCTGCCAGAGCTCGGCAGTGCAAGGAGATATTGTCCCCGTCCATCACCTCTAAGTGGGAAGGGAAACTCTTGGTGGAGATGAGGGGCAGGCACCGATCCGTCATCTCCCGGAAAGGGACGTCCCGAATGTGTCTCCTTTTGAGGTCGGGGGGCTCAGCACAGAGGGTGGACTGGGGCTCGATGAAGCGGATGTGGTTCTCGGTGCTGTTGACCCAGCGGATGACGCAGTCGCAGCGGATGGGGTTGCTGTGGATGCTGATCTCCTGCAGGTTGGGCAGGGACTCCACCGTCTGCTTATGCAAGGCACTTAGGGCATTGTTGTTGAGCATGAGGGTTTCCAGTTGGGGAAGGTGGTGGAAGGCGTTGGGGTGGATGAAGGACAGCTTGGGGTTGTTGGTCACGTCCAGCTTGGTCAGCTCGGGGAGGTTGATCAAGGCAAACTTGTCTATGGACACCAGCTCCTCCATGTTGTTGAGCCCCAGCTCTTTGAGGTGCAGCATGTTGGTGAAGTCACTTTGCCTGACCCTCTGCAATGGGTTTTTGTTCAGATCCAGGAACTTGAGGCCAGGAACTTGCTGCAGGGCCCTCTTGGGGACGTTCATGAGTTTGTTGTCATAGAAGGAGAGGCTCTCCAGGCTCCGCAGCCCTTCCAGCGCGTGGTCCGAGATCTCCCTCAGGTTCATCCCCGCCAAAACCAAACTCCGCAGGTTGGACAGGGGCCTGAAATTCATATCCAAGATGGCATCCACTCTGTTGCCCCCGATCATGAGGATCTCCAGGCTGGGGAGCATCTGGAACCAGCGGCTGTCGACCGTCCTCAGCAGATTGGAGTTGAGGTGGAGACGCAGGAGGTTCCCGAGGCCGGAGAAGGCGCGGGGAGCGATCCTACGGAGTTGGTTGTGGTTCAGGTAGAGCTCCTGAAGGTTGCCCAGCCCGGGGAAGCTGCCATCGGGCAGCTCAGTGAACTGGTTCTCCTCCAGGTGCAAGCTGAGCAGCTGGGGCATGCTCTTCAGGCCAAAGTCCCAGACGTCCGAGAAGCTGTTCTGAGACAGGTCCAGCTCCGAGAGGTTCCTGAGATAGTCCACCTCACTCTGCTCCAGCCTGGCAATGTTGTTGCTTTGCAGGAGCAGGGTCTGGGTCCCCTCTGGCAGGTCCTCGGGCACAGCAGAGATGAAGAGGTCGTTGCAGTCCACAGTGGCAGCCTCGCGGTAGACGGAGCGGGGAGTGTACCAGGGTCTGATCTGGCAGACACACTGCAGGGGACATTTCACCTTCCAGGGCACGATGGGGATGGCGGTGGCAGCCACCAGGCAGAGCAAGAGCAAGGTGGGCTGGAAGGGTCTCATTTTTGGGTGCTGCGATTGGTTTCTTCCCAAGTAGGAAAGGCTCATCCAGAGGAGGATGTGGGGTGACAGACAGGTGGGGACAGCATCCGTGGGAGAAGCTGCTCCATGCGAGCCCCTGGCACTGCTCAGCCCCTTCTGCTGCCTGCCCTGCCTGGTGCCCCCCTCCCCGAGCACATAACACCCCCCAGCAGAGCTGGTGCCTTCAGTCAGAGCTTCTCCACCTCCTCCCCAAATTGTTCATTTTTGCCCTTGGCTGCACCTTTCAAGCTCCTCCTCAAGTTCGTTCCTGAAAGAGGTCAAACAAGAACTTGTGTTAGAGAAGACTTCATCCCAGAGGTTAACTGTGCCAGGCTGGAGATGCACAGCCCCCCACACAGGACCCCTCCAAGAGGGACCCATGGGTCCATTTAATGTGCTTTATATCCATAGCATGAACATTGCCCTCCCATCCCAACGGGTTTGGGGGTGTAATAAGCCCAGGACCACCTGGCTCCTCTTAAAGCCCTGACTCAGGGTGGGGGCAATTCCCCCAAAGCATGGAACCCTGATTGGCCTCATGAGAAGCTCCTGGGGGAATGCAGAAACCCCTTAACCCCTTTTTGAGGGGGCTGTGGTGGGTGTGATCCCACCAACAACTCCCTGCCCAGCTATGAGGTTTGAAGAAGCCAGAGCCAACCACCCCACTCCCCCCCCAACACACACATTTTGGATTTTTTGTTTTGCTCCAACTTTCCTGACCCACGCTGGCACCAATCAAACCAAACTCCAAAGCTTCTCCCCCTCTTAAAAGACTCACTCAGCAGGGAAAAAAAAACAAAAACCCAAACATTAAAAAGCAATTGGAGTGGGGAAAGAAAAGTTTCTCTCTGAGCAGCTCTATTTCATCACTCCCTTGTTCTCCCTGTAAAGGGCTTCCAGGCAAAGTTTATTCACCATCGACTCATCCAAGCCTGGTGCCAGGATTGATCCCCCTCGTTCCCCTTCCTGCCTGCTGTGAGGACATCAGCTTTTAAACCATCTCCTGGAGAAACAGCATTAAAGGAGAAGAAGATGGTATCGATTTCCGCAGCCTTCTGATGGACCCTCATCCTTCTTTTTAAGTGCACAGGCATTTCTGGGACTATAAATCTCTCCATCCATTAAAATATTAGAGACTCTTTTCTCCTTAAAATAAAAATAATAAAAAAAAAAGGAATATTTTTTTATTTCCTGAAGGTTGTAAAGAAGAGCCCAGAAAAAAAAACAAAACAAAACAAAAAAAGCATCTTGTTCCTAACTCCATTTTGTGAGCCAGACTCCCCAGCTCTGCTTTTGGGTGATCTCTCTACAGGATTTGTGTTAGCAATCAGGTTTTATTACTTTTGCTCAGATGACCACAGAGAATCTCGCATGCAGGAGGATGCTGTGGGGTTTTGTAGAAGCAAAAGGACCAGAGCTTGCATTAAAAAGGTCATTTATTTTTTTGGAAACTCTGGGTACTAAACTTGGGTTTTCGTGGTTCCAAATGGCACGGAGCAAAATGCTCAAGGAGCTATCAGCAAAATGTTGTCCCCACTGCACCAGGAGGACAGTGCTGGCACAGGACCCCAAGGGCCTGGCCCCTGGATTCCTGCTCTTCAACCACGGGGAGTGGTGGAAGGTGAGGACAGGAGCCCACTGCTTGTCTTTTATCCCTTACCTGGTGAAACCAGGCTCATTATTTCTTAATTAGGCAATGAGGGAGCCTGCACCCCACGCACAAACTCCTCCAGCACTTTGTTGAGCTCACACAACCTTTTGTTCCATGGCACCAACCATGGGTGGTGGGATGGACCCAGCACTCCCACAGCCAAGAGTTTATTCCCATGGATTTATTGGACTGGAAACCTCCCTCCCAGCAGTGTGTGGAGCCAGAGAGGGGCACAGGGCCAGATGGGGGTCCTGGGAGAGACCCAAACCTTGAAGGCTCCCACAGGGGCAGGGTTGGGGTCTTGTCCCCATGAGCAGCTTTGTTGGGATTCCTGTGGGTACACACCTGCACCCCAAATCCCACCCACCCGCCAGCAGCAGCAAAACACCCACTGTGCCTCAAAAGCCCTTTTTATTCCACCCAAACCAAGCTCAGGGTGCAGAGCAAGACAAAAATAAAAAAAGCAGAGAAGTCCAGGCTGTGAGGCTAACAAATAGAGAGATCAGGCTGGAGAGGCAGTGAGGTTGGAAGGGTAAGTGGTGTCTCCCAGGGAGCCCATTTCATCTCCTCTCCCAGACAGGCTGATTTGCTGCTTCTGCAGGCACTGGCAAGATGCTGCCCGGGATAACAGGAGCCTTGGTGAACCCAAAGAGAGAAAGGGGAACAGCAGAGAGGAGGAGGGACATGGCCAAGCAGGGGTCAGGAGCCCTCTGTGGCCAAGCTGGGCTCTGGTGAGGACACAGGTCCCACGTTTCCCCCCAACCCCTGCTGCTATTTTGGGCTCTTCCTCCGTGTGGGCGAGAGTGACAGCAGGGAGCTGGGTAACATTTCTACTCTGAGTTTCTTTCTTTTTTTTTTTTTTTTTTTTTTTTTTTTTTTTTTTTTTTTTTCCAAAAATGCAAAGCCAGGAGGCTGAAACATTTGCTGCAGTGCCCTGAACACTGGGAAATGGAAAATACCTCCAGTTCTTTTTTTACTTCCCCAAGTCTGCTCCCCACCCTGGGGGTGCTGCTTATGTCTCCCATGGTTTCCCAGCATTTACCCAATTCCTCTATCCCTGAGGCATTTTTGTGACTTCTACCTTTAGGGCTGAATTTCTCCCAGGTACAAATGTCCATCTCCCACACATCCCTCTGCAAAGAAAACAAAGCTCTGAAATCCTTTGTAAAGGATTTTATCCAGAGGCTCACCCCAAGGACATGAGACACAAAGTGGCAGGAGCAGGCAGAGGGGCTGTGACACCAGGTGACACCAGCCTGAATTTGCCACCAGCTCATGACATTGTCTGTGGTGTCACTTGCTGCTGGAGGCTCAGGGCATCTCTTTCCATCCCAGCCAGGTGTGCTCAGGGATGAAGAGGGGATACAGCAGAGAAATAAGGAAGGAGAAGGGATAAGGGTGAAGAAAAGCATCACAAGGAGATAGAGGAGGACCAGAGGTGAAAAAGAGAAGGAAAGGGACAAGGAGACCATCTGGGAAATGGACTGTAAGGGGGAGATGGGGAGCAGAGGAGAGATGGGGTGTGCAGTGCTGGGAGAGGGAGTGTGGATGCAGAAACCTAGGGAAAAAAAAAAAAAAAAAAAAAAAAAAAGGAAAGCTATGAGAATTGATGAGGCACAGAGAAGGGAAGAGTCTTTTCATCAGCAAGTTTGCTGGATGAAGCCAGGAGATAAATCACCCAGTGGAAGGAGCCTTGGTCTCAGTGCTTACACCGGCTGCCTCTCTCCTTCTGTCATCTGTCTAATAGCCTGGCCTGGGGAGATGAATGGCTGCAGCTGAGCCCTGGCTCTCCTGCCCTTCCGTCC
The DNA here is from genome assembly GCF_036169615.1 of Heliangelus exortis. NCBI lineage: Eukaryota > Metazoa > Chordata > Aves > Apodiformes > Trochilidae > Heliangelus > Heliangelus exortis. Next base: position 4,767,172 of record NC_092446.1, read on the forward strand.
CTCTCCTGTCTGTCCCTCTCCTGCCCTTCCTTCCTCTCCTGCCCATCCCTCTCCCTCATCACAGCCCCAAGTGCCCAACACGGCACTGTGTTGCTGGGCACCTCCTACACCCCGGGGGGGCACAGGCAGAATCCCAGGGACCCTCAGCTGGGGAAAGCCAGGAGAGGGGCTGTGCTCGGCCCATGGCTCCCCTCTGCAGGCAGCAGCCGTGTCCCCAAGGAGCAGCCACCTACCAGAATCCCAAATGGTAGAAATTTGGGGTGTGAGATATCTGATGCTTGGAGCGAAGAAATCCATCCAAGCACCACGGCCCAGCATCCACCCAAAACTTCTCTTTGCTGTGGGAAGAAACACCTCTCCCCAGGGGTTCAATGCAGCTGGGGACCTCAGAGGTGTCTCCCACCACCTGGGCTTTAATTGGCTCCCATTGCGGGTGGAAAACTCCTTCATGCAGAGTCATGCACTGGGGTAACACCCCTGAGCTCTGGGTCGGGATTTCTGGGCTCAGTCCCCATCTCCGTGTTGGGAACGTGACAAAACCAGGTCAGGCTCGGCATGCAAAGCAACGGCAAAACAAGTGCTTGGTGGTTTTGGAAGCTGAATACCACTCCTCCCTTCCTGCTGGTAAAAGGGGGGGTTGGGATCTTTAAGCAACGCTGCGGGGGGGCTCACATCTCCGAGCAAACGACTCCAAAACCCTGGAGTGGAAAAAGCAGCTGCTCCGTTCAGAGCAAAGATCCCGACACAAACCTTGGCAGAGAGTTTACCACCGCGTCAGAAAGCAAACACAGAAAGAAAGACGGCCAGACCGAATCTGACCCCCCCCTTCCCAACCCTCCGTAACGTGGCAACCGCTCCCCCCGCATCCTCCCTCATCTGTATGCTCCGTCACAGCCCCGCACCATCCGCCGGGTGAGCACCATGGCAACACCGTGGTCTTTAAACACAGGAGTTTGTGCTGCGATCGCAAACAGCATTAGGCAATTTAATTAAGCAGCTGGCAAAAGGAAAAACTTTGTCTGTTTGAGGCGTTTTATTAAATTGCGGCGCATTATGCAGCTCTGCCCCCGCCCTGGCTGGGGTGAGGGGTGGGAGGATGCTCCCGCCCAGGCCCCTTTCTGCGGCTTCAACCCTGACTCAAGAAAAAAAAACCAAAGAAACAACATCCCAGGGCATAGAAGGTGGCACAGCACCCAGCCCAGGCAACCCCCTTTACAGACCTCCTCTCATCCACCTCTGCATCCACACACAGCGGCAAAGCCCTGCTCCTGCCCTGAGCTGCAACTTTGGATTGTTATCCCCTAAAAAAAAAAAAACCAAAATAATTTACACAAAACAGGGAAAGCAGCTCTGAAGCTGTGCTGCAGCTCTGCTGGCATTCCTGGTGGTTTCTTTGCTCGGTTAAGATTTGCTTTGAGCAGAAAGACCCTGGGATGCTGTGTGTGGACCTTCTCCCACATCTCTCCTGGCAGGGCTGCCAAGAGCATTATTTCTACTTGTCTAGGAGGAAGCCAGGAGATAAAAAGCTGCTGGGACCGTGCAAAGCAAAGCTCCTGCCTGCAGGAAAGGTGCCTACTTCTTCTCCAAGTGCTTCTCTCCCTCCACTTTGGATGTCTGTTAATGAGGAAGGCTGGGAAATGAGCCTGTTGTTGTTCTCCTTTTGCTTTCCTGTTCTGGGAGGGTTGCAGTGACTCTGCCTGACTCCCAGATGCTCCCACAGATCCCCATGGCTTCCCAGAGATGCTGCTGGCAGCTTCACGAACAGCCTTCAGCCTGAAGTGTGCAAGATTTGGCCTTGCTCAGCTACAAACTGAGCCCACACAGCGCTGAGCACATCCCAGAGCTGCTTTAGGTCCCACACATTGCCTGGGGATAAGCCTGGTCCCATCCTGCTGAGATGCCAAGAGATGTGGGGAGGAAGATGCTCAGGAAGGAGTTAATGCCCTGGGCTAGGTGTGTCCCTGCAGAGCAGCTTGTTCAAACCACGGCTCAGCTGCTTTCAAGCTTTCTGAAGATTTATGCCACTTGGAAAGAATCACCAGGGCTCTTCTCTGCTCATCTCCCTCTTCCATTTCTATTGCAAAAATCGAGACCCTGCAGAGGAGCAATGTTGGGGCTCAGTGGCCACACATAGCAAGAGGGACAGATGCTGAGGTGGCACAGGGCTCTCCCTGTGACAGCCAGAGCCACAGCCAGGATCCTTAACAGGGCCACAATTAAATCCCTCTGTGCTGCCCCTTCCTGTTTGGGAAGGAGGTACTGGGGATGCTGAGATGGTGGTACAAGCTCTGAAAGCAGCAGGTTTCCCCTGTGTCCTGCATGCAGCATGCTCACCTCTGTGAGAAGTCTCAAATCTATTACTTTTCACCCGGGGAGTCCTGGGGCCTTTTTTTTTTTAACCCCAAGGATCACAGAACAGATCTCCAGGCCCTGGGCTTAACTGCTGCATTTGTAAATGTCTTGCAAAAGCCAACTGGAAAAAACTGGCGGATCTCCACTCCGGATTGCCTGGAGAAATAAGAGGCTGAGAAGATGGAGTTTGTCTTGGCTTATAGCTGAATTGTCCTTTACTCTGTAAAATCTGCCATTCAACAAACCCTGTGCTGCACTGGGCTGCAGCTCGCTGCATTTTTGGAAGCATCTCTTGACAACTGGCATCGTCTCAGGGCTGCAGCAGGAGCTGAACTCTGATCCCTGCAGCCGTGTTCTGCTCCTGCAGAGCCCCTTCCTCAGCACCTTGTGGTCCCCTTCCAAGTGTCAAAGTCAAAAACATTCTGGGCAGAAAGGGGATGGAGAATGTGGGGGGAGCAGGGCCAGGCAGAGCTGGGTGAAAGCAGGAGGGCTGCCACGCTCAGATTTGTATCTCATCCCCCTACAATCATCTCTTTTGCAATCTGAAGAGCTCATTTTGCTTTTTCTATTTCTCAGCTCTGGATGTTGCTTTCCCCCCGCTCGGACCCTTCCCATCCTTCTGCAGGTGCTGCTCAGATCTCAGGCATATCCCAGGCTTTGGTCTGCTGCTTTATTTATTCCCTAATAATCCCCCGCCTGCCATGTGCCCTTTCCGACTGCTGCTGCACCGTGTCACTGCTTCCAGAGCTATCTCTCCGATCTTCTTCCTGAGTGGCAATAGCTAATTTAGAGCCCTTCAGTCTCTAAAAGAGGAGCTGAGTCTTTGAAAGCGTAGCCCGGGGGTTCAGATGGCATTTGCCTCCTTAATCACCCCGAGGCTTTAGAAAATGCTGCCCGGGATCAACAAAGCACCCGGCACGGAGCTGCGTGGAGCTTCGTGCCCCAACCCCAGCACCCAGACAGGTCCCAGGATGCTCCGAGAATCCCGACCTCGTTTCAAACCTCACCCCTTCCCCTCTGCTCTGCTCCATTTCCACCTTCCAGCACCGTGTCCTTGCTCCAGGACCTCTCCAGCAAGGCTCAGCTCCAGCCCTCCCTTCCCCAAAGCAGTGTCCCCAGCAGCGAGGAACTGTGCCTCAGGCACAGCCTGTCCCTGTCCCTGTCCCTGTCCCCTCCATGCCATGGATAGGAAATAAACAACCCTGGGTCGGTAACGAGCTCCTCCCGTTGCCCTTCCCTGCCCCGCCGTGGAGCAGAGTGTTCAATAATTCAGACAAGCTCCTGAACTGCCAGGAAAGCACCTCCAGGTCTATCCTAATGAGCGCCCTACAGACCTGCTGTCCAAGGATAACGGAGCAGGGACAGTCCCTGCACCAGCACACAGACACCCTGCAAACATTGGCCACCCCCACAACCCTGCCCCCAAACGCAGGCCCCAAATGCCTGGACCATGCAGGCAGCACCACGAGCATCTCGTAGCAGGAGGGAGGTGACCAAACCATGTCCTGCAGAAGCCCAAGCAGCAGTGGCAAAGCCAGGCAGGTCCAAAGGAAGCAGAAATCATCAGTTCAACAAGAAACAGAACCCAGAGCAAACCCTCCCACGGGGAGTTGGGCTCTTGTCCTGCTGTTGCCTCTTGTTCGGGAGGATTTGGCCTGGCTGCAAACCCAAAGTTTAATGTTTCTTGTCAAGATCCTGCAGGTGGGTTAAGGCTGTGGAAGCAGAGCCTGCTGCCTATCCAGGGCCTTTTGTGCTACTGCTCTGGGGCTATGGAAGGCATCAAGGGTGAAAATGCACATGGGAATAAAGAGGTGAGAAAAAGGGAGAGATGGAGAGATGCCCCATGGGCTACATCACTGAGCTGAGCTGCTCTCACTGCCCAAGTTCCCACCCAAACTTCACCTCAAGGGGGAATTTCCCACAGCTGTTGAGCTCCCCTTATTGGAAAGTCACAGTAACCCAAAGGGGATTTAGAAAAATTAGGTTAATCCCTGAAGGCAGGAAAATCCAGGGGATTCCAAAATTGGGAGGCACCAGCCTTGCTCTGGCAGAGCATTCCACCTTCTTTGCTCTTACCCTGCAGGACCTCAGAGGTGGGTGCACCTACGGGTGACACCACAGCTTCTCCCACTTGTGGTTTCTGGGTGTTTAAGCACATCCACAAGTTGAGCCCAAGCTCACCATAAACCAGGAACTCAGCAAGACCAACACGGGCTTGTCTGGAGAGTCATGGCCTTGAAAGCAGAGCAGACTCAAGTCCCAGATGGCCCCACCAATTCCAGATAATAAAAAGGATATTTCACACATCAGAAGCTTCCCAGACACTTTAATGAGAGCAAACAAAGGCTCCACAATGCAGATTAGGGGATGAAGGAAGGAACCTCCCAAGACAGGAGGCACTGCCCACAGCCAACCCAGCTGCTGGGCTTTGCCATCCACTTCCCAGGGACACCCCAGGGGCCACAACCAAGCTCTGCCTTCTGGCAGCTCCACCAGGCTGAAAACTCAGCTTTGGAAGGCAGAACTTCAGCACTCCCTGGTTCCCCCCGGCAGCTCTGCCTGGGTGCTGGGGAGCTGGAGATCCCCAAATCATCCCTGAGGCTGGGGAAGGGATGTACATGGTGCTCATCATCTCACCTCTCCAAGCAAGAGGAGGGAGGACACCAAAGACCTTCACCTTCAGCCACATTGGGAGCTTTAAACACCTCCAACCTGCTTTCTGCTGCTTTCCACATGTACTATCCAGAAAGGGCAGCATTGCTTGAAGAGTTAATGCCCTCCCTTCCTCTTTCCTAAAGGAGACATTTCATGCCATGCTGAATAAATAAAATTATGTGATATTCCAAAAGACTCCAGCACCGTGTATGAGATACCCCAGCACTGTTGCAGGGCGCCTGTCAGCACTCATCACTGTGACTGATGACTTATCAGGAATGGACCTGACGTTTCCAAATGAGCTGTTTTGATAGAGTTGTCATTCAAAGGGGATATAAAATGAAACAAATAATAATAATCATACCAGATAGGAACAGGAAGAGAAATGGAAAAACATTTGCTGCCTCCTTCCCACCTATTTCAGCTTGGCAGAAGGATAATTTGGTGCATGACACTTGCACCAAACTTGGGAGGGACTTGCACAGAGATGGACCAGTCTGTACGGTCCCAGGAAAAGAAGCTGGTTCCTCTCTCCAGAAGCAACACTTGCTGAGGCACAGCTACAGCCCAAGTTTTCCATCCCCGCAGCATCCCAATGCGGAGCAAAATCAAGGATTTTACCTTGAACACCTCCTCTGCAGCCACGGGATGGAGAAGAAGGAAAAGCTCAAAGACACCATCAAGGAGCCAAATTTTGGACCAGGCTCCTCCAAAGGTGCAGGTTTACAGCTCTCAGAAATCAAACCACTCCAGTAAAATGATCTAGGAACATCACAGGAAGGACACCCTGCTCATCCCCAGCTGGCTGCAAAGTATCTGTGAGGAGCACCTAAAGACTGAGCTGCACTGAGCCCAACTTCTACACCACCAACCTCCCCAGCAAAGCAGCAGCCACCCAGCTAAATAGGCAGCTCTAACGGGGTCCTCCTGGCCCTGATGAGGCCCCATGATTGCTGCCAGGCAGTGGTGATGAGAGACGACTCCACCAGCTGCCAGTGCCCATCCCAGTGACAGCAGGAGCTGGCGCTGGTGCCAGCGAGACTGGGTGGGCACGGCTGCAGCGCTGGCTTTGTCACTTGGTGGGGAGAAGCTCTGAACCCGGGTTTCTGCCCATCCAGGGCTCACAGAAAATACCTTTTCCCTTCAAAACAAAGCCATTAACACTCAGCTCAGGCCATATTCCAGGCTGGGTGATGACTGTCTGCCAACGCCTCATTTTTAATTGCCTGCAGTTTTAATTGGTGCTGTCAAAGAGCCGCGAGGCTTCACCCCAGCAGAGCTGAGCCCGGGCGGGATGCCGGAGCTTTCTCCTCGGTTAAAATTATCAGACACTTGGGGCTGGGGAGGAGGGGAGAAGCTGTGGAGCTTTTTGCTGTCCTTTTGCCCCGCGGGAAAGGATGCGGAGAAGCTGCAGAGCGGGAGGGGGCCGGGGTCGGGCTTCTCGGTGAGGGCTGATGTGATGCAAGAAACAGATCCAGCGCCTCGGGTTGCCGTATCCTGATGGCAACCCGGGCGTCTGCTGCTGTAGGAGGGAGAAGGGAGGCTGCGAGGTTCCGAAAGCAGCGGGGTGGTTGTGCAAAGTTCACCAGCCTGGGAACTCATCCTTACTCCACTGGGCAGCACGCAACTTCCAGTCGGAGCTACATCCCGGGCTCACTTGGTATTCGAGACTCAGCAACCACCTTCTTCAATCTAAATTAAGTATTAAAGTGAAAGGCAATTCCGGGAGAGAGGGAATTCATTAGAAAGCATAGCTGGAGCTGAAAGGGGCTGCGGATGATATCGCAGCGAGGAGGTGGGGATGGGGCGGGGGGAGCAGGGTGCAGACAGAGATGTACAAGGAGCAGTGAGTTAGAACCAGAAAGGGGAAAAAAAAAAAAAAAAAAGAAAAAACGCGGTGCATTATTTTAGATGAAGATTAAATGACAGCCCTTGCTTCAAAGGGCAAGCGCGAGAGGCTAACAGGCTGTGACAAACCAGAATGCATGGACACAGGCAGCCAATTCCCTTAAATAAAACTTTTATTGGCCATGATATCTGAAAACAAGCAGCCTGCAAGAGGGATTAATGGTTTTCCCCGGCCTCCCCCAGCACTCCCCACCCCGGGTGGCCCCTCTGGAGCCGGGGATGCCAGACGGCCGTGGGGCCAGGGGAGGAGGAGCGAGACGGAATCACTTAGCCTTCATTAGACCAAATTAAAATCAGAAGTGAGATGACAATTACAATTTGTGACCGGCTAATTGTTCGCTTCAGAAGCTGATCGTTGTGCAGATTGGGGAAATTAATTGTTCGCCGTCCCAGGTGGGTTGGCTTTGAACCCTGCTAAAGAAGTGGAGCTTCTGCTGCCGATGCTGCCGGCTCTCCAGCCAGCTCCAGGGATCACATCCTGCAGGCTGCATCCTGGGGGGGTCCCCAGCCGTGCTGCAGAGCCCCAGGGGGCTGGCAGCCCCCCCCCCCACACCCTAGACCCCTCACTGCCTCTGGATTAAGCCCCTGGAAAGGAACAGAGCACCCTTGGGGAAACCTGGGTGTTAAGGACCTGAGCTGTACCAGTGGCAGCACTGGGACCTGCCACCTCCACAACAGGACCACTCATTGTTCTCTCCTGGCACGGTGGACTTGCCACAATTCCCGCCGCTCCTGCCCATCCAGCCCGGGGGGCAGCTTCTGTTGTGCCAGGGCTGCCACTGTCACTGCTCTGTCACCCACTGGGTGCTGAGTGTGGTGCCTCAAGCTCAGCCCTCATCAGTCAAGGCTACTGCTTCAGAGCATCCTTCTTGATTTGTATCCCCGGGGTGCTGGGGAAAGGGTGTTGTGAACACTTTGGGTGTAATTATAACTTCCCAAGGGGCTGCCAGAGAGGGGGAAGGTGCCAGATTTCAGTGGAAACAGAGGCCTTCTGCCTTCACTCCTGCACTCCTACCCTGTGTTTCTGGCAGGCTCCTGGCCTCGACACTCTCCGTGGGAGCCAATTCTGTGTCTGGGCTCACAATGGCCCCACACCCCAGGGGATGCAGCACGGCGTGGGCTCTCCCGCGGGAAACCACAGAACCACGGGATAGTTTAGGTTGGAAGGGACCTTAAAGATACAGTTCCAACCCCCTGCTTTGTGCAGGGACACGTCCCACCAGCCCAGGTTGCTCCGACCTGGCTGTGAAAACCCACCCGCTGCCATGCGTGATGCAGTCCCCTATTTGCCTGGCAGGGTCCCAGCAGAGGGTCCTTTTCCCTTTCCATCTCACCGGGGCCCAGCTGTGAGGTCCCCTCATCCCTGCCCAGTCGCAGGGCTAGCAGCAGGCAGCCTGGCATCTCTGCAAGCCCGGTGTCACCCGGGCACGAGATGTCACACAGCTCATCTTCTCTCCCTGCAAAGCCCCTGGGCCCTGAGTCTTCTTTCCTCCTCCCCCAGCCTTTCCCCGCGCAGCTTTGAGCCCCTCCCGCAGCTCCCGCAGCCTGGGGGAAGCTGTCGGCAGGGAGCGAGGAGCTGCCAGCAGCCGGGCAATGGGCTGTGATAACTCCTGTGGCTGTACACGCCCGTCGAGCTGCGACAACACGACGGCGAGAGGAGCTCATAATCCCCACAAGCGTCTGCCCGTGCCTTCCAGCGGTGTGTGTGTGCTGGAGAGACAGGTGAATGCCGGGGAAAGGATGAGATACCTTTTCCTGACATATCGTTTCCCTCTGTCGGGTGTTGTGGATACAGGGATAGACCCCACGGAGCCCGCTGGTGGGAGGAAAGGCTGACAGCCCGCGGGAAGGAACTGCTCCTTGTTAACCACGTAGGACCAGATTTTTCAAAGGGCTCATCATGCCCTGCACCCGTCTTAATGATGCAGACAGCTCTGGACACTGAGTCCTTTTGAAAAATCAAGCCAGTGCTGCACAGGAGCCGGGAGTGAGAAGGGATGCTCATATCTCTTCCATTTATTTCTTTATGCCTCTAATCAAACAAACAAGTAGCATGCCTAGAGACGTGGCTGCTTGATCCTTCCTCTCCAGAGATGCTAACACCCAGAGCTAAAGCGTTCCCAACCACCCCAGCAAAAAGGCTTGGTCCCTGTGGGCATCTTAGGCTCTAAACCCACCAGAGCCATAGCCAGGGGAAGGACCTTCCTAGCAGCAGGGCTGCAGATATTGCACCAGCCCTGGGTCACCTTCCCCATCAGATCAGCATGGAAACAGGAAAAATCGATTACCCTCAGCACAGCCTGGGGGCTGCAGGGAGGAGCAAAGGGCTGGTTCATTGCAGAGCAGTCCCCTCGAGCCTTCCCCTTTCCCTCTACCCACCCCAAAGCCAAGGGCAGCATCCCTGGGAGAGGGGATGCTCTAGGCAATGCCAAAGTCTTGGCAAACTGGCTCTGAAACCACACAGCTACGGGCTCTGAAGGGGACAGAGACAGAGGGTGTCACTTTTTCTGCCCCCCAAAACAGGTCCCTGGAATAAGGTATCAATTCCCAGTGGTGGCCAGTGTCTCACAGCAGCTTGAGGGCTGGCTTGGATGCAAAGGTGACCACCCCAGCCATGGGGTGACAGCCCATCAGGCAAGGAGAACCTGGAAAGAATTAGGCAGAAGAAACCAGAACCACATGCTCTCCTGCCGAGAGCCCTGCATGGCTCCCAGGGTCCAAGCATAGGTTCAGCATCCAGAAACTGGCCCCCAGGTGAGGGCAAAAAGATCCTCCGAATCTCTGCAAAAAACCTCTGAAGGTCTGTCAAAGGCAGCCCTGGCCATGCCTGGTTCAAGCCCTGCTTTCAGCCTGAGGGAACTGGGCAGTCCAGCCCAGGGCATGGCTGCAGCCTCACAGACTGCTCAGTGATGTTCATGAGCAGCTAAGAAGTATCTAATCCACCTGAATAAACCTGAGCAAGGTATTATTTTCAGTATTAAACATGGACTTAAAAAAAAGAAAAAAAAAAAAAAAAAGTAGTGATTTTCTCTCTTTGCTGAATTTAACCAAGGAAAAGCTCAGATGTGCTTTAAGCACAGCTGAAAATATGGCACTGATGTCACCCCTCAGACCCCATCAAGCACTGCCCTAATTTGGTGGTCTGCACTGCCCAGGACCCTTCTTGCTCCTCACAAAGCTCTTGTTCTCACTCCAGCTGGTTCCTGCCCAGCCAGAGTTGTTCCTCTCCAAACCCTCTGTCCCTTCTTTGCCTCCCCTCAGCCTCCCCAAGATAAAAACAAGCCTGCCTCTTGCAAAGTGCTGCCTGGTGGCTCCTGCCTCTGGGAATCACCAGGGATGCTGTGCCTAAAGCAGGGGGCAGCACCAGAGCAGCCCCCCCTAACCCACCCCAAGCTCCAGCACTGCACTGGGTGCTCCTGCTTTTAGGGGCTGAGGGGAGATGAATCAACCTCTGGAAGCCAAAAAACCCCAAAACATACCAAACCCATAGATGATTGCAAATGCCAATAAGTCATTAGGAATCATAAGAAAAATGTACGGTTGCCATAGAAACTGCCAGGCATGGCTTTGGGGCTGCTTCACCCCCCCCCGTCAGCAGCTCGATGGGGATGGAACAAAGCTCTTTGCTGTGCCCTGAGAAGCCACCGTGGCCAGGAAGGTCTTAGAGGATTAGGGGTGGATGTAGCAACAGCAGATGACCCCCTCCCCAGGGAGCAGAGAGACCCCAGAAACACTTTCCAATGGTGTGGGAACTGCTTGGTCCTTCATAAACCAAGGGGCTGACTCTGCCAACATGAGCCAGGGGGGTTTACACCCACTTGGGCACCTATTACTAGGGAGGAACTCACACCCAGACCTCACGTCTCCAAGGTTTCATCCCTGTATCCCTCATTTCCCTGCCTGAGCCTGAACCTCAGGGCATTCGGTGGCTGACAAATGCCCTCCCCAAAGTGAAGGGGATGGAATAACCCCTGGCAGGTGAGGAATTGTGCTTGTTCTTGGCAAAAAATTTCACTTACAGTTTATTTTAAATAGGAAATCGTCTAACTGATGGTGGGGAGCCTGGGCAGAGGAGGGGAGGAGGGAATTAGGAGCAGAGAGGGAATTAGCCCCTAGGAGCAGGGATGTGATGAGCCAGGGTGACCTGGCTGCTGGCATTACTGATTCTGGAGGATGCTCGGTTGGAGCTGGAGGCTTTGAGCTAAGAAGTGACCCTGAAGTCCCCCCTGTCCTGTAGGGGCTGCAAGAAGGATCCAGGACACATCCCAGCTGCTCTTTCACATCGCCCCCTTCCTGCTAACAGCAAAGCCCCCAGGGCTGCCGTGTCACAGGAAAACCTGGCTCCTGTCCCCATCACCCACAAGGGCTGGCTGTCACCTAATGGAACGGGGCTCCTGGTATCTCTGAGCCACCGCATCGCCCAGTGCCAGCCCTCCTGGCACGGACAGATTGTGAGAAGTTTCCTCTCTCCCAGCATCTCCCGGATTTCCAGCCCCCGGTGGCCCCACACCTCCCCCTCCTCCCCATGCCGAAGAGGCACGTGGCTGGCGGAAATGTCACCCACTTTGCCTTTAATTCACAGATGTCGTCTCCCCCTAGGGATTTTTAAATTATTATTATTATTTCCCCTGGTTTATTCACAGAATTAGATGTCTTCTGACTTTTCAGCTCATCCTCTTCTAGCCAACCCAGGATGCTGAAGAGAGGGGGGAAACTGAACTGGGGGACAATCCTGCATGACCTGGGGTGGAGGAGATGTCCATCGAGGGTCTGCCTGTCCCCCACCACAGTGGTGTGACCCCTCGTTGCCTTAACCCTCCCTGCAGCCAGTGCAAAGGGAGGATCCATCCCTTGGAAGGAGCCACATCAACCCTCTCCGTTCCCTCTGGCTGCAAACTTCACCCCCTCCCTCCACCGCTGTGGTTTTTAAACCCACGCAGCTCTGCAAGTCCATTATTTACAGGCACTGCCCAAGGAGATCGTCTGCACCAAGGACAGCCGGAAAAATAAGATGGCACCAAGCCCAGAGCAGGGTGGATGGAGCAGAACCCAGCTCTGCCCACAGCGGAGTGGGGCTGGGGACTGGCTGCCCTGGCTCAGCAGCAGCGGCACGACGTGCACCAGGAAAAGGATGCTGTGCACCAGGAAAAGGATGCTGTGCACCTGGAAAGGGATGCTGTGCACCAAGAGAGGGGTGCTGTGCACCAAGAGAGGGGTGCTGTGCACCAAGAGAGGGGTGCTGTGTGTCAGGATCAGGCTGCTGTGCAGCGGGAGTGAGGTTCCGGGCACCGGGAGCAGCTGCTCCACGAAGCTTTAGCACATCATCCATTCCTCTTCCCAGCACAGCCGCAATTTCCCAGGAGAAGCTGCCTTTGGCAGCACCCTGCTCTCTTCCTCCCATCCCCATTCCTCGCCCTCAAAGATCTCCAGGGAAGCAGAAGACAGCAGCAGCCACTCTGTGCTGGGGGAAGCCGCCGGATCCCCGCTCTGCAGAGCTGCAGCAGCCCTGAGCCGCCAGCAGAGATTTCGGCAGGATAAGCGATGGCTTTCAGATGTAAACAGCTCTGTTCAATTCCCAGAAAACCTGAGCAAAACCGGGAAAGAAATGTGCCAAGCCAGGGAGGACAACCGCGGAAAGGAGGACAAGGGTATACGTGTGAGGCATCCCGGGAGGGTTTAACCAGCAAAGAGGGACTCAACAAGATATTAAAAGCCATAAAGGGGACATCGAAACCCTTTTGGTCTTATTTAACTGCACGAAAAGCAAAGAACAACAGGAGATTTCAGCATGGAGCAGGACGCAGGCGATGGATGGGTATTGGGGCAGCCTCAAACCGAGCAGCATGGTGATGGAGCTGCACCTGGCACTGCTCCTTGGTCCTTTCCAGCAAAACCTGCTGCGCTTTAAGGAGCCGAAGGACTCACGGGCTGCATGAGCTGCGGGAAGGTTGGAGCTGCAGAGCTCAGCCAGCAGCCACCCCCCGCCAGCTCAACGCGGGGACAGAAGCAACAGCACGTAGGAGTCAGGAAAAGTGACTCAGAAATGGGATTCGGGAGAATTTTCCAAGGGAATAGAAAAGCCTGCCCTGGAAACTGCGGGTTCGGATCGACGGCCGCAATTTGCAAATGCGGATCAAAGGCTGCAAGAGCCTGGGTTTTTTGGGGCCAACGTGTCTAAAGGCCAAATGGGCGTTTCAAGTCAAGCAAGAGGCTTTGCTAAGGCATTGCCAGGCGCTGGCTGGAACAGCCAGAATAGCGAATTCAGGGTAGTGATCAGACTATGGACGAGCCGCAGACACCTGATTGAAATGCTTATTCCAGCACAAGCCGAACTGGTTCATTTTTTAATGTTTCACAAATAGGAAACGTCACAATTTTCCCCGCTTTTCAAGCCATCAGAGGCTTGTATTTTTATGGGTTTTTTTCCTCTGTTTTTTCCATACTGTTGATCTCTACTCATAAGGTCCTGCTGGGACACTGGAGAGAACATGAAAAGGACTTGCCTTGGCTTTGGGGCGAAGCCACTTTCTTCCCCCAGAGGAGAGAGCTGGAGTCAGCTCCTCTCTGCCTTTGGGAAAGGCTGGTTAAAATGCAAAATCCCTTTTTATGCTGATTACAAATTCCTCACTCATGAAGGCTTTTAAATTCAAAGCAAGCGCTATTAAGTCTCACAGAAGCACAGTGGTCTGTCTTCCAGCAAAACAGTTTTCTCAGCTTGAACCTGAAAACAGACCCAGCTTTACAGAAAGGACACAGCCGGGCACGCTCTGACCTCACACGCCAAATTTCATCTCGGAGTGATTTTTTTTTTTTTTTTTTTTTTAATGATCAGTTAATGCCAAAAAATATGGTTTTATAGTAGTGTCTGGGACAAGCTTTGAAACCTGATGGGTAGCTCTGGGTAGGGTCAGGAGGTATCAGAGCATTTATAAGCTGCTGGAGGGAAAAGCTGGCATTAATTCCGAGTAGAGTTGGTGAATAATTTATCACAAGTAATTTATTGACTAAGTTTGTCTCTTTTCCCTTTCTGGGTGAAAAGCACCCCAGTGCAGAGCCAGCACAAGACTTAGGCACCACTTAAGTCCCAATTAAGCCCTTTGTGAATTGTCTGGGAACGGATCCCAATTTCCCCATATTTATTTGTTATTCAGAATTACATGGCAGGCAGAGCCCACACATAATTCCTGCTCTGCAGAGTGTTTGTAAACAGTTCCTGGGGAGCACCTGCTGCAAGGGCTTCAGCCCTGCCCAGGGAGCATGGGGGTTACTGGAGCTCCCCAGACTCCGATGTCGTGGTTTTTAGGACCTCATTTCTCATATCAAGGAGCCCCAAGAACTCAACATCATTGAGGGGGGAGGTGGGGAGGGTGGGGGAAAGGGTTCTGGGCCTGTCACCAGAGCAATTTTCTCAGGCCTTTCTGAACCCCACCCGTAGGAACAGCCTCTTACAAAAGCCACTAGAAATATATTTACCACAAAGTACTCTCTGCCATCAACAACCATGAAACCTGCAGAAACATTTCAGTGCCTGGGAGCTGGCTGATTGCCTGGAATGGTTTTGGGCACATCAGGAGCTGCCTTGCTCCAGTACAGGAGGATGCTGGAAGGCACACGTGTGGGGACCAGAGTGCACAAGAGCAGGGTGGCCGGGGCATGGCCATGGGCTGGCATGGTAGAAGGACAAGAGGGGATGCTCTGGGCTCCACAAGGAGCTAGCAGCTCAAGAACATTCTCCTTCTCATGGCTCTCCCTGGTCAGAGCTGCATCTTTCCATGCAGAACAACAATTCCAGCTTCCTCCAAACCTGCCTGGTAGAGGAGTAGAGACCATGGGTCAGTGCTGGGGGCTCGGCATCAGCCAAGGGCAGAGAAACATCTCCTTGGTGTTTTTTTCTGGGACAAAAAGATGTGAGAGCAAGAAGGGAGGTTCCTGTGTGTAAGGAGGGGATCATGGTGACCCTGAGCTGGTATCTCTGCTCTCTAGGTAATCAGCCACATGCCAAGAGGAACACTGACCCATGGGTATCTTCTAGGGCAGAGGAGAAGAGGCATTACCCTGAAGATGGTTTAGGAGGCACATTATCTGCTGGGAATAAAGAAAGGGAGAGAGCCTGGTGTTCACAGTTCCCTGCATCAAGAGAGGGGCTGGGAGCATGGTGAAGGTCCTAGCCCACCTGGAACGAGCTCTGGACCTTTTTAGCATCCTCTGTCCCTGTCCTCACCAAGAAATTTAGGATAAACTTCCCAGATGGCAGTGACCACCCACAGCAAGGAGCGGGGACCGAGCCTCTGCTGCTGGGAGCTGGAGGAGCTGAGCCTGTTTGGAGCAACTGGAGCTCTGCTCTGTGCAGAGCAGAATTGGGAATTGGGAATTGGGAACCTCCTCTGAAGCACCGAGACAAAGGGCTGCCCCCATCCCCTGGGGAGGCAGTTATGCAGTTTAAAATACTGTTGCTGGGATAGTGATTTCCTGGTGCTCCCACATCTCTAGGGTGGTGGGATGGGTTTCATCTGGGGTCCTGCCTAACTCCCCATCCCCTTCCCCTGCAACCAGAGGGGATTTGCAGCTCCACGATGGGTGTTGGCTCAGCTCAACCCAGGCAGCTGATGCACAGCTCCTCGTTTTACACTGCAGAAGATAAAAAAAATTAAAAGGGGAGTTAAAATGGCTGAGGAGCAGACCCGTCTCCAGATTTGGCCCTCAGCCCTGCTCTGCCCAGCCCTCTGGCCAAGCACTTTGCAGGTTGGGACAAGCACAGAGCTTGTGGGTGGGTGTACAGGAGGAGCAGGGTCAGGAAAAATTGAGGCAGACACAGAAGCACCACAGGAAGCATTCAAATGACACCAGGGACCCAGGGAAGCTGTTCCAGAGGCTTGCTGTGCCATCCCCTTTTACCTGCCAGCCCCTGAGCAGCCTGTCCTCTCCCTTCCCTGCCTTGCACCGACAGGCAAAGGTGGTTTGGGAAAGAGGGAGACCAAAGGACCAGGTCGGTTTATTTCTCACAGCCTCTTTTCTACAACGAACTTCAATCCTTTAACATTTCCCACGGAGCATGGGTACAGAGGGGTTAATGCACTGGGAGCACTGCCCTGGCTGGGTCGTATCCTGCCAGCATCCCTCTGCGAGGCTGGACCAGCCCCACAGCATCGCCTCGGGGTTCGCCACGGTTACTCCCGTTTCCCATCGGTTTTTCTCCCTTCCCATCGGTGCCTGAGTGAGGATCAACTCGATCCCAGAGGAGTTTCCAGGACTGGGAATGTGGCTCCAGCCATCAGAGCCCAGGGAATCTGCTGCCTCTCTCACCCCTTGCCCCCTCCTGGACTCCCCACTGCCGAGGGCCCGATGCTGTGGGTATTTCCTATTTTCACCTGTTTCTTTTATTTCTAAACACACCATTTCTCCTCCATGCCAGAGAAAGCAGAGCTCTGGATGGAAAAAAACCCAAAACCAAACAACCAAACCCAAACAAACGGCCAAGCAACCAGCTCGGTGCTGCAAAGCCTCCTGGCACAAAAGCCCCCTCCCAAAGCCTCAGCCCACAAACAATCCTGTTAATGGGGCTGGAACTCCACTTACCCTTGGATTCTCCTCCCGCCGCCCAGCACCGCTGTCATCCGTCTGCCCGCTCCCCGCCACAGATGCCCGCACATCTGGCTCTCGTCGGCAGACAAAAGGCCGGGGTTTGGGTTCGATCTGCCAAAGCTGAGGCGTCCGTCCTTGTCCCTTTAGGGGTGGGGGGGAGAGACACTGCAGGCCACCCCCTCCCACGCTGTCCCCACGCTCGCCCTCAGAGCCCGGTCTGGAAAGAGACCTTCATCCTTCCCTCGCACGGCTCCTTTACAGCCGCCCGCAAACGCTTCCCCGTCCTCCTCCCTCCTCCCTCTTCTCCCCTCCCTTTCCCTGTCCTCCTCCTCCTCACTCGAGCCTTGTCGCCACAACGTGCCACCCACCTGAATCGGCTCCTGTTGGCTGCGCGCTTAACTCCTGCAGCTCCGGTGAGCACCCCAAGGGCCATTCCTGAGACCCTAAGCCCTCACTGCCCCCCAGGCTCTGGCACCTCTAGCCCTTTGCGGTGATGCTCCCGAGGACCAGATACATAAAAAAGCTCCTGAAAAGCTCCTCTCGGCAGCCGCAGCGCATCCTGCAGCTCAGCCCGCTGCGGCACTCGGCTCCTCTCCCCACGGGCTGGGGTCACGGAGCTCAGGGGGGGCTTATCCCTCAAAAGGGCTTCCTTTGCCTTTGGGAAGACCCGGCTGCGTGTGCTCCCGGGAGCCCCTTGCACCTAAACCCCTCCCCAGCGTCCCCAAGGTGGCAGCACAGGTCCCCCAGGGGGTTTTAAAGCACCCCGTGGGGGCTGGGTCCCTGAGCTCACCTCCCGTGGACGCGGATGCTCAGAGACTCTTAACCTTGAAGAACACGGGGGGAGGGAAAGCCACCTTCTGTTTTTTGGGTCTCCAGGTGGAAAGATCTGGGGTCCTGGTTGCTTATCACCCATTTTAAGAGGTGTGGGATGTGACCCCACCCACGTTTGCACTCAATATGACTTCGGGAGAAGTGTCCCAGGTGCATTCCTGGGGCTCTGACCCAGGCAGCATTTGAGGTGGGGGCAGCACAGCCACCCCAACTTTTGTTTGCTTTTCTAAGCCCCATTCAGTGGCTCTGAAGCCCTGCGGATGCCACACGCTCCGGGGGGTTGACAGTGGCCATTGAATCCCCATTTCATGCTCAGGAGCAGTGACCCGAGCTGGGGGTCAGGCTCCTTCCCAGAGCACTGGCCTGGGGCGGTGGGTTGGACCGCAGGGATAGAGAACAGACGTGCAGGAACGCCAGAGAGCCAGGGAGGCAGAAGAGGAGAGAGAGATGTGACCTGATTTAATTGGCAGGACTTCAATAAGAGAAAATCCGGGCCCATGTGCCCGAACCAAATGGGGGATGTGCTGTCATGTTGGCCCCCGTTCAGCAAAGCCCTTCTGCAGCTACCTAGTGGGAACACAAGCTTGATGTTGGCCTCGCTTAAATGCTTTGTGGCATAAACCGAGTCAAGCAGGGGTCTCCACTCCCAAGGTCCCTCCGTGGCTTTTTAAACACCAAGGGGTGCAATGCAAGGCTTTATCCAAGCCCCGGGGCACGTCGGGCCATGCCGGGTCACTTTGCAAAAAAAACCCAGAAGCATCCTGTGAAAGCCATTTCGCTCATGAGACTGTGAAGCTCCCAGTCAGCTGGAGAAGCCCTTCCAGATGGTCTTTGTGCCGATGCCCACCTCCTCCTGTAGCTGCTAAACCCATGGGGATTTAGAGGGAAGAGGATTGCTTCAGGTTTGCAAAACCTTCTCTGTGCTCAAGGCAGAAGGCAGAAGGACTGAGCAGGCAGACAGTCACACCAAGCCACTGCTGACCAACCCTTCAGTGCCCATCCCCAGTGCTGCATCCTGTGTCTCTGTGACATGGCCTGCACTGATGGCTGTGGGCAAGGCCAAGAGCTGCCCTGGGCTCTCCTTGGTGCAGGAGACGACTCCAGCCAACCTAGGGGTGCTGCAGGGAGCAGCCCACATCTCCCTAGGACACAAGTGATCCCTCCAAATTGATGGTGGCTGCCCCTGTCTGCCCCAGGGCTCAGTCCTGTGGCTCAGCCACTCGGTGCTGCTGGCTCCAGCTCCAGGAGGGACAGGGAGAGCTCTGCCTGCCCTGGCCTTGAGGATGAGGATGGATGCTCCTGTACTTGGCTGGATCCCCCTGCAGCTCCTTACAGCTCCTGGGGACTTTTCAGGGCACTCACTGCTCCAAAACATGGGTCTGGAGGAGGTGGGGAGGCAGCAGCTGATCGGATCAGGCAGCGCTGCAGGGACCTCGGTGGGGGTTGGACCGACGAGCAGACTCCATAGAAACGGCTGAACCCAGATGAACTGCTCAGGGCTCCCATCCAAGGCTTGGTGGCAGCTTGTGCAGCACCGTTCAGCCCAGGTCATTTCATCACTTCTCATTCCAGCTGCGGGAAGTTCAAAGGTGCTTGTTAAGTCTTAAGACTAATTGAGTTTCTTGTCTTCTGCCACAGACTCCCTGGGTGGCCTCAGGAAGGTCCCTTTCCCCTTTGCAGGGTGGGGACACTGCTCTGCCTGGGGACATGGGACATCAACGCTCACACAGAAGAGAGAGGTGCTGACCCAGCCTTCCCTAAACAGGTTTTAGGTAGGGGGGGAAGATGCATTTCTGTAAAGACATTTTCAGTCAGTCTGAGCTGCCTCCTCTGCAGGAGAAGGAAGGAGATGGAGCAGGGATTTCCTTCTGCTCCAGACACACGGGGGGGGAGGGGGGGAATCAGTGGCCCCGGGTGTCCCGGAGCCTTCCCCATCTTACACCTTCCTCTTAACCAGGCTTCCCCCGTGCCCTAAGCCAGCTTTGCTGCACAGGATGACTAACACACACTCACTCTCAAGATGCTGTCTTCAGGCAGAGTACAGCCTGATTCAGGCTTTAATTGTGTGGGATTTTAGCCGAGATGGCACTAATTTATTTTCTCTGCTGCTTCAGCAGTTCTCATGGCTCTTCTGCACTTGAGTTCACCTGGAACATATTCCCCTGGTGCAAGGGGTTAAAAACTTGTTGCTGGAGAAGAGGCTTGCTGTCTCAGGAGGACTTTTTGCCTACAGCCAGTTACACATGTAGGATTGTAAGAAGCTTCACATCCTCCTTCTTATCCCTTAAGACACCCTATTAGCTCCCTGGGGAGCTGCTCTTAGTCAGTTTTAGGGAGAAGCAGTAGTCTGGAGAGTTAAGCTTGGACAAGTCATCCTCAGCAAAGCCCTTGCTCCAACACACCAGGATGAACAAAGCCCCTGATATCTCTGTAAGGTTTGCCATCCACTGCATCTTCCAGGGACAAAGGTGGAACACAGCATCTCCAGGATGTGCTGGGGCCAGGAAGGTTCTTGGGAATACACGGAGGATGGAAAGAGATTGTCACAGTCCCTGGTGCACAGTGGCAGGGTTGCTTTGGGCAGGATCCATTCCCAGCAGCAGTTTCCTCCCAGGGATCAGCTGAACCAAACCTGACTCCGGTTCCTCCAAGTGGAGCCAGGAGCTGCTGGAGTGGTACTGACATCTCCAGGAGATTCGTGTCATCATTATTCATCTATAAGGGTTGTTTCTGGTGTCATGGTTATTATTATTCTTTAATGATTTAAGGACACAACAGCAGGCAGCATGATGGAGACATAAGCCCTGGAGGGGCTCAGAAAAGCCACCTGCAGGCCTTACTCTGGAGCCAAAGAGGAGACACCCCTTCCCCTCCCTCATCTCCCCAGTGCAGAATAAACCAAATCACATCCTAGCAGCAGGCAGTAAGTTATTGCAGACCTATTGCTGGAACAGGACAGAGCTATAACTCAGGCAGGTTCTGGCTGCTCCTGAGTTACAGCATCTCTGCTGCCCATGGCAGGGCAGCCGTACATTACCCTGGGTGCTCAGGGTTCTCCTGTTGTGCCTTGCTGCAAGCAGGGATCAATAAGCTGCCTTCCTTCAGCAGCAATGCCAAGAAAAACCAGCTGGGTAAAACACAAACTGGCTTGCCCAGCCTGAGGCCCCAAAGCTTCCCTGATCTGTCTTAGAAAAAAAGATTTTCAAGGATCTACTATGTGTTTCCCTCCTACTCCCCCTTCCCCTGTCAAAAATGAGAGCTTGAATAATTGTTGTTTTGGAGGAGTAACGTGTTTGAGTTTAGGAGTCTTGGGGAGGGTTCAAATCATCTGAATCTCCTGTGTACTGATGCCAGGTTTATCAGGGCTGTCAGTAAATCCTCACCTCCACCATCAGTATCAGGCTCAATGAACATATTATTATGTTATAATATTTTTTTAATATATATTTTCACAGTATCTTTTAGTGCTTGTTTTGGGATAATTTCCAGATCCCTCCAGATCAGCCTACTCATGTTCAAAGCTACCCAGAGACACTCCCCATCCCCTCCTGAAAAGGGGGAGCAAAGCTGGGGCAGGGCAAGGTGACAAGAACAGGTCCATGGTGACAATTGGTGCTGGGGTTCTGGAAGGGCTCAGCCATGGACACAAGCCTGAGCTTGGAGTAGAGCTTGGGAAATGAGGCACAGGGGGGCTGAGGGATGGATCAATACAGACATTTCAGCACCCACTCCAAGCATCTAAAAATGTTTGGAGCACTGGGTCTGTATGGACAAGCTCACACCAGAAATCCAGAGCAGCAAAGAGAATTGGGCTCAGGACTCCTTCCCCAGACAGAAGTGAGGGTCCTGACTATGGGACTGTCCTTCTCCCTGCCCCCAGGAGCTAATTACAAACTGATTAAAGATCCCTCACCCAGAGCCTCACACCACCTTCAAGATTTTCATACCAAACTCTGGGGCATGGAGCACTGATTAACCCCACTGGTGACATTTCAGATCAAAGCAACATCCCCTAAGTGCTCTCCACAGAATGTTCCATCCCCAAAATGCTCTCTGTGGGGTGCTTGCTTGACACTGCCTCATGGACCATCGTGGGTGGGAAGGAGCAATGTTCTTCTGGTTACTTTATTTCTCTGCTTTGGGACTGGTTTACAGCTACTATAAAAGCTGATAATAAATCAGGGGGGATACTATAAAATTCTGCAACAGCTATAGTTAGAGCCCAAAAGAGACTGACTCCCTCTGCCAGCCCCAGAATTGCAGGAGGAGCAGCTCAGTTTATCTTTCCCCCTCCCAGTTGTCTTTACAGCCACCTTGGGAAGGAAATCATGGGGGTGATGTGAGCCTGATGGAGTCCCCCACTGTATGAAGCATCCAGCAAGGCATGCTGAATAATGTGGCTTTTTTTTTTTTTTTTTTTTTTTTTTTTTTTTTTTTTTTTTATAGAATGAGCTTTGCATAGCAGAAATTTTATGTGACTCTCTCTTCCTCTCACTCTTGCTGTCTTCGCCCCCACCCTCTCTCAAATTTACAGGCAGGAGATTGGTCCAGGGGGAAATAAACTTCCTAAAGAGCCCAAGGTTCGCCGGCGAGGAAAGGAAAGACCAGTGAAAAAAATGATTACGATGCCTCATGTGTTACGTGCTGCTTTAGGAGTCAAATTTGTTTCTTTTATTGCCAGAGAAAAATGTAATTAAAAGGCTGCAGAATCAGCCAGTGGCACCACAACTTGTTGTGTTTGGCAGCAGGCAGGACAATTAACACTTTTTGAGTCTTTTAATCACCGAGGACATGTTATCCTGACCCCTGATGGGAGGGAGCAGGGATGTCGCCGTGCAGACTCCAGGCTCTGCCACCATCCTTCCCCTCTTCTGGACCGGAGGAAAAAAAAAAAAAAAAAAAAAAAAAGAAAAAAAGAGCTTTTATTTTGTCTTCCCAGGATTCTGCAGGGATACAAAAGAGGAGTGGAGGGGGGGGGTCACCTACTCCTTCCCACCTCCGGGCTTCTGCCCCACACAGGCTCACGTTGCAGCCCCTCGAGGATCAACAGCCCAACGTGGGGACAAATCACACACAGATCAGAGAAACCAGAAATTTTCGGTGATAACCAAGAGGGGGAACAAAAGGGACGTCCCGCGAGGGGGACTGGCGGTGTGCTGGCGTGTCCCACGCCGGACACTGGGACAACTGGGCAGCTGCTGAGCCCGTGACCCGCAGCGTCCCTGGGGAAGGGGTCCCCTGTCACCTTCCACCCCAGCTCATTCTCGAGGTGAGCAACAGGAGCGACAAAGCCAGGCGGCACTCTGGCGGGACAAGGGACCAGGGGATGTCACCGTCGTGGTTCTAGCAGGACCCGACAGCCCCGGGGTGCGTTTGGATGCTCTTTGCCTGGCAGCGAGAATTCCAGCGGCATCGGAGCCAGCGGGGTGTGCCGGCGGGGTTTGGGTTTCTCAGCGTTTCCATGACAATGGGACAGACACCTTTTCTCCCCTCGTGCACACACGCACATGCGCTGCGGGAACAGGCGGCCAGCGGCGGGCGTGGGGGAGCACACGCGTGGACACCGGGCAGTACACACTGGGTGCTGGGGCTGGAAATTCCACCCGTGGTGCCCTCCTGGCAGGACCCACCCAG
Source organism: Heliangelus exortis (assembly GCF_036169615.1). Taxonomy (NCBI): domain Eukaryota; kingdom Metazoa; phylum Chordata; class Aves; order Apodiformes; family Trochilidae; genus Heliangelus; species Heliangelus exortis. The sequence goes on from NC_092446.1 coordinate 4,790,134, forward strand.
ACCCGCTGGCAGCAGCCCTGTCGTGTTGGGACCCTGCAGAGCTTCCACCTTCGACGACAGCGATCCCTCATTAGGCAGCGCTCTGGCCACTGGTCCCCAGCCCCCGAATCCATCATCCTCTCCCTCCCAGCCTTCCGGGACTCTTGTCAGAGGATTTCCAGGAGCCCGAAGCAGAGCTGCCACCCCCTTCCACACCATCTCGCCCCTCCCCAGAAGAGCTTGGAGCCAGGCCCAGGGCTTCCTTTCCCTCTTATTTTTTCTAATTGGAATCTCTGCTGAATCCCGTAATTAAGTTCTTTGCCTGCAACTAATATCGTGCTGCTAATTCCTCCTCAGAATGATTCCTCCAGCAGTCACAGAGGTTATGCTCACTGGCACCCTTCCACGGCTCCTTTATAAAAAAAAAAAAAAAAAAAAAAAAAAAAAAAAGCCCTTTTTAATGACTGTAAATGACTCATCTCTGAGCAGCCCTCGTCCTTGTCCTCTGCCTCGCCGAGCTGCTCCGGGGTTTGGCCCTTGGAGCCCATTAGTGAAGTGCTGATGGGTCTCAGCTCCCCGCACCAGCTCTCCCTGTCCTCCCCGGACGACTGAGGCTGTGATCCGATCCAAAAGGCTGCTTGCTTACACGAAGCATGAAAATTCAAGAGCCCTTTGATATTTTTCCTCTCTCCTTCCCTCTCCTGCTTTCTATTTTTATAAATAATACCTGGTCCGGAACGGAACAGGATCCCAAGCTTGCAATTAAAACCCCGAGCGCTTGCGCTGCCTTTCAGGAGGGCTTCCAAGCATCTCTTCCCGGAGGCAGGAATGCCAAAGCAAAGCATCAGCTGGCTCAGACGGAGCAGAAACACTTAGCAGGGGCCCTGCTTCCAGAGCTCAGGATCCCCTCACTGGAGCCAGGACTGGACCCGTGCATCCCCTCCGAGCTGCAGCCTGGTTCCCCCAGGATCAGGGCTCTTTCCTCGAGTTTCTTTGATCTCAGTTCCCATTAACTCCAGCACACTGGGATGGGAGCAGTCCCTCTCCCTGCCTGTTGGGAGCTGGTTTAATTGTAAGCTGATTTGATTGTGAGCTGGTTTAATTGTGAGCTGGCCTGGCTGGGAGCTGGCTTGAGATCTGTGTTGCTGGAAGGGAAAATCCATCAGCATTAAGAAGCTGGAGCAGGGAGCATGATGCTCATTCTGTATGTGCAAAGTGGAGAGACAAAACCTGCATCCTGTTTTTGTGCAAGAAAATATATTTATGTTTCTTTGATGGATTTTGGGGTCCTGATATCTACCCAGGTTGGGCAGAATGAGTCCTTTGCTCCTGGTCTCCCAACTCCTGGCTATGGGGCAGCTGGGCTGGACATGAGGCAGATCACAGAGTGCTGGTGACAGTCACAGCTACCTCAGAGCCACCCCAGGGCTGCTCTGGTGCCATCAGCTCTGGGTATGGCAGTGCCCAGTGATAGACAACAGGGACAAAAACTGAAGGCTGTGCAAGGAGACAGGACTGATCCAGGGAAACTTGGGGGCTGCAGCCTTGGATAGCAGATGGGAGCTGGGGGAAAGGCTCCCCAAGGCTGGCAGGAGGCGCAGGAGGAGGAGGAAAAAGGCTGCAGGGTTGCCATGACAATCAAGCAGCTACAAATTCTGGGATTATTTATCTTCGTTTTTGCTTGTTTTGGCTGGGTAAAACTAAGTCTCGCTTCTGCGCTAAGGGTGGGAGCTCAGCCCAGTGCTTGGGAATGCACAGAACAAAGGTATAAAATTAAAGGCGTGTCTGTAAGTTACAGTTTTGAGAAGGAGACCTTTATTCAAGACTCTACAAGTATGGACTCTTAACAAAAAAGTCGGGTTTGGGTTGGTTTATTTGCCGTTTGACTTATCAGATAGCCCCGAATCTCCCACAGACCTACAATTATCTGGCACATGCAATACAGGTTTGCGTTTCTTTAAATAGCAAATTTTGATGTCTGGATGGGTTTGGAGTGGGCCCTAGATTTGCTTGTGAGGACCGAATCGCTGCTGTCTCTCTGCCTGCCTGCTAGGAACAGATTCCAAAGCAATTTCCCAAATTCAAGGGAGGTGAATGATTGTTACTCTGATTTATGGTGGTTTACGCCACCTCCCTCCCTCCCTAGCTGGGGCACCCGAGCATCGCACACGCTCTGAGCCACAGCCAGCTGCGAATTCCTTTGCAAAACCTGAAGTCAATCTCCTCCATCTCCTGCGCTCGGCCCGTGGTGGATGAGCTGACAGCACTTGCAGGAATTAAAGATGTTCCATGTGGAGCCCCGGCTCGTTCCAGATGTCTCTCTGCAAATCTACTGTCACTCAGGCTACGGAAAACAAGGGCACCGTGGGGAGGTTCGGAGTTGCCGGTAGCTGGGAACTTCTCAGCGAGGTGTAAAACACAACTAGTGTCACTGCCAGAGCCGGGAGAGACCCGAGCGTTTCCCACCCCGTCTCCCCCGCTCTCAGCTTCCTCCCCCTTTGCAGGAGCCGTGGCTGTAATTGCTCCTGTCTAATCACCGATTCTTTTTGATGCCTTCAGTGCTACTGTTATGTAAATCCCAGCGTGAGGATGCTGTATGTTTTATGGATGTGTGTTTGCCGACGTCCCCGAGCGTGTGTGCAGCTAAAGGGAAACCTTTGATTGTCGGATGAAAGCAGCACCAGATACATCAGGGACAATTGCGGGCAAAGAAAAACTCAAGGAAATCAGGAGCCTGTGGTTGAATTGATTTGATTTGATGTTGCCCACAGAGGTCAGGATGAAGTATTAAGGCTCCTGAAATTGTACAAAGCAAACCTATTACTCAAGGAACAGCCGGGCTGTTTGCAGAGAGGGAATGAGGGAGAGGTGGCCCGGGCTGAGGAGCACGAGGGGGTTTGGAAGGAGCTCTGATCCTGGTCTGGGTATAAGCTCCAAGCTGGTGGAACGGGGAGGCTGAGCAGAGCTTTGCTCAAAAGGCTCCATATCTCCTGCAAAGGGGTTCCTGGTCAGATCACCACTGCTCTCACAGGACAAGGAGAAGTCAAGGAAAGGCCCTGGCAATGCCTTCCTCCTCCCCAGCCCTGGAGTTTCTGGGGACAAGAGGGAGAGGGGTGATGGGGTTGGGATGCAGCTGATTACAGGGAAAAGGAAGGAGGGGATGTAAATCCTTTCTCAGCTCTTGGACACAACTTCTCCTGCCTTGACCTCCTCTCCAAAGGGTTTTGCTGAGCTTCTTTTCTTGGTGCAAGCAGCTTTTGTTTTTCCTGGGCATTCTCTGGTGAGCAGTGCTGCTCCAGATGGTGGATGGTCCCCTGCCCAAGGCTGACAGACCCTCGGGGTCTCTGGTCCAAAGCAAAGCAGCTGCAAAGGGGTTTGGGGTGGGGGGGTGGCTGGCAGAGGGACACCAGTGTTTATTTTCCACTGGTGCAGCTCTGACAGTGAAGCCTCTGTAAAAGTGCAATGCAGAGGAATAAATGAAGCTGACAGAGCTTCCCCCCGAGCAGCAGCTTCATCCCTCATTAACAGATGCCTTGAAATGGCCAAGGAATATCTGGGGGCTCTGGGCTGCCTGCTGGTGGGGGATGCACAGGAGCACAGCTGGAGGTCACCCATGGGTGGGAGGAGGAACGAGGACCTTCCCTCATTGAGGGCTTGATGGGTAGAGGCTGATGATGCTGAAGGAGCATTAGGTTGAGGAACATCTTTATAGAATCACAGAATGGTTTGGTTGGAAGGGACCTTTAAAGGTTGTCTAATCCAAGAGCTCTGCAATGAGCAAGAACATCTTCAAGGGATGGTTGGACTCAGTGATCTTAGAGGTCTTTTCCAACTGTGATTCTATGACCTTGTCCAGGAGCTGGTGGGCCTGTTATAAATTAAGGTCCTAAAAATCGACCAGGACACACCAATTAAAAACCAATTAGAATTTGTTAGCAAGCAACAACAAGCAAAAACAGCACTGGGTGCTTGGGAGTCTTTGCTCCATCAAGACAGCAAAACTTCCTTAAGTTTCTTGGGTATTTATAGTCCTTTATGGCCGTGTGAGCCCGATGTGGCTGGGAAAGCTCAAAATCTGTCGATGATACTAATTCTTCTTACACAGACACATCTTGTGTTTGGTTACCCTTTTCTATACTAATTCTTCTTACACAGACACATCCTGTGTTTTGGTTAACCCCTTTCTACCAAGGTTATCTATAAGAACTTTAAACATGATTACACAGCATTTTGTCACAATACACTTTTCCTCTTTAAAGTACATTCTGCAGTTCACATCCTTATCTTCTTTCACTACTTCTCTCTTGCCTTAATAAGTAAATGCACTAAAAATTTTCTACTTAGGTTAAATGAACAAACATTATATAAATTCATAACAGGCCCATGTTTCAATAGCAGCTCAGCTCTCCAACCTGCCACACAGCAGTGTCAATGCTCCTGCAGCCTTAAAAACAGAGGAGAAATGTGGCTTTGGTTAAACAAGTGGGAGATGGAGAGAAACTTTAGAAAGCACTTCTTGGGAGAGGAGGGAAGTTTTTCCAAGATATGTGGCCCCCTGTGTGGGGGAGGACAATGACAAACGAGGTGAATTCAGAGGCTGAAGAGAAAAACTGGCAGAGTGTTGAAAATTTGCTGCCAGGTTTGGGGGAGTTTTAAATGGCATTTAATTAGCAGCATTCAGGTGGTCACAATACTGATGAGGCACAGTGGCAGCAAGGAGACAGCACTGCAGTTCCTGGCATTTGTTAATTAAAGCCACTCCTGGCAGAGACTAATGACTTTTTAATGAGTCAGTTGTCTTAATGTCCCATTAAGTTTTGACTTCCCCTTTCCAGCCTCTCCAAGATCATCTGCCCAGACACCCCCTGCTGCCTCCCAAGGAAGGGACCAAGGCTTTGCTGACAGCTCCTCTGCCTTCTGCTGAGGTCTGGATGCAGCTGAGAGGAGCAGACATCACAAAAGGGTGAAAACACCATTTCAACCCCCTGGGGACATGTCTGGGATGCTCAGGGGTTCACACCCCCACCCTGCACCCCCACAGAAGGTGCCACCCAAGGCCAGGCACATCCCACTGCCTTATGATGAAATGCAGGCAGCACTCACTCCTCCATCCCAACTCTGTCCCCAAAAGTGGCCAAATGCTGAAGGTCAGAGCCCAGCAGGATGGCCAGGGAAGTGCAAGGCTGCCAGTTCTGAGCTGATGAGACACAGGGAGCCTGACATCCAGCTCCCTGCCAGCCCTGGGGAAAAACACTTACTGGGGCTTTATCTCTCCAAACCAGCATCCCTGCTGCCAAAGGATTTATCTCCAGCGGCTTCTGATGATCTGGGTGGCTGGAGGGTAGCATGGGTGTCTGCTTCTCTTCCCCCTTCTTGCTCCTGGGCTGGAGCAAAAGCATCTCACTCCCTCCTCTGTGCTGCTGCAAAGCCCCTGCAAAGGAGGAGTTAAACAGAAAAGGAGTGCAGGGCTGGAAACATCTCTGGGCAGGGAACTGAGGATGGAGCCACTCCTCGTGCTTCAAAGCCTCTCTGCTCCACGGCCAGCTGAGCTCCAGGAGTGCCACTCCCCAAACTGAGAAGGAAATGTTTAGTGGAGTGGGAGGAATGGGAGGAAGAGGGGAAAAAAACAGAGAGGACAGGGGAGAAAGGAACAAAAAAGGGCTCTGAAAATGGGGAATGTGCAATGAGGAGAACAAGGACTTCTGCTCATCCAAGGTCCAAGAAATAGATGGAACTGTGGGGGAAACCAGCAGCACTGGGCAGGATTCAGCCCATCCTGACTCAGCTTCTGGCTCTGCCTCTGGTTTCCTGATGTGACTTTGGCTGAGGTGCAGTTGGGACCTCAAATACCCACTTGGAACCTGAAACACCCAGGTATTCAACAGGTTTCCCCTAAAAGCAGAGTGCAAAATCAAGCAGGATCCTAATTGCACTCGTTTGTCAGGCTCTAGCTGAGGAAATTCACTCACATGCCTGGCAGGAGCCCACGTCCCTCTGGCTGCCACTCCTGCCAGTCCCCAGTGATGACATCCTCCAGGAGAGCAGTGGGCAGAATCTGCTGCAAAGAGAGCACAAAACCTCCCAGATAGATCCAGTTTCTATGTCTATATTTAACACTCAGTGTTCTCCTTGGAATGGGCTCAAATGATGGCAATTAACTAATGATGGGGATGATTAAGGGTTGCTCTTGTGCTTTACATTTATAGCATCTCTCCCCCTAATAATTAGCAATTCCTTTCCTGCACAATACCAGCAGAGGACTCCCAGGAACCCAAGAGGCAAAAAGCAAGGTAAATGAAAAAGGTGACCCACTAACTGGGTCAGGAAAATGAATAAATCTGATGTTTACCTATCCCTGAACTTGGGTGAGAAGATCCATCCCAGCCAGAATTTGCTCTCAGATGAGTTCCAGCATGGACCAGGCAAGCACAGTAATGTTTTTTTACTGCTAATAGAGCTGGAATAATAAAAAACTGGGCCTGCTCCAGGGGATGCATTCAGGCTCACTTTGCACCATCCTGGCTTTCCCCGAATTCTTTCCTAGCAGGACACACTGAGATCTCACAAAAAGGTGCTGATTTATCACTGAAAGGTGGTGGCATGGAGGAAAGAAGGAGAAAAATTTTAAATCACCAGAATAATAAAAAAAAGATGTGAGATAAACAAAAGGAGGGAATTAAGGGTGGAATCAAGCTCAGGGTGGTGGCTGAGGAACATGCAAGTGTCCATCAGCTCCAGGATCTGCTGTTCTGCCAGACCCGTGCCCACCTCAGCCTGCCCAGCATCACTTCAGCAGTGAGAAATATTGTTCATCTCCCTGAGAATGAAAACAAACAGAGCATGAAGTAAATAAATAATATATAAAAAAAAAGTCCACTCCAATAATTACAGATTAGAACAAATCAATGGGAGCTGTGTAACCAGCCTTCAGGCAGGCATAAGACACAATGTTTGCTGCTTAACATGCTCAGTGCTTGCTGCTGCTCTGGATGCCTCAGCAGATCCAGGGCTTGGTCCTGGGATGCTCCCTGGGCACAGCAAACCATCCTCCCCCCTGCTCTGCCCCCTGGGCTGGGTGGTGAGAGGGAGCTGGGACAGCAGGACCTGGAGGAGAAACCCAGAGGAGCACAGGCTGGAGGACATCAGGCCATGGGGACCCCAGAACCCGGCTGGTTTTCACCCTTCCTGCTGTATCCTGATGCAAATTCTTCCAGAAGGCAAAGGTTGAATCCTGCCACTGCCAGAAGCCAGGGATGGGGTTTCCATCATGACTGGTTAAGGTTGGAAGGAAGGGTCTGATGTTTGCTCCTGTGTAATCCCGGGAAGCAGCTGAGGGGCCCTGGGTGCAGACTTTGGTTTGGGCAGCTGGAAGGATGCTCCACCACACATCTGGTGGCACAGAGCACCTGTAGGTGTTGGGGCAGCTGATTCTTAGAGACACAGTGCTGGGAATGAGAGGGCAAAACCCCCCTGGTACTGAAAGTTTGATGCCTTTCAAGCCTCATTGAAAGCACTTTGAGGAAACACAATAGGAACGATTTTCCAGGGTGATTCTTTTGCATTCAGAAGCCCTGATGAGTATGAGAGCTGTGGGTTAGGTGCCAGCACCACCCAGGTGTCCCCATTCTGCTCCCTGCAGCAGGCACAGAGGTGGATCTGATGGGGTTTCTGGCTGAATGTGTGGTGCTCTGGACCCATCTGGGGCAGGTTTGGGGAAAAGGAGTATGGACAAGAGCACAGTCTGGTCTTCCCCTTGCAGTTATTGCTGTCTGGACAAGTGTCACTGTGAGCTTGGTTTTGGTTAAATATCCTGGCAGGTGACACCAGTGGGACTTTTCAGATCAACCTCAGGTCCACCTCACTCTGCTTTTCAAAGGATTGTCCCACCTCCAGTGGGACTGAGCTGCTCAATTTCCCTTGGCCCTCTGGCAGACCTGGGCACGTCTTCTGGGTGCCTGTGAGGTCCCAGCGGTGTTGGATCTCTGTGTGTTCCCTGGGGAGGGGCAGCCAGGTTCTGCCCCATGGATGTCCTCCCTGCTCACCCAATGTCCCCAGAACCCTCAGCTGATCCAGGGCCACCAGAGACTGATTCCCACTGATGGATCTCCTGCAGCTCCTCTGCAAGCTTAACCAGATGCTAATTTAATGCTGTGGTTAAGTGGTTGGGTGTGAGGATTAATGAGAACTCACTCTGCAGAGCTCTGCTTGCCAGGAAAAAACCCCACACCCGTGACACTGCCGTGGGGTCTTTGGGAAGCTCAGGACTCAGGGATGAGGTCCCACATTCTGCTCACTTTCCCTCAGCTCCTCTCCACACAGGAGGTTTGGGGAAATGCTCCAGTTCAGTCACAAACCATAAGTGTAAGACAAAGGGCTGGAGCATCACAGGCATCACCCCACAGTGTGGGATTTGTTAGGAAGCTGGAACTGCCTCCCAGAAAGTAAATTTCAGGACAAATCTTGGCTTGAAACTTGCTTGTGAGCATCTTATGGGTTTTCTTTGAAAAAAATGAATTGTGGAATAACTTCTGCTCAAGCAGTGGCTGATCCACAAGCAGCAGACAGGAGATTTCCAGAATGAGCTTCCTGGAACAGCTCAGGGGCTGCGATTCCTCCTGTGACTCTGCTCCCATCCAGCAGGATAGCTCCTGGAGTGCCTGGTGGCTTCAGTGCTCTGAAGGCACTTTCTGGAAATATCTCTAAAAATGGCTTTGAATTTGGCTGTTTGCTCTAACACTGGTGCCAAGAGATTAATTAGTAAACTATTAATGGAAAAGAACACAAGGTCTGAGTGCTCCTCAAGGAGCTCACACAGGAGATGCTCGGATGCCTTCATCAAGGTTGATGTCCAGCACCTGGAGAGCATTGGAATTTCAGGACACAGAGCACTTGTGTGAGAGCTGCTCAGCCAATAAAGCAGCCGAAGGGAGGAGTTGGGTCTCTTGGACCTCCAGTGCCATGCTCTGGGGTGTTATCTCCCTCCTGCTGAGGGTGCCCCAGCTCAGGTGGCCCTGGCAGCAAGGAGGAATGGCTTCCACCAGAAATTGCTGCTGTTACTTGCTGCTGGCATCCTGCACGGATGCACGGTGGGAGATCCTGGGCAGGTGGGAGAAGCTAAGGAAGGAAATGTTTTGGGTGGGAGGAAGGTGTGCAGAGCTTTTGGGCAGGGTTCATCTTGCTGCTGACCAGGCTGTGGGGACTGGCTGGATTTGGGATGGTACAGCAACCCTCGGGTTCTGCTGAACCCTCCCCAAAATGGAAGGGGCTGACGGGCAGTTTGGTGTCATCAGGTCTGGTTTTGAGACAAGGACAGTGAAGCAAGGAGCAGATTCCCATCCAAGGGGCTGAAAGCAGCTGGGAAATCCATCCCTGCTGGGCAGGTGCTGGGTACAGTGGGGTTTGTTCCCTGCAGTTGGGAGTTCTGGCTTCCTCCCCTCTTCCCCATCCCTTGGGTGGAGCTGGGGGCTGTCTGTGTGGGATGTCCTTGGTGGAGAAAGATTGTACAGTCAGTTCCAGCTGAGAAATGTCCCAGGCAAACCCCTCGGTGCCTGGAGATGGATCTTTTCCATTCCTGGAAGGAATAACATGGAGTGGGGTGGGAGGTACCGATCAAGTGATGCTGGACTGTTCCTCAAGAAGTCATAAATAATATTCCATGCTTGAATCCCTTTGCAGTGTGAGGTGTTGGCCCTGTTGTCTGCCTTCCTGCTATATAAATATTTATGGCTCTTAATGAAAAGGTTTGTCATGTTAAATGATGTGAAGCTAAGGGGATGGCTATAGGTGACACCTGAGGAGAGCAGTGCTGCCCTCCCCAGCTCCTGGGGAAAGCCCATGAGCATGGCTCCTACCCATGCTTTGTGGGTAGGACCAGGGAATGGGGTGTGGAAGAGAGATTTCCTCCCCATTGTGGTATTCAGAGATAAGGCAGGGGAAGCTCACAAAATTAGTTTGGGCTTTCTGATGGCTCCAAGATGGGATTTGATATAAAATTTCCCCCACGAGCATCCCTCCCCCTGGGTCCAGAGCAGCAGCAGCAGTGATGAGCCTGTCCTGGGAGTGGGGTGAAACCCCTCCTGAGCACTGCTTGTGGGGTCTCCACACTTCTCCTCCAACAGCAGCTCTGGGCCACTGCTGGCTTGGTGGGAGCAGGGATGTCTCCTGTCTGAGCACATGGAGGTGCAGGGGGGCTGCTGCTCCCTGCTGGCATCCCAGAGGTGGGTGGAAGACAGGAGGGGTGGAGGTGGTGGTTTCCATCACTCCTCCTTCACATCCTCCTCCCTGGAAAGCTGCAGCTGTCCCTTTGCAACGCTGCTGAGCATGGGGTGCAGCCAGCAAGGGTGTTCCTGTGCTGTGGGATGAGGTGCAGCCTCCTCACACATGCTGCTTGTAACCTGCTAATAATATTCCCCTGCCTACTCCTCAGCCACACCATTTATAGTATTTTAATTTTTTTTTTTTTATCTTCTCCTATTGTTCTGCATATTTCAGCTGCTGGAGGCTCTGGAGCCCCTCTGATAACATCACCATTGTTCCCCTCACCTACCACCCTCCTCTGAGTCATTCTGCCAGCTCCGAGGGCCAAGCACAAAGGTCTCAGAGGTATCAGATGTAGCTCAGGCAATATCTGGCTGTTTGGTTTGGTGTTTCTTAATTTTTTATTTTTTTTTCCCCTCTGCTATTCATCTTCAGAGAAGTTAAAGGGTTGGGGGAAGCGAAGGAGACAGACAGACTAATAAGATTAATCCTCTGAATTCATTACCCAAAAACTTGGCACCTTGCCAGCCTTTCCCCTGCACAAATGGTCAATGCTTTTCTTTAATAGCATTAAGCAAAATTACAGATCACAGGGCTGGTTGATCCATCTTAATAGGTTTTTTTTTTTTCTTTTTTTTTTTTTACTTATTTTTAAACTGTCTCCTGGAAAAGGCTAAAGCAGTTATAGATCCTCCTTTGCTTCCAGTTTCTGGCATTAACTGGGATGACTGGGGAGATCCTGGATGGTTTTGTTTCTTCAAGGAGCCCTGGGCTGCCTGGCTGGAGGCTTGCAGGCAACAGCAAAAGAACCAAATAAAAGGGATTCTGTACCTTGCTCATCTTAGCACTGAGCCTTGGGCAAGCAGTGATGCCCAGGGCTTGGGTCAGCCCCATCCCAGAGCCTGGGGGCAGAGCTGGGCAGCATGATGCCCATGGGGCTCATGGTTGCCCTGAGCTGCTTCTTGACTAAATATGGATTTTAAATGCAGCCAGGTGTAATTTTTGTCATGGTAGCCAACAGTTTTTAGCCAAAGCATGGCTTTGGTTTGGGTTTTATTCCAGTATTGCTTTCCTGAGGGAGCAGGATGTGTTCATTGTGGTGGTTTGCATACAGGGTATGGAGGGACAGCAAAAATCCCATACAGGAGGCTGAGTGGGTGCTCACAGGGAGCCAGAAATGTCTTCAGAGAAGGCAGAAAACCCCAAAGAGCAAAGGAAGCTGACCCAGCCCCCAGGGAAAAGCTTTCTGGGGTATTGGTTGGAATGAGAGATTTGGGAAACGGGGCTCTGGAGCTGCCTTTTGAGGGTTTTTTGTTGTTGGTGGTGGGGTTTTTTTTCATGGAGGAAGGACTCAAGTACTGAGCAGGTTTGCTTCAAAGAAATGTCCATTTACCACCTACTTCACATTGTCAAGAGAACAACCAAAACATCCCTCTGAGGTCCAAAGTACTAATTATGTTTAAGGTCATTTTTAGCTTATTTATGGGTTTTTCTGGCTAAGGGTGTATTAGTTCACATCAATATCCAGATGAGTGTGCTGGGCTGAGACACGGCTGTCCCCAGGATTTTTTTAAAGACATTTTTGACACCTTTATAATACACCAAGAGGAAATGGCCTTGGTGACAGATGCAGTGCTAGAAGGGAGGAGGGCCAGCCAGCCCAGCTGGGATGGATGGAGATCCCCCTGGGATGTGAGGAGCTTTTCCCCACTGCCTCTACAGAGCTGAGCAGGAGCTGAGCTTTTGGGGCACTCACCATCCCTGGAGGTGTTAAAAAAAAAAAAAGAGCTGTAGATGTGGCATTTGGGGACACGGTTGGCATGGTGCTGTTGGGTTGACAGATGGACTCGATGATCTGAGAGGTCTTTTCCAACCTGAATGACTTGATGGTTAAGCTCTGCAGAGGGCTGGCTGGAGGAGGAGAAGGATCCCATTCCCAGAGCACGTTCTGGGGGCTTGGAGGACTTATGGAGGGGTAGAACTTGGATGTGGGTGCCTGTGATGTGCAAGTGCTGGGGGTCTGGGCTATGACTGCAAAGGAATTGTCAGGCAGAGCTGTTTCCAGCAGAGAAATGGAGAAGAGAATCCAGCACTGAGCTTCCCTGGGTGCCCCAGCTTCTTCCTCACCTCATCTAAAATTAACTTTACTCTTCAGCTGCATTTAAGCAAAACCAGTTGCCATGACCACGCCAGGGGCTCCTAGATATAGCAAAGGAGGTCTAAAAGGAATAGCCACGAGCTGGGGCTGGCTCTGGGTTCTCTGTGAAGTTTATTCACTTGTTAAAGTTAATGGACTCTATTGCCTAGGAACTGGAAATGTAAATTCTCTCTTTTGGTGGCTGGAGTTAGAATCAGGCCGGGGAAGCTGGAGAAAAAATGTCAAATTAAAAGAGCTAGTGCTGTGGATAATGTGAGCCCAGAGTGGATCAGAAGGGATTTCTGTGGAAGTTCAAGCCTTGGGTTTGCTGCAAGGCACAGAACTAAAAGCTGAGCACCCCTTTCCCCCTCCCCCACCTCGGCCCCTTGCTGCTTCCAAGAGGGACACTGGTATTTATAGCATCTTATTAATGCTTTGTTGGTGCTTATTAGCTCTGCTATCCTGTTCTGAATCAAATGAGCTATCGGGTCCTGTTGGTGGCTTGCATGGCTTCAGAGGAGGCAGGAAAAGAGCTCTGCTTCTATGGCACAACCTGAGAGCCAGCAAGGATCTTGAGACACAATGGGAGGTGATAAATCAGCTCAAACAGGCACAGTCTGTTCATCACCTCCCCACAGCCAGACCTGAGCTTCAGCACAAATACTCCCTGGGCTGGGGAATGATTCTGGGCAGAGCCCACCCTGGGGAGGATGGAGTGCTGAGTGCCTGAAAAGGCTGCCAGCAAGGTAGGTGGGCTGTTCCTATTTTAATAAGCTCACTCTTATAGGATGATAAATCCTCAGGAACGGTCCAGTCCTTCATTTTGTGTCTCAGATAAAATTTGGCTGGTGTTCTGTTCCAGAAGCTGAGCCAGGCTCTGTCTTTGTAAGGATGCAGGGAGCAGAGTCCCTGCCATGGCTTTCTCACTGAGCCTGGACCAAGGGATAGGATGCCCTGGAGCTCCACCTGCTTCTGCAGGAAAGTCACCGAGTGAGGGAGGGGAGCTTGCCTTGAGATGACAATTCCTGCCATACAAACCTGCCAGGGACCCAAATGGTGATGCTCTGCTCCCTGATGGATGGAGGCTGCTGGAGGGGCAGGGAGGTGACCAGGTCTGAGTGTCTTGGGAGCATCACAACTGACTTTGGATGGAGAGCCCTGAGCAGATCCAGGCTGTGTGTGTGTGTGTGTGTGTGTGTGTGTGTGTGTGTGTGTCAGAACCCTGACAGGGCTCTGTGTGTGTGTGTGATCCAGCCCAGCTCCTCTGCTCACTGATCTGCTCAGCAGACACAGAAGTGCCCCTTTCTTCTCTTGCTCTCTGTGCTTCGAGTTGACAGTAAACTTGCTCTGAGCCTACTCCACACAGTCTGAGCCCTGGGACTGATTTCTGGAGGTTCCCACTTGACTCACAGCGTGCACTGGCTCCTAACATCCCTCACTCCTAGGGATTCCCTCCAAGCAGGCAGGTGGGCACAACATCCTCTGCTTGCTCGGGATGCTGATGAAGCAGGGAGGAGGCTGAGTCAGCTCCTGCCATCCTATCCCTCCCACCTTCTGCCTTGCAGCACTTCTGAAGAGCTGGTCCAGGCACCAGGAGTGGGTTTTGGAGAGGTCTGGATTAGGTTTTCTTGCACTGCCATGCATTTCTTGTGCAGTCAAGTCATGCTTTGCAAAGTCTGTTCTAACCTTAAACCAAGGTGTCCGTGTCTGCTGTCAGCCTGTGACACCTCCCCGTGATGGAGTGTTGCATTTATTAAGTTAATCTCTCTCACTAATTCAGCTTCAACCAGCCTACAAAACAAAATGGAATTATTTTGCCTGCTTAGGACCTGTGGAAATTGGAAAATTTCACTCTCCCACTAGCCTGAGACTTTTGATGGGCATATAACACCTCACTGGCTTTTTTTATTATCTCTGATCATAACTGTAACAGGCACAGCAGTGGTTTTGTGCCATATCTGTGTCCATGTGGATAATTGCAGATCCATATGGATATTATGGACTAGTTCATCACCTGACATAAATCAGAGCTGGCCCGTTCTCTAACATAATTCCACTGATTTACATCAAGCCAGAACCCACTTCAAAATAAACTGGTGACACTGAGTAATCAGCCCCACTGCAAATCTAGGAGAAATTAGTTTTGCTGTGACATATGGCACAACCTTCAGATCCTAATTGTGCAGGCTCATGCATTCATAATACCACCAATTATTTATGATGAGGCAAGATAGTGTGCTTATCAGTAATTTTCCTTCACCAACAGTTTATGATCAGCCACTGAACACCCCTTGGAATTCTCCAGGCAATTAGACACCCCGATGACTGCTGTGGCATCAGATGGGTCACATCATAAACAAAGAGAGATTTTTATGTGTTCAAACAGGACCCTGCTAGAGCTGCCAGGTCAGAAATCCATCCTGCATGCTGGAGCTGTAATTGCAGGAGGGTGGGGGATCTGTCATTTCTATGCCTGTGGCTGAGCTGTTCTTGCACAGAGAAGAACACAAACTCCAGCCACAAAACTGCCCATTCTCAAAGTCTTTGGGCTTATCTTGTGGGCCACAGGTTTAGGATCTGCTGCAGCACAAAGGAATTGCTGCCCACAAATGATGGGCACTGCACCTCCTCCCCTCTGGAGAGATGTCAGATGCACCAGGTCTGTTGGGCACAAAGGGAGGTGCTCATCTTCTGGGGGTGCTCATCTTCTGGGGGTGCTCATCTTCTCCTGCACCCCAGGTGTGAAATCTGCCCTTGTGCAGGAGGTCAGAGCTGGGACCTCAGCACCCCAAGGTGCCTGCAAGGTGGTCGATGAGTTCCGATGTGGCTGAGGACCTGGCCCAGGTGCCTTCTGGGGAGTTTAATGGGGGATTATTGATGGACTTTCCAGTCTCCTGTCATCTGTGGAGAGCAAAGCATTGCTGACCAACATTGCTTTTTCCACTGAATCTCCTGTATTCCTCTCTCAGGACAAATATCTCTCTCCACGTTGTGGTGAACACAATGTTCCCAGGTGAGGGTGCCCGTGTTGCACGTGCAGTGAAACTGAGCCCCGTGTGCCCAGGGTCCTGGCTTATCTCCTGTGTGCCTTGTACCACCTCCAGCGAGGTGTCAGCTCTCCCCTGTTGCTGCTCAGCAGCAGCTTCTGGCTGCCTCAGCAAAGTGATGGGATAACCAGGGCTGCTGGGAGAGGGTGAGGTGGGAAAACAGGAAATGAGGGATGTGGGAAGATGCTGTAATCGAGGCAAGGAGAGCTCTGGCTGCTGCCACGCAGAGGGAATCTGATCCTCTGGTGACAACGGTGTTTGTGTGACAGTGCTGCTGCCTGCCACGGTCTGGGGGCTGTGGGAGAGAAGTGCTGCTGCTGCCTCTGCCACAGCACTCCTCCTCTTAACCCTCATCATCTGGAGGGCACTCCTGGCTGGCAGGCTCTCCTTCACCTCCCTGTCCCCTTCCTGAGAGCTCTGCCTTCCTTCAGCACAGCTCCTGCATGCAAAGGATTGATTCCCTCCCATGCCAGCACCTGCATGGAAATCGAGTATTTAATAATCTTGCTGTCCTCAGGAGCATCTCTGCTGGGTGGGACAGGGCCTGCCTGCTGAGGGCTCCCAGGCTGCTGCAGCAGCTCCAGCAGAGCAGAGATTTCAGCTCCTCTGATGTGCCAGACCAGGGAGAAATTAAAGCAGCTGCCTCTTGCTGCATCTTGCTTGTTCTAACCCACCTTCCTCCTCTGAGGACGTGCCCTGCCAGCAGCACCCATCACAAGGCTCTGGCAGGATGATCTGGGCTCAGATGCTGAGCTCAGGGTTTGGTTTTGAAGCTTTGCTTTCACCCACACAGGCTCCAAGCTACACAAGCCCCCAAAGCTGCATTTTCACATGAAAGCCCAGCACAAGGAATAGCACACAGGCACCCAGTTAAAACAGCTCACAGAGCCTCATCTGGGCTAAAGCAGCTGCACTGTGCCACCCTGCAACAGGCAAGAATTTATCCAGCATCTCTATATAGTCCCAGATCTAGGGTTTGCTTCCAGTTTATATTATTAAGGAAGACTTTTAAAATATATTTGTTCCTTATTTTTGTTTTGCTTTCCTTTTTCTGGCTGTGATACTGCAGCTTAATAGCTCCCTCTGGTCAGCTTTGCTTCCTTTGAGTGACTTTGCTGGTGTGTGGTGTCACCCAGGGCAGACAGCTTGGGCAGCTCCCACCCAGTAAGCTCCAGTCTGCCCAGTGCAAGATGCATTTGTGGTCATCCTTCTGGAGGCTGGACCCGTTTTTTATTTGGTATTGTTATTCTGCTCTGGTTTTATAGCTCAGTCTGTATCTGTATACTGTATATTTTTTCTTCCCATGCAAAGTTTGCCAGGGATGCTGAGGTGGTTGGGAGGGGGTGGGGATGGGGGGTGGGTTATAGAGAGATAGCTCAGGTTGTCAGCAGAAAGCAATAACAAAAAGCCACCAAAACTGATCTGGGGGAAGGCAGCAGAGAAAGGGCAAGGCCTGCCTCCCCCAGGTCTCCTCACCTTCCTCTGTTCATCCACAGGACTGGGCATCAGGAGGCATTTTAATTAAAGATTTACTGAAAAAGAAAAAAAAAAAAAAAAGGGGCCTGGGAGGGATGTGTGGAGGTGGTTGTTATTGTGCCACGAGGGGCCTCTTTCCCTGCACACGATAGATAACATTTATACCACATCAGTGTCAGGTTTAGTGGAGTGGGACTGACACCAGACAGCTTTATGCCCTGACAGCAGCTGCCAACATTGGGATAGTTGGGGGAGATTTGTCTCCAGCTCAGCTTGGCAGAGCCCTCCCCGCGGCTCTGCTGATGCCAGCAGGCAGGAGAGGGAATTCCAGCTCCCTGCCTCAGCTGCTGCTGCGACCTGGGCTCTGTCCCTTCCTCTCTGCCCATGCAGGGTGGGCTGGATTAAGATGCAAGTCATCACCTTAGCTTGAGTTTAGCCTAAAATCTCCAGATACAGGCAGTCGGTTCGCTCTGCACTGCCCTAAGGGACACCCTGTCCCTGCAGCACCTCTGCTATCCTGGCAGCCCCTGGGTCCAAGCATCCCCCTCCTCACTCCTGTGATCTTTCTTTTTCCCTGTCTTGTTGAGACACGCAGGGCTGAGCTGCTTGTTTTTCAAATGTTACCGGTTTTATTTTTAGGGGGGTTACTTGTAATTTAAGGGGTGTCTGCAAGCCGGTTCCCCCAGGGACACTGCCAGCAGATCTCCAGCCTCAGCTCACCACTGCCTTTAAATCCCATCAAACGACGCCTATCAGGGGACACTTAAGGAAACCTTTTAGTCAATATTGCCTTGAGAAATTCTCGAGTTGAGAGCCTTAATGCCTCATCATCCGCAGTGTGTGGTACAGGGCAACACAGACCAGGAGGCAGAGAGAAATCCTCCGACCCTTTCATCTTGTGGATGAGGAGTGGGGAGGGTGAAAACCCAAACCGTGCTGCTGTTGGGAAAGAAAATGACTTCTCCCTGGGGGAGAGAAGCAAGATTTTGAGTGCTGCCATTCTCCTCAACCTGCTCTGCTTTCCTGGGGAGAAGTGGATTGGCAATGGGGAGGGGGGGGACTGGGGACCCTGAGCTCTTTGGAATTAAACTTTGGCTGGGGAGGAGGTGTGTTTGAGCAAAAGGTGCATGTCAGCATCTTCATACTCTGGGTTCTGTGTGTCGATCCTGTTCCACGTCCAAGGTCCACGAGTCCAGATTCCTCCTACGTGGCTGGGACTCAATGCCTGGTTGCCCAGGAACGCTGCTGAAAGGTGATGCTGGTGCTCCTGGGCTCTGCCTATCCCACTGATGGTTTTTGCAATATTTTCAGTCCTCTTTTGTCTTTCAAATCTCCTTCCTTTCAGCCTCTCCAGGAGCAGTCGGTCCTCCAGGCTGCTTCCAGCCAGAAACACCAGCCAACAGCTGGCAGGAGCAGTGGCTGGAGGGTGGAGAGGTAATCCTGGGGATGCTTGAGGAAGGATCCATCTATCCCTCCTTCCTGGCAGCAGACGTGCCCCTGAGGGGATGCCTCGGAGCCCTAAGTGGGAATCCTTTCCGGAGCTGTTGAGATGCAGAGCCATGCTGTGCATAAGTAACAAGTTTGCTTCTATTTTTACACAGACCTTTTATCTATCTGTCCATCTCAAATCTCCTGCTCTTTGGTATTCCTTTTCTTCCCCACCCCACCCCCTCTGATCCATCTTTTCTTCTTTCTATGCCTCTCCTTTTTTTTTTTTTTTCCTTGCTTTGCAGCATCACACTAATTAACTCTACTAATTAGTTCATGTTTGTGCATACAGCAAATTCATATGCCATGAGATGAGTGTTAAATATTAGATACCGTGTTGTCATTTAGATCTTGGGGCACAAGAAGCTGCCTCTATGAATAGGTTGGAGGATGTGGAGGGTGTGGGGGTGCAGCTGCGTGTAGGACCTGCAGTGGCAATGAAATCCCACACAGGGAATAAAAGGGAGTGGGAGCCTGTAACTTCTTATAAATTCCAAACTCAAATCTCCCGTTTGAGTGCTGCCCAGGCAAGGGTTTGGATGGACATGTAGATGGGTCCTGAGAGATCTAAAGGGGGGGTTGGTGGTTGGTACCTTAAAAACCAGAGCAGCAGCAAAAGGTTCAGGGTGGGCACTTCCATTTGATGAATGTACCTGGGTCAGGTGATGCCTTTTAGAAAAATCAGGGCTTGCTCCTTGATTCAGGGCAAGAACTTGCTCTTAATCCTTATCTGACAACTCCCTCAGAAATCATTTTGTGTATGGGGCTGAGTGTAGGATAAACTGAGTTATTATAAATAATGAGGCAGTTGGTTGTGTATGCACCTTCTGTACAACTTGCTCAGCATCTCTGCCATTGACATGGGAATAAAGTATCCTCTCCTGCATGAATACTCTCATACTATAAATAGGCCACCAGCCTGGTCCCTCTGCCCCAGCCCCTGCTCAGCAGCTCTCAGCACCTTCCTGACTGGGGGCTGAACTGATCCCCTGCATGGAACCAGGGCTGGGGCTGTTGGGTGATTTCTTAGCAGCAGGAGCTGGATTTGCCTCTCCCTGGTGTAAATCTGCAGCTCTCTATCAGCTTGGGTAGAGCAGAGCCCTCACTCCCCACCCTAGATGGGCCTCTGGGTGCTGCCCCAGGCTTTGAAATGACCCCACAATGTTTTGGTTCAGCCCTGAAGGACCATGAACCTTCTTCCTTCTACCACTTGCTCACCTTGCAAGACTTTTTTGTTCATGGGTTGTTGTTTTTTTTTCCCCCACAGAAACCTGTGCAAGCATCCCCCAGGTCTTGCCTGAGCCAAGGGGCTGATTCCTTTACACCCTGCCAGAACAACCTGCTCACTGAGTGCTGTCCCCAACCCAATTCCAAGATGTAGGCATTGCTCTGTACCCAGGGCAAACTGTCCTCAGCATCCCACTCACTCCTAATCCCAATTATTTCCCTAACTGTAGAAACCCAATTATCTGCTGAGCTGCTGGGGTCAGAGGAAGAGGTAGGGTGACAAAAGTTCCATTACCACATCTCCCAGGCTCTGCTGTATTATTTTCTTCCATTATGTCACACTGTCAGAGCCCATTGCAAGAAGAAGTGTGTGCTCTGATCACCCAAATGATCCCTGCAGTATTGGGGCTGATTAACCCTTGGTGAACCAGAGGGCACATTCAGGACATGTTTGGGATGGTTGCTTTTGTGGGTCCAACCAGCCAGAAATGAGAATCCTGTGCTGCTTCCTTCTCCCCAGGTCCCACAGATTTCCCTTCTGAGGGTAAGGGACAGACTTTTGGGGGGCACCCTGTGGTCCCCCTTCCCCTTCAGACCCAGGGCAGGCACATGGGGAGATGGAAACTCCTATTGATCTGCACTTGAAATGTTGAGCAAATGCCTGGAAGTGTCCTGGTTACCTCCCTGCACAAACCACAAGCCCCAGCTCAGCACAGAGCCCCTCAGGGGTCCTGAGTTGTTTGGTTTGTTTTTTTTTTTTGGCTGGTGGACAGGAGACAGCAGCAGGGTGAGGTTCTGTCCTGTTGATTCCATGGCTGTGCCTTGTCCTGGGCTTGTGTGCAGAGGTAAATTCAGCAAAGTGAATTGAATTTAAACTCAGCCAAAGGGGGTTATTTACATTCCCCAACCTGCTGTCTGGCTACCCACTGGCCTGATCAAAAATAAGCATGAAGAAGCCTCCCTGGGAACATGTTCAAGACAAGATCACATCTGTCCCCTGCATTTCTTCTTCATCTATCACCAGATTTCTCCAGATGGCTTTCCCAGAGGAAGAGTTGGAGGGGGGGGAGGAAAGTCTAGCTTTCCAATTAAGAAGCAGGAGAACAGATGAGTTGGCAGCACCATTGGAAGTTGTTAGGACTTTGTCTTCAAAAAGTGAGCCCTGGAGCAGAGCTGCACACATGGTGCATCGTGGGATGCTCCAGAGAGGTCAAATGCAGCCAAACTCCTCAATAATGGGTGCAGGCTGAAGGGAAAAGCCATGTGGACTCTTTCCAGGAGAGATTTGCAGCCCAGAAGGGATGGTTGGGGTTGGGGCTCTTACTGGGGCTGCAGGAGAAGATTTCTGCATCATGACATGGAGAGCAAAGTGGAACCAGAGGAAGACCTGGGCAGGTTGTAGAAGACTCCCAAGGTCTCTTCATGGTCTGGGGGCTTCAGTTTTCACTTGATGCATCCTGCTTCCAGCAGCAGCCTGAAAAGAAATGAAAAGCTGGCAGCTGATTGACACCTGAAAAATGAAACCTTTAATCTGGAAATTCAAACTTTTGTTATTTTGTTTGTCATTCTAATGAAAAACAGGCTGCTGCTTTTTCCCAAGGCGGGCAAATTCCATGAAAATTTTCATTGAGTTGAAAGTCAGGATGGAAAATATTTGATGAGCCTTCTGGGGAAGTCCCCAGTGAGGCTTCAAAGGAAGCAAGGCAATTTAAAATTGAATCCATCAGAAGCCAGCTGAGAAAACTGAGTTTCTAGTGGAAGTGCTGTGCCCAGATTGTTGTGCCTCATGGCCAAGAACAAACTTGTGCCACCGGGAGCTGGACCCCAGGTGGGATAAATTCCTGATTTTCCTTGAATTCAGTGGGCTGGCAGTGATTTACACCCAATCCCATCACTTGTGTGGCTGCTGACTGCAAAAGACAAAAGTGGCTGCTTGGTGCTGTACCCATCCCAGGGAGGCTGGAGGTGCCTGGGGTTACCCAGCAGCTGGTGGCTGAAAGGATCCTTATCTTGGAGAGATTCAACTTTCCCAGTTTGGGATCTCTGTCAAAAAATCATGGAAATAATCAGAAAGGTGGAGGGGAAAGGAGCAGGGAAGGGAGAACATGAGCTGCCAGGGACTGCTCCTGTGGTGGCTGATGTGGGGCTGTCTCGTACTGTCAGTGTAATTACAGAAAATTGCTGCAGGATAAACACCTGAAGTTGGAAGAATAATTGTGTTGCAGCCTCAGGTTCCTTTCTGTATGTCAGGTAGGCACCAATTTTAGCTCCTTGATGTGACACTCAGTGGATGGTGCACAATTCCCCCCTCTCTGCCTCCATCTCCAGTGACAGCCAAGGGAGTGCAAGGGAGAACATCCTTCCCCTGGCTCAGCCTCTCCCTGGGTGACCATAAAACACCATCCCAGTAAATGCAAGTGACATCTCAATGGGGCCTGAGTTTCCCTTTTCCTCCAGGGAAGAGGCAGATTTGTCTGTGTGAGTGAGAAGACCGAAGTCTGAGCCAAAAGCAGGCTTTGTTTTGGCAGGGAAGTGCAGTCTAGCAATTTTTTCATTTCATAATTTGTCAGGTTTTCTTTTTTTTGTTGTTGTTTTTTTTTTTTTTTAATATATATTCTTGGTAGTAATTGTGGTAAAGACCCACTTTGCATAATTGTAAACAACTTGCTGTGGTTTAGAGGAGAAAGTCTGGCAGTGGCATTGGCTGCTGGAGCCTGGGGTTCAATGGATTTGAGATGCTTCTTCTGCAGCTAAGCTCTGAAGCCCATTTTTCTCTCTCCTGGCATGTTCCATCTGTAAAGGAGAGACAAATAGAAGTGGAGCAAATGCCACATAAACTGAGAATGTGGTGAGGATAAAATCCAACAAGTGTAAATCAAAAGTAACACCACAAACCCAGCGCTGCTGGCGGGCTCCATGCACCACTGGCCAAGGCCCTGGCCCCATTTCCAAGGAAAATGGGGTGAAAATGGGTTAATTTGTCAGTGTGAAGGCTTTGAGCATTTGTGTCCTTGCTGGAACAGGGTAGGGAGCACTGAGGCTCTTGTTCTGCTGCAAATGTGTTTGGCTCTGGATGCTGGGTGCATCCCCAGGGCACCTGGGGTGTCCTGGTACTTAGAGCTGGGTCTGAACTTGGGCTGAACTCCTGCTCTACCTGAGCCTCAAGGTGTGGCCACGGGCAAGGTCCCCAGGGCAAACCAGTGTCTCCAGTATCCCCAGGAGTAGGGATGTCTTGGAAGAGCAATTAGCTGAAACACATGGGTGTTGGTTGTTGTGTGGAGCAAGATAAATAACAACACAGCTGGGTAGCCAAGCCATAAAATATCCTGTGTAGATAATTACATGGTAGAGGGATGCACCGAGAAAGGATGATTGATTGCTGGACTGGGAGAGGAGGAGATGGAAAAATGGGTGTAAAGGAGATGGCAGGAGGCTTTTTCTTTTCAATGGAGTCATCTCTCACCCGTGTAACTCACAGCAAGAAAAAAACCCCACTCAAGTCAACACACACCCACATGTGTACACAGTTGGCAAATTTTGTAAAAATCCTGTTAAAACCTGAGAATAACTTTATAAATAAAAACTTTGCTGCCTTGAGGTTCAGCACTGAGGAGGAAAGCAGGAGGTGTGAAGCCTCCCTGCTTGGGCAGCACTTAGCTAGGTGACAGGGATTAAACCTGGCTTAAACCAGGGTAGTCTGGGGGTTGTGTGGATGGGTGTTTAACCAGAGAGAACCTCTTGCCATCACCCCCTCTCTGCTTGTCCCTGAGCTTGCATCCCACTGCCTGCCAAGTGATCACTGAGGGCCAGGGGTGGGGGGTGGAAGGGGTCCCTGTGAGGACTGTGCCCATGGTAGGGGGTTGCAGGGCTCCTGGTAGAGAGATGAGCTAGGAGGAGGTTTCTGGGCACAGCTGGGGGATTAGCAGGGTTGATTTAGAGTGGCAAAATGGAGAGGAAATGGAAAGAAGAGAGAACTTAGAGTGCGACGTCTGTGCACACAGTGAAATAATGCGCTGGGAGAAAGTGTGATGCTGGGAACTCAGGAGAGGTCTCTTCTCCTGAAGCCAATCTCCTGGGCTCCTCAATCTTCTCCCCCAAGCAGCCTTGCAGCAGCAGGATGTCACCTTGGGAGCTCCCTCCTGAGGTCCCAGCTGATCCCTGAGATTCTGCTGCCATCCCAGTGCAGGTCACTGGAAATGATCCCGTACTGGAGAGGCAGGAGATTCCTCCTGTCCCCCGGTGTGTGTGCACTATTGGCAGAGATTAATTTATTGTTAAAGAGCTCTCCTGGATTCCATTAAGGGAACTGCTAAGGCACATAACAAATTTGCTGACCTGGTTCAGGCTGTTTGCTTGTCAGTCAAACTAATGCACCCTGGCACTTCCCAGGGTAATTTGCTGCCTGGGTTAAGCCAGCCTTGCTGCCACCACACCTTAGACATCATGTTTCTTAAAAACTAACGTTTGTGTACATGGATTTGTAACATCCCCCAGAAATCTGCAGGCTTTCTGCACTTCAGAGGCTCCAGAAGTGAGGAGGAGCTTGAACAACAGAAAAAAAAAAAAAAAAAAAAGCCAAACCAAACCAAAAATACCAAAAAACAACCAGACCAAAACAAGTTTGAGTCTCAGAACTGTCCCCTGTGCACAGGGGGGGGGGGGTGGTCAGCACACATCCCAGCCACCGTTTCTGGTTAAATATTTGCACTGCCTCTGCACAGCTGAGGTCATCTCGATAAATGCCTCTAATCTCTTCATCTGTCTCTTCCTTTTAGAAGGTTGACTGAACATCTCGATCCTGAGCTTCAGCAGAAAGAGGAGGTGCATCCAGTGAGTCTGCTGGGAGCAATTAGTACAGAGGAGTTTGGTCTTAATTTGTTGCAGGGGGAGGGGGAAAAAAAGAAAAGATCAAAAGGGAATTTTTCCTTCACTACAGGAAAAGCAGAAATAACAGCTGTGAAATAGGAGGGGGAAAGAGCTATTTCTGGTATTCAGATAAATCAGATGTTTAAGGAGCAGCAATCCACAGGGATGCAGGTTGATCCATGTCAGGATTGTAGGGTTGGAGTAGGGAGGTGGGAGCAGTGAGGATGCAGCAGCTCCCTGGGTGGTTTGACCTATTCCCAGCGACTGTCCAGCTGGTCCTGTGGCTGCAGGGGCTTCCTACCATGGGAAAAAAAATAATTCTGAGAGAATTTCATCAAAACTCCTTGCTCCCAACCTCGTGCTGCTTGCACATGTGGGCTACATCAAAGCACCCAGGAACTACTCAGGGCTCCACTAAGTGCAGAGAGAGTTCTTCCCACCCAGTGCAGGAATCCACAGGGATCTGCTCCTCCCTGCTGCCTCTCCTGGAGCTCCCAGTGACAACCCTTAGCAGAGATCCCTGTGGGACAGGTCACCCCTGTGCCTCCCATCTCCTGTTCCTAGGAGCAGGAACCTCCTCTCCTCCTCTTGCCCCAAGGGTTGGTGCTGCATGCAGGAGTTGGGGTGGTTGATTTTGGTGACTTCAGAGGAGTCCATTGCACCCCAAGGTCTGGGTGCTGTCTCCTGCCCATGGGAGCTGAGCTGAGCCCACCCTGAGGCTTCTTGCTGGGGGACTTTGTAGTAACCATCCGTGTACACATCTAGTGCAACGGGGGAAGAGGGGCTGGTAAGAGGATAATATCCTACAAAATACTGACAGTATAAATTGGGCATTATTAAGATATGCCAATAGAATGAGTACGTTTAATTTTTATGTGTTGGAAAAGGAAAAAAATTACCATTATCATGCAAAGGACCTTCTGAATTCTCTCCTCATGCCCCTTTCTGTGCTCAGCCCGAGCTGATGGTCCCTCTGAGAGCTTCATGGGCACAGGATCTACAGCCCAGAGCTGTACCCCAACATTTATCCCTGGTGTTTAGGCTGTCTGCCCTCCCACCCCATCCATTCCACCCCCAGGCAGTGCCATGCAGACACCGGGACCTATTTACTTGATGAATTCTGCTGGTTGTTATTTGAGGGATCGGACAGGCTCGGTGCTTTCGGGAGATTAATTTTTGATTTATCGTGGGCAACCATGATTTATTCTGATCCTTCCCCAGGGAAAACACAGGGCTGTAAATATTTGAAATGCCGTTGGCTGGTGACAAGAAGCATTGCTGGATGGTAACGGGGTGGATGGGAGATGGAAATCATAGCAGCCTTTCCACTGAATTACTTAGAGGCAGCTCCAAATGTCTGTTGGTCTGTTTGAAGGGAGGCAGAGGGAAAGAAACCTCGCCACATGTTAAATTGTTATCTTATTAACTGAGACGACGTTCTCGGCTTTCTCCGTTTGCCCTCGGAGGAGCTGCTGGTGCTGATTGCGATGAATTGAATTTCAAAGCGTGCTGCAGCCTCGCTAAGAGCACATCGAGCTCCCCGGTGAGAAGTAGAGGCAGCTAATAGGAACTGCATTTAAACCAGGCAAATAACCCAACAGAACCCCCCCGGCAAGGGGCTGGTGGAGCTCTTCAGCTTCTGTCTGAGATCTTAAAGTGCTTTAGAGCAGGGGGGGAGCATCCCGCTGGCCCCATCTCCTGAGTGCAGCGAGGCCAATCAAGAGGTCGTTTAAGGAACAAGTAGCAGAGGTAGGAGAAGCCTTTGGGTCTCCGGAGATATTGGTGAGTGTCCTGGCCACCGGGTCCAGCTGCTTCTCCAGAGTGTCAAAGGGGCTTGGTGTTAATGACCTCTAAGCCAAACTCTCTGTTGCCAAGGAGATGCCCCAAAATTTCCTTATGTGACCCCTGCTTGAGCTGTACTTTGCTCTGACTCCAGCTGCTGGGGCAGAAACCTGAGGCTCCCAGAGTGGTCCCAAGCCACGAGCCTGAAGTGCTGCCACCAATGAGAATGAGAATGCCTGCTGGTGCCTTCTTGGTGCTCTGCTTTCCTGACGATGTGAGGAACCAGATCAAAGAGAAGCCAGATACAGATTCTGGGGGGAAGGGGGAGAGCAAAACCAAACAGTGGATCCTGCTAAGTTATGCAAAATATGCAAATCGATTTCTTTCTTTAAAGACCCATTTGGTGCCCCTCTCGCAGTTCAGATGATTGAAAGAAATTCAGAAATTGGGGTTTCATTAGGATCCCTCTTTTTCTCTCTTTACACACAAGAATGATGCCGGTGATGGCAGCCCTGAAGGAGATTTGGGTCACGGCTCTTTCCCAGCATCCCAAGCCCTCCCGTGACCTGCGGGCACCCAGAGACTACCGGAGGGGCCAGTTGGAAATTTGAGAGCATCCCTTTTAGTAGTTTTAGAGATTTCCCATGGATTCTTCCTTCTCCTCTGCTGCAGAAACATTCCCAGCTCCCCCAGCCCTGTGTCTTAGCAGAGCACTAACCAGAAGCAATTCCTCCCATCCCAGCTGCCTCCTGTGCTTCCTCATAAACTTAGTGGTGGGTGAAGATGCAGAACACACAGGGCTTGGGAGGAACCTCCTGTTCCTGTGCCCTCTGTTCACTCGACTGCAAATTCCTTTGCTCATTTTCCATCAGTGCTTTGAGATCCTCAGCCCACGACTTTGAGGACCTTCTTTACCCCTGTGTATGAGCTTTGTGATGCCTGTCAGTAGGGCATGGTGTCCACCAGCACCCAAACCCGAGGATGCTGGCAGAGGGTGCAGCATCATCCCATCCATCCTTGGCACCCAGCATGGGGAGGGCCCCATGCCAGAGTCTGAGTGGTGACTCCCTTCCTCTATTTTTTTTTTTTTTTCCTTTTTGCCTGAACAGCAAATAAAATCTTTGCCTCTTGCTGTTAAATTGGAAAGAAAGAAAATCCAGAAACCCCAGAACAAAACACTCCCCTCCCCAACCTAACAATAAGTATCTTGGAGGAAAAAAAAAAACCCAAACAACTGGAGCGTTGAAGATAAAAGAATGGCTGTTAAATGAAAATGTTGAGGCAGAAAGGCATTAGACAGCACTAGTAATTGTTAATTTGTACTCAGATTTAGTATGAAAGGGCTTTTATTACTTCAAATATGCATTTATTCTGGTTTCCCATTTGGAGCAGTAACATGCAGATGAGCTTTCAAACCCCCGAGGGATTGGGTAAAATAAAAACTAAAAAATAAATCCTTTAATGGATTTTCAAGTCCCGAGTACCAGCAACCACTTTTTTATTATTATTATATTTTTATTTTTGGGTGTTAATGTTTCAAGCAATCCATAGTGCAATTACAGCAGCACCAGGGCTGAACTCCTTAGGGAGGGGAAGAGACCAACAGTGGGGGCTGAGTCCTGGAAGCCCAACTGGGGGGTCCTGGGCTGTTGTTTGTAGTACAGGGAAAGCAGAGCCAGCACCAAAAAGCCAAGCTATGGGTTTCCAGGAGTTTGGGGGAAACCCCCCACGATCTCGTGCTCTACACACCCAAGTCAGGAAAAAAAGAAATCCCAATTCCTTCTGTTCTGTCATAGGTGGGGATTGTGGGTGTGGTGACAGTAATTTGTTTGTGTGGGAGCAACAGGAACCAACCCAGCAACACCAAATCCCAGTCCCTATGACTCCAGGGCCATTGCTCCACATCTACCAGTTGGGTTTTGGTTCTCATCCTTGCCTACCCCAATATTCCCTGCCCACCCCAATCATCCTCACCTGCACCAGCAAAGGCAGAAGGGAGCCCTGGGTGTTCCTCATGGTGATGCAGTTGAGATTTTCTCCCTCTCTTTTTTTTTTTTTTTTCTCCTGGGAGAAATATTTTGGTTTAGATGGGAATTGATTCAGGGGAATCTGACAGATGAATACTATAAACAAGATCAAATGGGTTTATGACTGTTGTCCCTTCTAGCTTGATAATCAATGAGATTATCAAGGGGAGAGATGCTGGAGAAGCAAAGCAGGGGGGTCGACATCAGCAAAAGGAAAAAGGAAAGTTCAGTGCAGGCAGCATGGGATGCTCACAGTCACCCCTGAGCTGTGTGCAGGCTGGAAAATTATTTCATTTCCTGACTTCACCTGGAGCTGGGTGAATCCTGGCACAAACCCCCCACCCCTTTGGGGCTGCAATTGGTGAGATCTGTGTGCAAGGATGGGACACCCCACCCCCCAGTAGCTGTTTTCCTGCTTCCACTTTGTGTCTCTTGCTGATGACTTCTTTAGCACCTGCACTCCCCACCTCCGGGATGGGCCCTGCTTGCTCCAGGGACATGGGTGACATGGGTGACATGGGTGACATGGGTGACATGGGTGACATGGGTGACATGGGTGCTGGGAGAGCCCCCCACCAGCTTTGGTGCCTTCATAAGCTCAGGCAGTGGCAGGTGAGTGGCAGCTGTGTGTGTCCTGCAGCTTTATGATCTGTGATTCTCTCTGAAGGACAGTTGGTCTGGTTTGGGTTTTTTTGTTTTTTCTTGCAAGTTTGTGGCAGAGGCTCCCAGCGGGTGGGTTTTACTGCTGGAATTGCAGGGCTGGGACAGCCTCCTCTCAGTCTGCTTCATTAACAAGTAATCACTTTCTCTCCAACCCAGATCCGGGTTGTGTGTGCTTCTCATCTCAATTTTCTTCATCTCAGGGAGAGCTTTGCTGTGCAGAGCTGGGAATCATGAAAAAACAAAAAGCCCACCCCTCCCCAGCCCCATCCCAGTTTGGTTTCTTTGATCTGGAGGAGTTTCATCGTGTTAGGTCTCACAGAGCCCCGAGGTGAGCTGAAGAATTGGTCTCTGGAGGATGCAGGCAGGGACACCCATTCCAGGGTGGGCAGCTCTTTAGGACCATAAAGCCCAAGATGTAAAGATTGAAGCACCAAGAAAAGCATTGAGCTGTGCCACAGGAGAGGTTTAGGTTGATTACTAGGAAAAAATTCTTTACTGAGAGTGGTGAGGCAATGGAATGGGCTGCCAGGGAGGTGATGGAGTCACCATCCCTGGAGGTGTTCAGGAAGCACTTGGATGTGGTGCTTCAGGGGTTGCTTTAGGATGGGGGTTGGATTATGGTTGGACTCAGTAATCTTGGAGGTCTTTTCCAACCCTCATGATTCCATAAAACCTTTTCAGTCCTACACACTCCGTGCTGCTCAGGATCCCCCCAAGATCCTGATCAGGAAATCTCCACTGCTCAGGATCACCCCAAGCCCCCTCTCGTGCTCTGTTGAACACCACCACCACCTTTTAATTCACATTCACACGGACAGTGTGCAGTCTGCAGACAAGAGTCTCATGTTAATATCCCAGGAGAAGATCAGACACCCAGGATGGTGCCTCCCAGCCTCCAAAACCCAGCAGGTAATCCCACCCTTCACACTTGCCCAGCACTGGAGCTCAGGGAGCCCAGGAGCACCAGGGCTGGGTCACCAAACCCCTGGCCCCACCATCAGCATCCATCCCCAAGCTTAGCTGGCAATAAACCCTTCGGATGCACTAAGCTTGTAAGGATCGATTCCCTTCACAGGATCAACAAAGCAATTTGCTGTCTGGGTCTTGTTCTGTTGTGAATAATAATCAGCTGGGGAAACTTGGCCTCTGTAACACCTCCTTCACTGGAAATCTGGAAACCATCAGGGACTGAGGTAGTTGGTAAAGGCCTGGAAAGGAGGGAAGGGAATCCCAGCCACAGATTGTCAGCATCATCTTCTGATATATCCAATCCATGAAGAGCTGCTGCAGGCAAACAGAGGGCACTAATTTGGGGGGTTCTGCAGAAGGGTGGGGCAGAACAGGCAGAGCTGGTTCCTAGGAGAGCACAGGACACCCCTGGGGTTGCTTCAGTGCTTGGCTGGCATCTTATTTTGTGTGGAGCTGCTTCCCCACGGGGCCCACGCAGGGCAGGGGATGCAGAGCTGCATGGGGCAGGACATCTGCAGCTCTGGGAAACAAGAATAAATTCCCAAGGTGTCTCAGGGTCCTCTCCACAATGTTGTGCCTCCATCAGTTCCTTTGTGGCTGCGTGGAGCTCAGCTTTTTCCATCTCCCCAGGCTTTCTCTCCATGCACAACCCACCCTTCGGATTGGTGTTATTCTCCAATGGAGTAGGAGGAAGGACCCACACACGTACCAAACTGTGCACATTCCCAAGGCCAACCATAAGAGCCCTGCCCAAGAGCCAGAGGAGGCCCTCTCAGCTCTCTCTGCCAGCAGCATTTTGTCCCTTTTGCTCCCTGGAGTGTTTTCTGCAAAGCAACATCAGTCCATTAACATTGAACCCCAGCCCTCCTTCCCCTTAGCAACAGCATCAATATTTATGATGTGTAGCTAATGCAGTCTACTTATATGATTTCTAGGATTTCAGGTGGGAATTCTTTGTACAAAAGCCCTCAATTACCTTTTAGTGCAGGACACTGCTGTTCACCTGCACAACAAACCTTCCAGAGCTGCCACCTTTCTGCTACAAACTGTTCCGTGCTGACGAGCCCCAGCCTGCAGCTGCTGCTCCATCAAGAGTAATTTAAATGGGAATAGAGGTACCAGAAACCTATCTAATACTAATGGCTCTGCTTAGCCAGGTTTCTGGAAGTGTCTGAAATGGATTGAGCCTATTGATTAGCCAACCAATAACCTATTTGCAGGCTCTGGTGAGAGCTCTGCAGCTCTGTTCCAGGCAAACAAGATGGAATGAGTGTTGAGTATCCTCAGGGTTGGCTTTATGTGCCTCTTGCCTGAGGAAGCTGTTTGCAAGCCTGTGACAGGTCTGTGCCAGGACATGACAAAGAGCTTGGAGGCAGATGGGTGGTGATGGAGGGACACATGCTGCAGATAAAACTTTGGGCTTTGGCTGTTACATAGAGATAACATTATAGGACTGATGAATGGTAGGTGTTAAGGAATTAGTCAGGGCTTGAAATATTGTGGTGAGCACCAAGGAGGGTGATGCTGCCTGTGAGATCACTGACAAAGGCAGGGTGCAGGAGTTCCTGGGTCATGGGTGGAGATACAGCAGCTCGTGAGGATGTAAATCTGTGCAAAAACCTGCTGAACCTTCCCTGGGCTCTTCTCCACACTCCACGAGGATGTGGGGACGTGGCAGCTCTGTGATGCTGTGGTTCCCTGCATCCTGCTGCTGCTGCTCAGTGAGGGTTTCAGTTTTTGAAGGGAGTGACTGAAAGGACATTCATCCTCCCTGGCAGCACAGCCTTTCTGCAGAGGGGGATCTGCTTCATCTCATTGCCTGGCTAAGGAGGGCAGGGGGAAATTTGTCTGTCTTTTTTTCTTTTTCATATAAATAGGAAAGGCAGCAAAAGCAGTGCTTCCAAGTCAAGCAAAACATGTTGTGAGTAGTGATTGAGTTCCCTGTGCTTTGTCTCTGCTCAGACACAGCCATTTACCGAAGGAAGCCAAATCCTCTGTGTGACCCAGCACACTTCCTATGACTCCTTCCCTCTTTCCTTGCTGTCCCTGGCATAAACTTTCTGTGCATCTCCAACCTGGCCTTTCCCTGTTGTCCCTTGCATCTGCTCTCATCTCTGGACTCACTAATTCATCTGAGGCTTGTACAGTCCCAGAGTTTGCCACCAATATCCAGGAGAGAGCTGTGTGCACACACCAGTTGGACCTCCCTCTCCCATCCCTGGGTATAAGGCAGCTGGTGTGGGAGGGATGGCCCAAATGCTAAGAAACCCTGTCAGGTTCCCAGCTTGGAGGTTTCTTTCACATCACATCCTTCAAACTCAAAAATTTCTCCCTGCTTCAACCAAGCCCTTGCCCTTTTCTGCCTGGGGCACCTGCCAGCCAAAGCTTGGAGTGCTCGTTGTTAAAAAGAATTGACTGATGATGCCTCTCTTTTAATTAAAAGCTTGGCATTTGCAAATCAAAAATATCCACACAGGGATTATTACTGCCCTGCTATTTTAAATAATAGTTGTTAATTATTAATTATTCATGATTAATGAATGTTTTGCACATCGAAATGTCATCCAGATAACCCTGTAAAATCATTGGCTATAAGAGAGAGATATCTTAGGCTGGCAGTGAAAGCCTTTGGTTGGACTTGGTCTCAGAGGTCTTTTCCAATGTCAACGAGTCTCTGATTCTTGCGGGGCTCCTGTGGAAATGGAGCAGGTCTCAACTAATCCATGACCAAACTTGTCACCACGGGAGCAAAAGGGTTTGTTCTTTGGATGTGCTGCTAATTCTGCTGCTCCAGCAAAACCAGGAACCCCATTTTGTTCCTGCTGGACTTTTGGAGGCTGCCTGGATCCCCCTCGAGTGACAAAACTGCCTTCAGAGGGGCTGCAGGTGGCAGACAGGGACAGAAGGGAGAACTGCACCTTTGGTCCTTGAGACAAGCGTGGTGACATTAGAAGCCAGCCTGTAATTTAGCTGAGCCCTAAAACACCCATCAGGGAACAGGGGGGAGGGTTGGGGCTCAAGGGTGCTCGGTGTGGCACAGCCCTCTTGGCTTGGCTCTATAAAGGGAATATATTGCAGGATTTCTCACCTAGCTTTTTTTTTTGTTTGTTTCAGTGCTTGCACACTGTCCTGTTCGCTCCTTCCTCCTGCCTAGCAAGTGCCTTGGCAACAGAAATTGGTGGTTTGCTGCGATCTAGTGGTGTAGCACATAGAGCAGGTTCGTGGTCTTCACTTCAGTATGGAAATAGGCTCCCAGAGGGTTTTCCTAGGCTCTGGGCTAAGTGATCCGTGTGTTTCCGTGCTCTGGGCTAACAACTCCTCCATCAAATTAAAAAACCCCAAAGCAATGTACATTATTTTTTGGAATAAGTGTAGAAGATGGATGCTGCACAAGATACGTGAGGCAGGAATGTGTTCCAGGCAGTAAAATCATTTAAATTTCATATTTGGATAGTGTTGGGAGTTTTAGGCTTTATGATGAGGCCATATTCCTGACTCCTTGCACAAGAAGCAGCTGCCTCATGTTACAAATCAAGGTGACCCTGAGGAGCCAGGAGGGATTGACATAATTCAGTTTTCCCTCAAAATATCTCATTTGCTTTCATCTTTTCCCACCCTCTTGTGCAAAACAGGAGGTGTGACAGGGAAGGTGCTGTTGAGCACAAGTGATGATCCCAGGGGGAAGAATGCTGGGGAAAAGCTGTCTGGATGCTTGGATATGTCATCTTGAAATCTGCCTGGGAAGAGAAGTATCAGAGCAAAGCTTTGCTCACATTGAACTGCTAAATATTTCATGGTAAGTTGGTGTTAGACACAGGAGTCTCGTGGAGTGCCTGGAGCTGTGACACAGAGGACTCAGTGCCTGGGGGGGGAGCTGGTGCCAGGCTGGTCCCCTCGGGGCTGATAGCACCCCCGGGCCCCCAAACATCCTTCCCCACTGCCAGCATCCCACACAGCAGCTCCTGGACTAGGTCTGGAACCATGAGCCTGGGGCTGTGTGGTCTCCAGAGGAATCTGACCGGAGCAGAGAGGGGGAATTAGATGAAATTTTTAAGGAAACAACTGCTTTGGGCTGCTGTTTTGCAAAGGCTTCCTAAGGCAAGTTGACCTGCTGGTTTGGGGGCAAAAATATCAATATTTTGGAGCGGACGTACTTGATGATGCATTTGTGCAGGCTAAGAATAATCCCCGTTAACAGGGAAACCCCTTTTGTTGTAGCAGCAGATGGCAGCAGCGGATAAGAAACGGCTGGGATGGGATGGACGCTCCTGAGCATCCACCACAAACCTCTCCGGGGAGGGGGAGGGACAGGGGATGTGGGGACTGGAGTCGGGTGGTGTCGGAGGAGTTGGTGGTGGTTTGTGTTTTTCTGTGGGTGGGTTTTCTTTGGTTGTTGTTGTTTGTTTTGGTTTGGTTTGTTTGGTTTGGTTTTGTTTTCTCCATCCTTCTGCAGCTTCAGAGGGCTGGCGTTGCTGGCAAGAGGGATCCGAAGCCTCGGGAGTTGAAAACTCCTGAATCCTGTGCTGTGCGGTCACAGTGGCTTGGTTGATGCAGGAGGTTGGTGTTTAAATGCTGGTTTTGAATCCTCTGCTTCAATACTGAATAAAACTGCAGGTGAATTACAAGGAAAGACACCTCTGCCTGTTCTCTTCCCACAGCACCAGCAACAATCTTTAATACAACAAGCTTTAGTACAAAAAACCTCGAACAGTCGACACCTCTGTGGCATTTGTTCTGAAAGTTTTATTTAAAGCAATAAAATATTTTAGAGTTTTTACTTCTTAGCTTTACTCTAAATGCTTCCAAAATAACGTTTCCTGAAATAAATGGTGATTGAGAGATATCAAGCTGTGCCACCTTCAAACTCCACAGTAACTGACATGAATATTGCTCTGGCTTTCCCTCCTACAGGGACGTAGGATGCAAGAGTTAAGGAGTGTCTTTGGGATACAGGCTGCCCTTCCATTCCCAAGGCACCTAAAGCCTGTTTTGCAAAGCCAAATAGGTGGCTGAAACAGATCACACATCAGAACCCCGTGGCCAGGAATGATGTTCCTTTGTCCCTGGAGTGTTTTTTAAAGCACTAAGGTATTCTGGGTTTTTTTTAACTTCTCAACACCATCCTAAAGGCTTCCAACACCACGTTTTCTGAAATGTGTGATGGAAGAGAGATAAGAAGCTATGACAACTTTGTCCTGGTTTGGGTCAGGATAAAGGTAATTTTCTGTCTTGTACATTTCCTTTCAGCTAAGTTTCTTCTCAGTAACTACCCTTGCTGAAATTAACAGCAAGTTTCTCCAACAGTGAGAAACGCTTGGTGTTCACATTTACTGCGAGAGACTGGTGTGCAGAACCAAGGACACTGCTCAGTTCTGAGGAAAATTTTGCCCTCTGGAAGGAGGAAAGGAATAAAGAGGTCACACCTCAGCCCTCCTTTAGGGAGGAATGGACAAGATAGATGGCTAAAATTGACCAGAGTATTTGATCCCATACATGTTACACTCAGTAAAAACTTGAGGGATCACGACGGTCAGAGCCTTCCTTCTTTGCCTGTGTCCTGATTCACTTTGGTATCCTGGTAGTATTCTGTCTGTTCATTGGCCTGTAGTCCTGATCCATGTCTGTGTGTTCCTGCCTCCATCTCCCTGCTGCTGCCAGTCGACTCCAGGATTCCAGCCTGGACTTTCCCAGGGCTGCCCTGTAGCCTTGCTTGATACGTGAGAATACTGGGGGAAAGGGGGAAATGAACGTGGTACCAATTTTCCTGTATATTTGTATGTATTTAATAATTTTTCCTTTTTACTATTACTGTTTCATTAAATCTGTGTAGTTTAGTTTCCAACCCATGTCTCTCTCCCTTATTCTCTTCCCTTATATGAGAGGGGAGGGGGGATTAATAGAGAGCACGGGTCATTTGGTTTAATTGCCAGGCCAGTGTTAAACCTTGACAAATTTATTGGCACCCAACGTGGGGCCTGAGCTAATTAGGTCAAGCCCAGTTCAAATTTTGGCTAATCCACCTGAATAGTTTAAATTCCAGCTCCAGTAGGAAGATACTAATATGGTTTTGCTGAGTGTGTCAGACCTTTTTGGAAATTTCACAGGGTTGGAGATTAAACAAGTTGTGCCATACCTTTGATACTCAGGGCATGTGGAATGTGTCTTTTTAGCAGGGACTAGTGTTAATATGTGGTTTATTTTGGGTAAGTGCTGCTTGTGATATGGTCTGCAATACTAATACACAGTGCAGTACACGGTGCAGTGGTGTTTCATACATGGAGTAAAAACTTTGCTGGTAATTACATTTTCAGCTTTAACTTGAGGAATTTTACCACTCTTGGGGTGTGTTCACGGGATGCTAGTCATGCTTATTATGGTTTTGATTCTTGTGCTTGCTGTGGTCAATGTTTGTCAGACGTGCCTATGTATTCTCATATATTGGTGAGGAGTAAGACAGCTACAATTAGGGGAATGACCACACCTCATAAAGAGAGCACTGCTATTGCTGCCTCTGCTGCCCCTTCCTGCCCCCCTCACGCACAGACACAACTCTGATACCAGTGAGCATTGCCAGTGTGTCTGCTACAGCTGCAGCTGCTGTCTCTACCCCCACAGACACTACTGGTGTTGAGAAAATGAGCCCTGCTGCTGCTGCTGGTGCAGACACCACAGCCTCTCTCCCTCAGCCCACACAGCTACTTGTTGGCTCTGTGACTAGGAGAAAAGAGAAACGATAGAAACCAGAAATTAGCCTTAGCCCTTCAAAGTCTGAACAAGATGACCAGGTAATAGAGGAGACAGAGGATACTGCCTCTCCTCACAGAGCAGCTAAAGCAGACTCTAAAAGCAAAGTCAGCTGAGGAGGACTCAGACTCAGAATCTGCTCAGTCCTATTCCATGAGGGACTTGGGTACTCTGAGAAAGGACTTTGGCCATGTTTCAGGTGAACCATTTCTCACTTGGTTACTCCGATGCTGGAATGACAGGGCTGCTACCATAACATTAACTCAGAGAGAAGCCAGGCAGCTGGGATCCCTGGCCAGAGATGCAGGTATTCATTGGGCATTTTGGGAAAAGGTTGGAGCCACCAGCCTATGGAGATGACTCTTGTCAGCTGTAAGGGAGAGATATCCCTATAAAGAGGGAATAGACTGCCCACAGATCAAAGCCCTCACACTTGAAAAGCCTGTCAGGGATCTGGAAGAATTGGCTGTACGAGATGTGATCTATACTGATGAAACCATTGAAGATCCTTATCCCATGCCATGCTCTAAGCCTGTGAGGCAAAGGTCTGTGCATGCTGCACCACCACCTTTTAACCATACACTATCAGTAATGCTATGGGTTCCTGGAGAATTGGA